>NC_089585.1:56687924-57061300 GCF_019320115.1 Miscanthus floridulus
TCTTACGCATCTAAGTACAAAAGATTAATATAATCATGAGTACTAGATTTTAATACATAGGACAAACCTAATCAAATTATCCACCACAAACTTTTCAAATAAGTCAGGATTGAGTCTAGATCAAAGGTAAGAAGAAAGAAATTGAACTTTCAAAATATCATGTTTACTTTCCTTGATCCAAATCATTTTGAAGGTTTTCCAAAGTAACCTACAATGATCTTAGATAGGAACTGCTCTGATACCAGCTATGGCAGAACCTCCTAAGGAATCGGGCCCACATGCACCTATCGTTGTCTTCATAGACCTCGGATAGCATACACGAGTTCCCAACAACTCAATAGGTCTATCGGGTGTCCTCGGGAGACCCGAATCATCCACATTTCTCTTTTCAAACAGGATCCCAATCACAGTCATTACAGATTACAACAGTTTATTCAAATATATACCAGAGTAAAAGATAGCGGAAGTCTTAAGATAACATAGTTACAAACCAGTTGTTTTCAAACTTACAATACCAAAAAGTGTCATACAACCATAGTAGCGGGATAATATTACATTAACTCTATTTATCATACAAACTAGTGCCTTGTCCAAAGGCCATTCATCACTCCTCATCGTCATTGACTTCAAACACAGACATGCAGTAGGGACCAAACCAAGCCTATGCATGTGACTCACCTGCAACAAGGGTTAACAAACCCTGAGTACGAAAGTACTCAACAAGACTAACCCGACGTAACGGGGTGTAAGACTTTAGAGATGCAGGGGTTTGGGGCAAGGTAAGGATGTAGCAAGATTCAAAAGTTCTTTCCCAAAAGCTTACTATTCTTCATTCTAATTTCAAGTTTACCACTAAGTTCTTTTAGTTCATTATCTCGACTAAATATACACTTCCCATATTCCATTCATTCTCATTCCATTCTTTTTCTCATATTTTAGTAATTCACCAGTCCTGCATTGCTTCTGTAATGAATCGAGTCTCCATATCTGTGGAGCACCGGCAATTCAAATTGATTCAAGTCCCAGCTGGGGATTCCTTATCACACGATATATGTAGAACTTAATCTTGCATATATCAACCTCGCTACCGGATCCTCCTATACTAAGCCATCTCCACGCCACCCGAGAGCACAGCACACCTCAAATCCGGCCACATTCCAACCACGAGGGTACATGCTACTCCCGCCATCTCTCCACTCCTAGTGCGTGGGCATTCGTCTTAGTATCAGATTTGCCGAAGTAGGCTTACCGGAGTATGTGACCAGTACTTCAAAGTGTCTCGTTCAGAAGATCCACAATGAGTGGCCTTTAAGCGACATAGTCGGCAACATTACCCAACATTCAAGATAAGTCACCCGACTAGTCTCTAGTTCATTCTCCCTTCTTTCTTTCTTTGGCCAGTATGCCATCTTTGATTGTATCAAAACTTTTACTTTGAAAGCCTACTATAAAGCATACTAAGCATTCTACGCCTTTGTAAATAAAAACATCTTCAAGGATGGTAAACAAGTAACAAGGTAGGTAATGCATCAAGTAGGTAACATTTGAAGTGATCAACTTAATGCAGTAAGTAACATAGGTGATAAACTTTTTAAAGTAACAAGGTAATGGCTTAATGCATAAACCGGGGCTTGCCTTCATTGACGATCTCAGGTTCCGGGTTAGTACCACAATTATCAAATCCCGCGACAACCAGGGATTCTTCCAGAACTTGTTCAACTAGAATCATTTTGTTCTCGGGTTCTACACGAAATGATAACATATGCTTTAACATGATGATAATATAAATATGATGCTTTCACGGTACATGAAATATAAAAACACCCGCAAACGATTTTATTTCACGATACAGTTGCAAGCCAACAAAACCAACCTGCAACACTATCATTAAGAACCACACATGTGACTTGACCAAATGGATCTTGGAACCCTACTAGTCACAAAACATGACCAAAACAAGATCCAACACTAATCAAACACTTAGGGTTTCAATGAGTTAACTTGTTAATGACCTTTGTTATCACATGAAATGTCATTAAGATTTACTAATTACAAATTAGGTATGAGTTCAAATACTAATTAAGGTACTAAGGATCATTATAAGTTAATGACCCAAGGTCAACAATCAATCCTAAAGTCAAACAAATCCTAATTGATTAAACATTAATTAAATGAATAATTAATTAAATAATTAAGTCTACATTAGGTATAAAATAAACTTTGTCCAATTAAGCTCAAATTTTTATGTAAGCTTCCTCATGACAAATTAGTGTACCAAAACAAATTTCATAATTTTTGGAGTTATATAGTGACTTACAAAAATCATGGAAATTGCATTTATTAATTAATGGACTGAATATTTGAATCATTAAAAATTTATTCAAATTTCATGTTTCAAATTTTTAAACCATACTAGATCATGTACAGAAGCTATCCACAAATTTTCAGAATTTTTGGATGTGTAAATAAATTCCTACAAAATTGAAAAATTGCTGCACTATTCAAAAATCAGAAAATAACAATTTTCACTATTCTTCTTCTCCCTTCTCACTGACAGACTGACCCCACGCGTCAGTGATAGGGAACAAGACACGGCGGTGCGGCCAGGTCCGGTCAGCAAAACG
This sequence comes from Miscanthus floridulus, assembly GCF_019320115.1. Taxonomy (NCBI): domain Eukaryota; kingdom Viridiplantae; phylum Streptophyta; class Magnoliopsida; order Poales; family Poaceae; genus Miscanthus; species Miscanthus floridulus. The sequence goes on from NC_089585.1 coordinate 56,690,549, forward strand.
CGCTGGTGGTGACTCTCCGGTGAGACGGACTGCACCTACATGATCTACACCATGTCACGAATCTATCCCAATCCTCTGAACAGCAAAGGGCACACCGGATGGAACTCTACTCCGGCCATGGCGGCTCGGACCAGATGGCGGTCGATGTAGCTAGGGCTATGGTGCAGTAGAGTCAAAAGAAGAGTGAGCATCATGCTTAGGAGCTCACCGTGATCATGATGATGTACTTGGCGCAGGCGGAAACGTACTGAATCGCCCTGGCCACGGTGAGGTGGGTCGCGGCGGAGCTTCGGCCGGCTCCAAAGAAGACGACATCGCGCGGTGGTGCTGATCGGCTAGAAGCGAGGCGAGTAGGTCAGGAATGAGCGACAAGGTGAGGCGGAGCTGCTGGCCAACGCAATTGGCCTGAGGTGGTCCGACGAGGATGAATTTGACGATCGCGACAGTGTCACCGGCGGCGAACAGTCGACAGGAAACATCGAAATGACGGCGGCTCGTTCCTATTTATAGAGAGAAGGAAGGTGTGCGGTGTCGACAGCACACAGGCGAGCTCGCCACGGAGATGGCAGCGTGTCACTATGCGTGAAAGCGGCGAAATTTGATCGGCGGTGACCCCCGCGTGGCTCCGGCGGCAAGCAGTGAGGTGGAGTTGATTTTTTTTGAAATAATTACAGAACTGCCACTGCTTCCATTTTTCAAATTACTCCCAAATTTTCTAAAGAAGTTGAAAATCTCCAAAAATGAAAGTTGTTCAATTTTTCAAACTCTACAACTTTGCTTCTAGAAATATTTTCAAATTCTGCCTCCATTTTGAAATTTGAATTTGGGGTGCATTTGAGCATTTGAATCATTTCAAAATTACTCTAAATTTTATATGTAAACTTGAAAAACTTTAAATACCAAAGTTGATCCTTATAAAATAATCTCCATCTTTGCTTTTTGCCTCAACCCCAAAATCCTCATGGATTTTGAATTAGTTAAAAGGGGCAAAAAGGACTTTTATAATTTGAATGTGAATTCAAATTTGATTTGTCTTCCTTTTACTTAGATTTTGATTTTTGACCAGTAACATGGCCCATTATGGTTATTTGAGTCAAATGACACATGACATCACATGAACACATGAAATTTGACCCTTGTGGTCATGATCTATATTTAGGGTTTTTGAAACACATTACATGAAATAACAACATTATGAAATAAACCTTATTTAGTGAATGCATTCAAAACTTTATACTATATGAATGCTTTGCAATGCACATGATGATATGTCAAATTTTAGTATTAGGTCAAAACACCAGAGGTGTTACACACTTGGCATAATCTGGTGGACTAGACTATGTGAATAGTAGGGTCTGGTTCGCTGCTTGAGGGTCCGGTCTAGACCATGCGCAGATAGTTTTTAAGCAATGGCTCTTGTCTCCCTAGGCTATAAAACCAAGCAATAGCTGACCTTGGGCTGGCTGCTAAGCACCCTCACCCATTGGTGGCTCGTGTAGGTGTGCTTGGATGCCCTCTGACTCACTTGTGCTTGCAAGAGTGTGATCCAATTGTGAATGTGTGATTCTAGCGCATTACATTGTGAGATTGCATCGTGTGGCACTAGGTGTTCAAGTTGCAAGCTATTGGTGCTTGTTACTCTTGGAGGTTGCTACCTCATAGAAGGCTTGGTGGCATGATCTTAGTCAAAGCACGCAAGGAAGCTTGTGTGGTGCTCCAGAAAAGATTATGAGGGGTGTTGTGCTCACGCCATGGGAGACACGAAGAGCAACCCTATGTAACACCCTAGGTGTTTGGCTCCCACAAAAGTGCATTTCATTTCATAAACATATGCATCATCTATCTCATCATTGCATTGTACTGAAACATGTATATGCAACATTCTCAATTATGTTTGTTTCATGCTTGATTGCTTGAGAATGGTAGTAGTGCAACCTATGAATGCAACATGAGTTTCTCATACCTTGAAACATGGCAACTTGGTAGTGTAATTTGACAAGTGTAAAATTGCAACAAAGTCATGAAACATGTGAAACATGGAATTGCAACATTAGAGTAAAATTGAGTGTTTTGTTGCTTCATCACATGTGATCATTAGAAGTTGGTGTAGCACTTGTGTAGAGTGGTTAATTAGGGTCTAATACACCTTAACTACACTTAGGGTAATTGATGGGACATTGTTCATGTGGACCAAAATGACCAAATTGCCCTCTAATGGAGGTTTGACTTAGAATGACCCTTAGAGTGACTCTGTTTGACTGAATTAAAAAGTCCAACCTAGGGATCTTGCATGGCTGTGCACTCTTTACCAAAGCTTGTAGCCAATTTATCGAGGAACAAAAGTCTCAATATGACCATCTCATGAAAATGGCTAGAACATGTTCAAACATGGCCCACAAGTCATATTTCCCTGCTGATTTCATACTTAGAAATTTTGTTAAGTCAGAAGTACAATTTCAGTTGGATCGAGCCAACTTTGGCTTGCTGTAACTTCTGATCCATGGTGAATTAGACGATGATCCTTGAATATAAGTTGGAGATGGAAGGTAGGCCTACAATTTTCATGTACACGGTTTTAGCGATGGATCAACGGTTTAGCCATTTTAACGCGTTGAAGTTGCACTGTCAGGCTGATCGTGTTAACTGAATGCGAGCTACAGTAACTGACAGCATTAAGAAAATGAGCGTCGCGTGGGTGACACTCATCGCTGGTCTCCTGCTCGCGCTATCATGCGCCGCGGATGCCCTGGCATGGCTGGCCATGACTTGAGCACCCCCTGCACGCCTGTCAACCAGCTCACCAGTTCTGATTCCATTTCCTTGGCTTCCTCCGCTCACACGTAGCTCCGCAGCAATAGCCGCAGCGACTCTGATGAGCTCGTGCTCACATGCCACCACAAAAACGCGTCGGCCAGTTCGTCCATAGCTTTGCCGTGCTCTTCTCCACCTCCTCCACCTCTCAGCCATGTCAATTGAGGCTTGGTAAGGGCATATTCGCCGTTTCCACCACCGCCGCCGCCACGACGGGACCTCGCTGGAGTTGGGGCTCCACATGGCCAACTGCCACCGAGGCCTTCCCATCCCCTCCTCTTTGCTTGGTTAGCTTGGTAGCAAACTTCGGAAACTCGTACCGAGCTTAGCCGCGTCCTACGGGGTCAGTCCTCACCGGAGCCGAGAAACCCATGGCCACTGTTCGCCTAAACGGCCGTTTAGCCCGTTTAAACACCGTGTAAACGCTACACGGTGGTGCGCCGTTTCCGTTTAATCACCCGTTTACCCCGTTTAATTGGCCGTTTAGCCCGTTTAATGGGACGTTTTGCCCGAATAATAGCTAAACGGTAGGTGACCGACTGTTTACCGTTTAGCGTTTAGGAAAACACTGCCCATGGCTGTGCGCCGCCATGGCCATCGCCACTCCCTCTAGCCGCTGGAATTGCTACAATAGATGGTATCCCTAGGTGCACACGGGTAAGGCGAACACGTTGGCACCGATGGCCTCGCCGGAGCTGCCACCGGCGACGAGCTACGCCGTCGTCCGTCTTTCCCTCCCCTATCTGTCACGCTGACTCGCGAGACCCATTTGTTAGCTAACGCGCACAGGCGGGAGCCGGCGTGGGCCGCGCCGAGTTCTGGGCTGTGCTGGTGCGTGCGTTGTGGGCCACCGTTCTTTTGGGCCAGCCTAGCTGTAGCGATTAGGTTTTCCATTTTTGTTTTGTTTTATTCTTTTTCACAGATTTGAGTACATATTCAAAAATGTGTATCTCTTAGTTGGTAGATCTAAATGATGTGGTTCCAATTTTGTTGAATTCCTGGTAATGTCTAGTTTATATTAAAAATATAATTTATGCCATGTTCTGTTATGAAAAATGGAGTTGCTAATTATCTCTTTTAATCATGTGGGAAATAGGGGTAATTATATCTTTTTCTATGTAGCTCCAAATGGCATGAAATTTTTATGGTGTACTACACATATCATGAATAGCTTGTAGTTAAATTTTCATACATTTTGGACACTGTATGTAGCAGTTAGGTAATTCTCTTGTTTGCATGGATGGATCTTGTGTGAATTTTCATAATTTTTCTATAGATCCAGTAAAGGTAAAACTTGGTGAGTGCTATTCTTATGATAGAATGATACTAGGAAAAATGAGAAATCTATTGCTTGACACTTTTCAATAGGGTTTCCTAATTATGCTAGAAATAGACCTACCATCTATTATTTTTGATACAGCAAGTTCTGCTTGCCCAATTGCTTTGAAATTTTTATGATAGTCTATGTGAAGCATGAGGTAGCTACTATAATTTTTGTAGATTTTTCTATATAGTTTTACTATATGTTACTTTAATCACCTAATTAACTAAATAAATTAGAAAAGGACATTAAATAATTTATTTAGAGGTTGGCACTATACTTTCTGATGTTCCTCTGGTATGCACAACAAGTTGGTAAACTTGGTTTGGTCCAATTATGCTTTTGCATCATCACTAAATATTTAATTTAGGAAACCTGCCATTTCTGGACAGATTCTAGGTTTACTTGAATTCGATTTGATTAACGTAAGAATCATGCTTTGATGTTTATAAATGATTTGTAGAGAATTTCATAAGCTTTCCAGAATGTCCTCTTGCAAGTCATTTGAAATTGTAGAACTCTTGTTGTGATTAAATTAAGGAACTGCTCGTTAGCATATGAAACTTTAACTGTTGATTTAAGTATGCCTTTACTATTCCTAAGCTTGTGGTAATGTTCCTAGGTGTTAGGCCTTTAACTGAAGATGAGCATCTTTATCTTAGGTTATGCAAGTTGATCTTGTTCTTCAAGTTAAGTTAGATACATGTTCTAAAGTGATTTGAATAGAGCTATTCTTAATCGGTAAATGAGTGTCCAGTGATGTTTTCATTAAACACTTACTGTGATTCATTCATCATGAGCATCATGTTATTCCTTATGCATCCATGATATTTATCTTGTGCATCGGCATGCAATAGGTGTACCGGAAGGAGTGACACTGCTGGAATTCGAGGAACCGAGCGAAGCAGCAGCAGCCAACATCGGAGGTTCAGGAGGTGCAGCCCTCGGGGGAAGTGCCAGACGAGGTCGCCGTTGAGTGCCCGGATCACCATCCAGTGCAACTTTGTGAAAGGCAAGCCCCTAGAGCATAATAAGCCTCCTAATTTTTGAAATGCAGTTAAAGTATTATTGTTACATATATATATTGTTGCATTAAGTTTAGGTGTTGGATGCAAACACTTGCTGCATTGGTTATCCAATCCTTGTCCAGATATTGATACCCTGAATCCTATGTAGCTCAGGCTCATGTAGTGCTTAGCCCTGCTTAAACGTGGTAGAAGTCAGGTGATTTCCTGTCACCTGCGAGATATAGGGATATACATATGGCACGGTTGGCTATATTTGCTATCGTGGAAAAGAACCTATCTTAATTTGAATTGAAGACTGGGCGGAGGCTTGCCGGTTTGCAGTGACTCCATCTGTGTCGCTTAAGGATTGAATCTTGGAGCCTTTCCTATTCATGTTGAACGCATGCCTCTCTCTTAGTTGGCCGGGTCTGGAGACCGACCACGAAGCCGAGTAGCTCACCTCAGGCCGGGAGTCGATAAGTATAAAGTACACCTCAGAAGGGAGCCATAGGCGTGAGTCCAAGGGCAGGTTATTTAAATGTCCTGATCGTCCTGGCAGAAGGGTAATCCTTGAGAGTGCTAGCACTGATCAAACCCACGAATTTGGTTCCTAAGTTGTCCCAAAGGTGACCCATGGCTACCCTTGCAAAGTATGCCAGGGTGAGAGTTAGGAATACCCCCTTAGCTGAGTTGTAATTCGATTTGAGTCGCCGTCTCTCATCGGTTAGTGAGAACTTGACGGGCTTATCTCCAAAGTAGATACACTAAATAACATAATGGTTCGAAAATGATGATATGATGATGATAGCCTTATTATACCTACTATGGTTAATATTGTTTGCTCCTAATAAGTGAGTGCTCTAGTACAGGTGCAAATCTAGTGGACAGGTAATTCATGATAAACTTGGTGCGAAGTTTAAATTGGTTACTATATTCATAAGCTCTTTTATGCAACTGTGTATAGCTAGCCCACCTCATAAGCCTTACATGACCCTTGGTGTCTTTTATTTTTGGTTTTGATAGGTAAGTCTAGCTGAGTACCTTCTCGTACTCAGGGTTTATCTCCCACCTGTTGTAGATGACCAGTTCTACTTTGGTTGCTACAAGTATTGCCTTCTCCTGGCTGGGGATGAAGACTAGACCATTGGGCACAGTCTCTCCTAGTTCTCATACCTGAAGATGCTTTTGTGGGACATGACTAAGATCTAGCAATGTATTTGAAACTATGAAGTTATGTACTAAACTATGTTGCTTCCGCAAATTTGAACTTGGTTTGTAATATTTTATTTGAACTCTGATGGATGTAATCCGAATGCTACTTGTGAAATGTTGTAATAAATGATGTGTTGTGTTGAATCACTACAGTCTTGGTTTGAATGTCGAGAGTTGGTTGAAATCCTTCATGATTTCCAAACTACCGGGATTATGGGAGCTTAATTATAGAAATTTGATCACTTTGGTGATTGTTTTTGTACTTACGTTCTTATGATTTGGTCGGTTCTATTACAGCTGGCATCAGAGCAAGATTCAACACTAAACATGTCATTTGTGTATTTAAAACAAAAGTATTTGTGAAAATTGTAAATTAAATACTAAGTATTGCCAGTGGTCATATCCCTTATGCCCAAATAAGGACTCTATGCTTATTAAAGTACTAACTTGGGGGTTCCTGCTTGTTTCTGTTTCGTTGTCCATATGGCGTGCTATTGTATGGATGCCATCTGCTTGGGTGGTAATGTATGGATCAAAATACCTCTATGCTCTAGTAAGTGGGAGTTGTGAGAGCATGACCGTCCAACCGTCAATCTAAGGGAGAGTAGTTGTGGTTGCTCGCATACTTACATGTTCGATCATGTATCTATGAGAGTACTTAAGTGTGGGTATCTCTGTCGGGTAGCTATGATACTAGAGTATATACATCGGGGGATGTATGTACGAAAGTATTTAGTTTACTGCTTACTTTACATGCCTTTTTGGGAAATTATTGGGCTGAAATGAAATTTGCTGCAGGTACACTAACAACGTATCGTTGTAGATCGACTAGCTACCGTATATGAGAGAATGTATGTATGCCACCGTATATTTCGCTAGCCTTTAAATTTTTCTAGGTTTGTGAGGACGTACGGATCATGCATGCATCATGTTCAAGCATACATGGCATTTCTTGCATTACTCCCTCCTTTAAAATTTGATGGTCTCGAATAATTAAATTTCGTATCCCTTAACTGATTCTCCCCTTATGTTGCAACTTTTTGCTATAGATGGCGCGCACGAAATGCACTGCTTGCAAGTCCACTAGAGGCAGGGCGCCTCATCACTAGTTAGCTCCTCGTGAGCCCCGTCCAGAGCTTACTGAGGCAGAAAGGCTGAGGGCAGAGCTAGCCCGGGTGACTGCTAAGAGGAGTGCGGCTCAGCACCGTTTGGAGCAAGTAACACAGGAACGGGATCAAGAAACCCTAGAGGTTTAGAGGTTGACAGTTGCTCACCGCAACTGTGAGCGCATGTTGATTCACGTGCTAAACCAACAGAATGAAGCCTAGAATGAAGAGAATGCGTTGAGAGCGCGGCAGGTTGAGCTAGAGCAGTAGTTGGCAGCTGCCGAAGAGTACAATGACCATCTCCATGAGGAGGTTCACCTGTTACATAATCAGCTTCACCCTCTCCTACCCCCTGATGATGAGAATGACAATGAGGATGAGATGGGCTCTGGTGTCATCATGGCTGAAGATGATGATGACATTGAGATTAATGGACCTGAGGACGTTCCACCTAGAGAGGAGGAAGATGAGGAGTTAGAACCTGCTAGTTCTGAAGATGGAGGAGAGATCTTCGACACTGACTCTAAGGATGATGTGTAGTTTAGCTTACTACTTAGCTAATGCGCTAGAGCTAGTCTTTTGTTGATCCTCATGCATGAACGAGTAGCTTGTAATAAGTTAATCGTTGGGATGTAATATCGAACCCTAAGTTATCTTTGATGTCAGTTTGGAACCTCTATGGCTTGGATGTAACCTATCAAATGTGTTATGCTCCACATATGTGAGCCTTTTATAATTTCCGTCTATGCGGTCTATAGATCTCATTGTTGGTTAAAGTTCATCGCATTAATGTGTCAATTGATGCGCTTGATGAGTTGTGTGATTGTGATGGATGATTGTGCCTCTATTGATTGTATAAATTCATTCTCTCCAATGGAATTAGTTTGGCATAATTATACAATTCATCTACAAAATTTCCACATCATCAGTGCTCATTGGCTATACATTTTGTAGATGGCTTATAATCTTCGTCGTGGTCGTAGCCTTGGAGATGAGGAACAACCACCTCCTCCACCGCCCACACCAGCTGAGCTAATGTAGATAGTCGTCGAAAGTCAGCGCATGCTAGCTGAGGCTATGCGCCAACTGGCTAACCGCGATGACCGACATGTCTGCCAGGGACCCGAGCCGAACCAGTATAGCAGCTTTAAGGACTTCATGGACACAAAGCCTCCTATCTTTAGAGAGGCAGAAGAACCATTACAAGCTAATGAATGGTTGAGTACGATAGAGCAAAGGTTTGGATTGCTCCGATTGACAGAAGGTATGAAGGCCTCGTATGTAGGACACCAGCTCCAAGGCCCTATAGGCATCTGGTGGACCCATCACAGGACCACCTTCCCTACAAACGTCGAGGTAGTTTGGGACCAGTTCCAGGAAGCTTTTAGGGGACATTTTATCCCTCCTGGTCTCATGGCCATTAAGCATACCGAGTTCATGAAGCTAACTCAAGGCAACAAGAGTCTTAATGAATACCTCCAGGCATTTAACAGCCTAGCAAGGTATGCTCCTGAGTTCATTGATACTGATGCCAAAAAGATAGCTAGTTTCAAGAGGGGACTTTCCCCTAAACTGATGAACTCTATGGGCAACTGCAAGTGTGTCACCTTCAATGAGTTTATCAGTGACACCCTGACTTAGGAGAATAATAATAAGGTATATGCTGCTTCCAAGACCCATAAAAGAAACTTTGAGGCAGGTGCTTCTCAGTCTACGGCACTAGTGGTATCTAAAATCCAATATCGTCCACCCAATGCTAATGTCTGGTACCACCCACCTCAGAAGAAGAATCAAGCTAAAACTAGTTTCCACAAGGGGTACACAATTTCCTTACTAAAGAATACCTCTGGATAGGGCAGCTCCAATGTCCCGCCAGCAAACAGGCCATGCTGGAAATGTAACAAGCCTGGTCACTAGGCTAGTACTTGTCCCTATCCTCCCAAGAATGCTCAGGGAAATGTCCATCAGGGGCGTGTTCACTACACTACTGTGGAGGAAATTCCTGCTGGTGAAATGGTCACCGCTGGTAAGTTTCTTGTTAATGATCACCCTGCAGTTGTGCTCTTTGATTCTGGTGCTTCACATTCCTTTGTGAGTTCTACTTTTGCATCTAAGCATAAGATGAATGTGATTACAATTGTCAAGGGGGGTTATTGTATTAGTGCTGCTAGAAATAATATCATGACTAACCAAGTAGTTAAAGATGTAAAGATTGAGATTGGGGATTGAGAGTTCCTTATGGATCTTGTAGTTCTACCAGGTGTGGGAATTGATGTAATCCTAGGGATGAAGTGGATGAGAGGGAATGGAGTGTTGATCGATCATCAACCCATGTGGTAATGTTGTGAGATACTATGGATAAGAAGAGTTTTCTAGTGCAGTTGCCTCGTGATATCGCTATCCATAATATAGCCAATGCTACCCTAGCCAAAGCCATTGAAGATATACCGGTTGTCTATGAGTTTCCAGATGTCTTCCTTGATGACTTGCCTAGATTACCTTTGGATCAGGAAGTAGAATTCAAGATAGAACTCATTCCGGGTACGGCTCCTATTTCTTGAAGGCCCTATAGAATGCCACCCAATGAGTTGGCTGAGCTAAAGATTCAGTTAAATGAGCTATTAAAGAAAGGTTTGATTCGGCCTAGTTCTTCTCCTTGGGGTTGTCCGGCTATCTTTGTGAAGAAGAAGGATGAGTCTCTATGCATGTGTGTGGATTATCACCCCCTTAATGTTGTTACTATCAAGAACAAATACCCTCTTCCTTGCATCGATATTTTGTTTGATCAGCTCTCCAAAGCTAAGGTATTCTCCAAGATTGATTTAAGGTCTGGCTACCATCAGATCAAAATTCATCCTAAAGATATACCTAAGACAGCTTTCTCTACTCGTTATGGCTTGTTCGAATACCTTGTCATGTCCTTTGGATTGACAAATGCTCCTGGCACACTTTATGTACCTGATGAATTCGATATTCATGCTGAAATTGGACAAGTTTGTCATCGTGTTCATTGATGATATCCTTGTATATTCTCAGAATGAAGAAGAGCATGCTGAACATCTGAGAATTGTTTTAACTCGATTACGTGACAACCAGCTTTATGCTAAGTTCAGCAAGTGCGAATTCTGGTTGAACAAGGTACCTTTCCTAGGTCATGTGTTATCTAGAGATGGAATTTCGGTTGACCCTACTAAGGTGCAAGAAGTCCTAGAGTGGAAGGCACCTACTACGGTCACAGAAGTCCAAAGTTTCCTGGGTTTGGCTGGCTATTATCATCGATTCATCTTGGATTTCTCTAAAATCACCAAGCCCATGACTCGACTACTTCAAAAGGATGAGAATTTTGTGTGGACTCCGAAGTGTGAAGAGGCTTTCCACACTTTGCAGACCTTACTAACTTCTGCTCCTATATTGGCACAACCTGACATCGAGAAGCCTTTTGATGTCTATTATGATGCATGTGGCATTGGTTTGGGGTGTGTTCTTATGTAGGAGGGTCAAGTCATTGCTTATGCTTTGCGCCAGCTTCGAAAGCATGAAATCAATTATCCTACCCATGACTTAGAGCTAGCTACGGTTGTTCATGCCCTAAAGATTTGGAGACATTACTTGCTAGGTAATGTGTGCAACATCTATACTGACCATAAAAGTCTCAAGTACATCTTTACTCAAGCCGAGTTGAACATGCATCAATGACGATGGTTAGAATTAATTAAAGACTACAACCTTCGAGTGCACTACCATCCTGGCAAGGCAAATGTGGTTGCTGATGCCTTAAGCAGAAAGGCCCATTGCAATTCCTTAGTTAGTGAAGACTTTCATCTGGCACACCTCCTTCATCCTATAGTACTCCACAATATCACTGGGGATTGCTCTCTTTGAAGTCGAATTATCGAACTCCAGAAGATTGATGTGGGTGTGTTTCACATCAAGTGGAAGATGAAAGAGCAAGAGACCAAGCACTTTAGGGTCGATGACAAAGGAATTCTCTGGTTTAATGATAGGCCTGTAGTACCCAAAGACAAAGAACTTAGAAATCAAATTATGGTTGAAGCCCATTCTTCTAGATTGTCCATCCATCCTGGTAGCAGTAAAATGTATCAAGATCTCAAGCTGTATTATTGGTGGACCAAGATGAAGAAAGAGATCGTAGCCTACGTGGCAAGGTGCGATAACTGTTGCAGAGTCAAGGCTATTCACATGAGGCCTAGATTATTGTAGCCACTCTCTATTCCTGGCTGGAAGTGGGAAGAAATTGTTATGGATTTCATTGTTGGATTACCCATTACCAAAAAGGGTTGTGATTCCATCTGGGTTATCGTAGATCGTCTAACCAAATCCGCTCACTTTATTTTGGTCAAGTCTACCTATCACCCTCACAACTATGCTGATATTTATTTTCAACAAGTGGTCTGTCTCCATGGTGTACCCAAATCCATTATTTTAGATAGAGGACCGCAATTCATGGCTCGCTTTGGGAATGCTTACATCAGAATCTTGGCACTCATCTAATCCGTAGTTCTGCCTATCATCCGCAAACATCAGGACAGACTGAGCGTGTTAATCAAATTCTTGAATACATTCTTAGAGCTTGTCTTATCTCTTGCAAAGGCTCTTGGGAGGAATGGTTGTCTCTCGCTGAATTCTCTTATAAAAACAGTTATCAAGAGAGTATCAAAATGGCTCCTTTTGAAGCTTTTTATGGCCGCAAGTGTAGGACTCCTTTAAACTAGGTGGAACCTAGAGAAAGAAGATTCTATGGAATTGATTTTGTAAAAGAAGCCGAAGAGCAAGTCCAAACTATACAGAAGAATATGACTGCCGCTCAGGCTAGACAAAAGAGCTATGCTGATAAGAGAAGAAAACCTATTAAGTTTGAAGTAGGTGATCATGTTTATCTAAAGGTATCCCCTATGAAAGGAGTAAAATGATTTGGAATCAAAAGGAAGCTTGAGCCTCGATATGTTGGACCTTACCAAATTATCGAGAAAAGTGGAAGAGTAGCCCATAAACTCGATCTACCACGTGAAATGGGAGCTATATTCCTGGTATTCCATGTGTCTCAGCTAAAGAAGTGTCTCTGTATTCCCAAGGAAAGAGTAGCTATGAGGAGAATCAACTTGAAATCTAATCTTTCTTATGAGGAGAAGCCCGTGCGGGTTCTGGATACTCAAGAAAGAGTGACTCGTAGGCAAGTAGTTAAGTTATACAAGGTAGTTTGGAATAATCATAGTGATTGGGATGCAACATGGGAGCGGGAAGATTATCTAAAGGAAAATCATCCAACTTTCTATACTAAATGGTACGCTTTCCAAATCTTAGGATGAGATTTTTCTAAGGGGGAGGGCTGTAACACCCTAGGTGTTTGGCTCCCACAAAAGTGCATTTCATTTCATAAACATATGCATCATCTATCTCATCATGCCATTGTACTGAAACATGTATATGCAACATTCTCAATTATGTTTGTTTCATGCTTGATTGCTTGAGAATGGTAGTAGTGCAACCTATGAATGCAACATGAGTTTCTCATACCTTGAAACATGGCAACTTGGTAGTGTAATTTGACAAGTGTAAAATTGCAACAAAGTCATGAAACATGTGAAACATGGAATTGCAACATTAGAGTAAAATTGAGTGTTTTGTTGCTTCATCACATGTGATCATTAGAAGTTGGTGTAGCACTTGTGTAGAGTGGTTAATTAGGGTCTAATACACCTTAACTACACTTAGGGTAATTGATGGGACATTGTTCATGTGGACCAAAATGACCAAATTGCCCTCTAATGGAGGTTTGACTTAGAATGACCCTTAGAGTGACTTTGTTTGACTGATTAAAAAGTCCAACCTAAGGATCTTGCATGGCTGTGCACTCTTTACCAAAGTTGTAGCCAATTTATCGAGGAACAAAAGTCTCAATATGACCATCTCATGAAAATGGCTAGAACATGTTCAAACAAGGCCCACAAGTCATATTTCCCTGCTGATTTCATACTTAGAAATTTTGCTAAGTCAGAAGTACAGTTTCAGTTGGATCAAGCCAACTTTGGCTTGCTGTAACTTCTGATCCATGGTGAATTAGATGATGATCCTTGAATAGAAGTTGGAGATGGAAGGTAGGCCTACAATTTTCATGTACATGGTTTTTGCGATGGATGAACGGTTTAGCCGTTTTAACGCGTTGAAGTTGCACTGTCAGGCTGATCGCATTAACTGAATGCAAGCTATAGTAATTGACAGCATTAAGGAAATGAGCACCGCATGGGTGACACTCGTCGCCGGTCTCCTGCTCGCACTGCCACGCGCCACGGACGCCCTGGCATGGCCGGCCACGACTTGAGCACCCCCCGCACGCCTGTCAACTAGCTCGTTAGTTCTGATTCCATTTCCTCGGCTTCCTCCGCTCGCCCGTAGCTCCGTAGCAGCAGCCGCAGCGACTCCGACGAGCTCGTGCTTGTGCGCCACCACAAAAACGCTTCAGCCAGTTCATCCATAGCTTCGCCGTGCTCTTCTCCACCTCCTCCACCTCTCAGCCGTGTCGATTGGGGCTTGGTAAGGGCATATTCACCGTTTCCACCACCGCCGCCATGATGGGACCTCACCTGAGTTGGCGCTCCATGCGGCCAACTACCACCGAGGCCTTCCCATCCCCTCCTCTTTGCTTGGTTAGCTTGGTAGCGAACTCCGGAAACTCGTACCGAGCTTAGCCACGTCCTATGGGGTCGGTCCTCGTCGGAGCCGGCAAACCCATGGCCATGCACCGCCATGGCCATCGCCACTCCCTCTAGCTGCTGGAATTGCTACAATAGATGGTATCCCTAGGTGCGCAATGGGTGAGGCGAACACGTTGGCACCGATGGCCTCGTCGGAGCTGCCACCAGCGATGAGCTATGCCGTCGTCCGTCTTTCCCTCCCCTATCTGTCTCGCTGACTCGCAGGACCCATTTGTTAGCTGACGCGCGCAGGCGGGAGCCGGCGTGGGCCATGCCGAGTTCTGGGCTACGCTGGCGCGCGCGTTGTGGGCCGCTGTTCTTCCGGGCCGGCCCAGCTGTAGCGATTAAGTTTTCCATTTTTGTTTTGTTTTATTCTTTTTCACAGATTTGAGTACATATTCAAAAATGTGTATCTCTTAGTTGGTAGATCTAAATGATGTGGTTCCAATTTTGTTGAATTCCTGGTAATGTCTAGTTTATATTAAAAATATAATTTATGCCATGTTCTGTTATGAAAAATAGAGTTGCTAATTATCTCTTTTAATCATGTGGGAAATAGGGGTAATTATATCTTTTCCTGTGTAGCTCCAAATGGCATGAAATTTTTATGGTGTACTGCTCATATCATGAATAGCTTGTAGTTAAATTTTCATACATTTTGGACACTATATGTAGGAGTTAGGTAATTCTCTTGTTTGCATGGATGGATCTTGTGTGAATTTTCATAATTTTTCTATAGATCCAGTAAAGGTAAAGCTTGGTTAGTGCTATTCTTATGCTAGAATGATACTAGGAAAAATAAGAAATCTATTGCTTGACACTTTTCAATAGGGTTTCCTAATTATGCTAGAAATAGACCTGCCATCTGTTATTTTTGATATAGCAAGTTGTGCTTGCCCAATTGCTTTGAAATTTTTATTATAGTCTATGTGAAGTATGAGATAGCCACTGTAATTTTTGTAGATTTTTCTGTACAGTTTTACTATATGTTGCTTTAATCACCTAATTAACTAAATAAATTAGAAAAGGACATTAAATAATTTATTTAGAGGTTGGCACTATACTTTCTGATGTTCCTCTGGTATGCACAACAAGTTAGTAAACTTGGTTTGGTCCAATTATGCTTTTGCATCATTACTAAATATTTAATTTAGGAAACCTGCTATTTCTGTACAGATTCTAGGTTTACTTGAATTTGATTTGATTAACGTAAGAATCATGCTTTGATGTTTATAAATGATTTATAGAGAATTTCATAAGCTTTCCAGAATGTCCTCTTGCAAGTCATTTGAAATTGTAGAACTCTTGTTGTGATTAAATTAAGGAACTGCTCGTTGCATATGAAACTTTAACTGTTGATTTAAGTATGCCTTTACTATTCCTAAGCTTGTGGTAATGTTCTTCAAGTTAAGTTAGATACATGTTCTAAAGTGATTTGAATAGAGCTATTCTTAATTGGTAAATGAGTGTCCAGTGATGTTTTCATTAAACGCTTACTGTGATTCATTCATCATGAGCATCATGTCATTCCTTATGCATCCATGATATTTATCTTGTGCATCGGCATGCAATAGGTGTACCGGAAGGAGTGACACTGCTGGAATTCGAGGAACCGAGCGAGCAGCAGCAGCCGACATCGGAGGTTCAGGAGGTGCAGCCCTCAGGGGAAGTGCCAGACGAGGTTGCCATTGAGTGCCCAGATCACCGTCCATGCAACTTTGTGAAAGGCAAGCCCCGGAGCATATTAAGCCTCCTAATTTCTTAAATGCAGTTAAAGTATTATTGTTACATATATATATTGTTGCATTAAGTTTAGGTGTTGGATGCAAACACTTGCTGCATTGGTTATCCAATCCTTGTCCAGATATTGATACCCTGAATCCTATGTAGCTCAGGCTCGTGTAGTGCTTAGCCCTACTTAAACACGGTAGAAGTCAGGTGATTTCCTATCACCTACGAGATATAGGGACATACATATGGCACAGTTGGCTATATTTGCTATCATGGAAAAGAACCTATATTAATTTGAATTGAAGAGCGGGTGGAGGCTTGCTGGTTTGCAGTGACTCCGTCTGTGTTGCTTAAGGACTGAATCTTGGAGCCTTTCCTGTTCATGTTGAACGCATGCCTCTCTCTTAGTTGGCCGGGTCTGGAGACCGACCATGAAGCCGAGTAGCTCACCTCCGGCTGGGAGTCGATAAGTATAAAGTATGTCTCGGAAGGGAGCCGTAGACGTGAGTCCAAGGACAGGTGATTTAAAAGTCCTAATCGTCCTGGCAGAAGGGTAATCCCTGAGAGTGCTGGCGCTGATCGAACCCGCGAATTTGGTTCCTAAGTTGTCCCAAAGGTGACCCACGGCTACCCTTGCAAAGTATGCTAGGGTGAGAGTTAGGAATACCCCCTCAGCTGAGTTGTAATTCGATTCGAGTCACCGTCTCTCACCGGTTAGTGAGAACTTGACGGGCTTATCTCCAAAGTAGATACACTAAATAACATAATGGTTCAGAAATGATGATGACAGCCTTATTATACCTGCTATAGTTAATATTGTTTGCTCCTAATAAGTGAGTGCTCTAGTACAGGTGCAAATCTAGTGGACAGGTAATTGATGATAATCTTGATGCGAAGTTTAAGTTGGTTACTATATTCATAAGCTCTTTTATGCAACTGTGTCCAGGTTGCCCACCTCATAAGCCTTGCATGACCCTTGGTGTCTTTTATTTTTGGTTTTGATGGGTAAGTCTAGCTGAGTACCTTCTTGTACTCAGGGTTTATCTCCCACCTATTGCAGATGACCAGTTCTACTTTGGTTGCTGCAAGTATTGCCTTCTCCCGGCTAGGGATGAAGACTAGACCGTTCGGCACGGTCTCTCCTAGTTCTCATACCTGAAGATGCTTTTGTGGGACATGACTAAGATCTGGCAATGTATTTGAAACTATGAAGTTATGTACTAAACTATGTTGCTTCCACAAATTTGAACTTGGTTTGTAATATTTTATTTGAACTCTGATGGATGTAATCTGAATGCTACTTGTGAAATGTTGTAAAGAATGATGTGTTGTGTTGAATCACTACAGTCTTGGTTTGAATGTCGAGAGTTGGTTGAAATCCTTTGTGATTTCTGGACTACCAGGGATTATGGGAGCTTAAGTACAGGAATTTGATCACTTCGGTGATTGTTTTTGTACTTACATTCTTATGATTTGGTCAGTTCTGTTACACCCTAGTAAAGCGAGACACGAAGGGCGACAAGTGGTCCGGCCGGGTCAAGTGCTAGAGCTTGTGGTAAGCACTCCACGTGGGAGAGTGTGACTTGTAGGTCACCACTAGCAAGAGGACCGGCGGCAACCTTGGAGCTTGTCTCAACGGGGACTAGCCTGGTGGCAACCAAGTGAACCTTGGGATAAAAATCACCGTGTCAATCTTGTTCATCCCATTGGTTTGCAATTCCCCAACAAAAGCTTGCATTTACTTTAAATATATTGTGCTTATGTAGTTGCTCTTGTAATTAGTTAGCTTGTGTAGCTTGCTAGTTACCTTCTTGCTTGTGTAGCATAGAAGTAGCTCCCCTGCATGTGTGACTAATTTATCTTATTTAGCATTGTTAGTCACATTGCTTAGTTTGTGTAGCTAAGTAATTTTAGCTCTCTAATTTGGCTTATGTATCCTTGTTATTAAGCATTGCTAGTGAGCTTAGGAGCTTTGTGTTTTTGCATACTAGCATGTGTACACTACTAGGAATTTGCACTTTCATGACAAACAACTTTTATCACTAAAGAAGCCAAATTCGTTATAATTTTAGTTTTATGATGAATTTATGATGAAAAACAGTTCATCATAGAAAGCGCATCATACTTGAACTTCTACGATGAATCAATAAATTCATCATAGAAGTGGCTTGATCTATGACAAAAAACTAACAGTCATAGAACAGTTTTGCAATCATCTGGTTCTCTCCTGTTCAGGGGCTCCACACTCGATTGGGGGTGCTTCAAGTTTGCGAGGTGCTCGTTCTTCAAGATTGGGTGCTTATATTATATCTTGCAGCTATCAAGGTCAAGAAGCCGATCGCATCCCTTGATCATGAGGGTTGCAAGATGGAAGTTAGAGCACCTCACTGAGGGTGAAGTTTTGTGATGTGCTGCATTGTTCTTTAGATTCCATAACCTTTGTACCTTGGAGGATCAAGATGCAGACCTGTTGGTTTGTATAGTGCAAACCGTCCGTATGATATGGATCTATTATCACGTAGACCTCAATGGAAAATATGTAAAGAAGTACTATGCCCCAAGTATTTGGGTCGATGCTTGATAGCCGAGTCTCATCAACTCAAAATAGCTGGCACCTAGAGTATCGCCTTTAGAACAAAAAATAACAAGAAAAGACATAGGATCAAATGTGACATTCAAACAGTAGATTCTTTACTTATAAGACCCTAGATATAATGTATGGTCCTAAGAAAACATTGTTTACAACATCTTCTGCATGGATGATCACTGCAATAGACTTAGTAGCATCAGTGAAGTCTCCAATTAGGTCCTCATGATAGAGCTCATGCCCTAAACGTAGTTGCGCTACAGCCAGAGCAGCACCGGCACCATAGCGGACCCCATGAATTGCCACTTCTCTAGCATGAACCGAGATATCCTACAGGCGATGTTCAAGAGAAACTCGGCTGGCATTGATTGCTGCAACTGCTCCATGTGCTGCCCATTGGAGGGTCTCATGGTGACTCTCTAGATCAATCTCCCAGCAATGAGCCTCCTTGATCTCGTGATGAGAAGAAACCAGTTGTTCCTCAAGATCTAATGGAAATAAAGGGTTATCGGATAAAGTCGCTAATATAAAAGGAAAGAATCTTCAAAGGAATTTTACCTACTACCCTAGCATGAGCTTCATCAGCGCTCATCTGAGCAACATTGGTCTCTTCTTTAGATGCAGAGAGTGCTATTTTAACAACATCGAGACATAGATCGAGCCAACATACATCACACGTCACTTCAGAAATACAGGTTTCTAGCCTCCCTCCTTTCACAGATAAGATTCTGGACATCCTGACCATCATATGACTCGGAGTCAGATGATGAAGATGAAGATGAAAATAAAGATACCATGGACCCAGCAAGATGCACAATCGATTATTGTCCAACCTCCGTCGGAGTTGGCCGATGTACCATAGCATGAGAAGTAACCCTACATATTCAAAGGATTAATGTAAGGTAGCCACAATGATAAGAAATCATTCCCTCTCACCCTTGGCGGCAAAGAGGGACACAAAGGCACAGAGGAGGATCTATGGCTTCTAGAGTTTCTTCCCTTGGACGCTTGTTGTGAGCCATTGTTCAAAAGAATACTAGAAGGAGAAAACAAAGAGGAAAAGATATTTGTCATAGCACAACCAATGAACACAAGCAGTATTCCTCTCTACTCTGCCTTGCCTCCAAATTTATAGCCCCAGGGGACCTCTATAGTGGGTTCATTGAGTTACGCACTATTGACACTAGATATGGCAAACAGATAAATTCGCAAGCGCATGGATGTTAATGTAGCTTTCACCCAGAAGTATTCCAAGGTATCGAATTTCCATGGGGAACATGAAGTGGACTAGTTAAGAAACAAGAGTGTCCAAGGATAGAACAATGATAGGTGATAATAGGTAGAGAGGATGTCTGTGGTTTCTAAGATACTAAGGCAGGACTAAGGAAGTTTATATCAAGGTTGCTTACTTTGGGGCGTACCTGCCCTAACCTCACCCAAAGGGTTGATTAGGCACAAAGCACAATGAGCCCTATGATTTAATAACAAGAACCAATGTGGTGGAATATAGAGGATGGACAGGGCTATCACCACCTGCCACCAACCACAATCTATCCAAGGATCTAGCCGTAAACACATGCAAGCTATAGCCTAAGCACCACGCTTAATGTATGGACTCACTACTCCAATCTAGGCCTCCATGAAATAAGATCAGAGCACTCTAACCATGCAGTGAAACTTGTAAACAATAGTAAAATAAACAACACTTAAGTAATGCAAAAGAATAGAGTTACCACATAGAAGTTGTCAGACTTCACTCAAAGAAGAGCTTCATCCATCGAGGCACAAGTGGAGAGGATGCCGACAACCCTAGCTCCTCCCCAAACTTCTCCTCACTCTCCCCCTATCTTCTACATCTAAGTGAATTGAATGATTACAAATGGTGCCCACTGTCGTAGAACTGACCAATTTATAAGAGTACAAGTACAATGGCAGCCCGCAAGCGGTCACACTGTCATACTTGAGCCCATATAAACCTGGTAGTCCATCAAGTACACCGATAGGTCTTGATAAACAATCCACATACAACCAGGATCATACATGATTCAACATACATATCACATATTACATAAAGTTCTTAGATACAGTTCATTCATCAGAGTACAAATAGAGTTATTACAAACCAAGTTTGATAGATAGTAGCAGAAGCAAATTAAGTTCAAAACTCACATTTGTCAACATAGTTCAAATACAATGCCAACTCATGATCACAATCCACAAAAGCATATAAGAGGGATTATTAAAGATGCCTGCCCAAGGCTCACTCCTCATCCACAGTGGGATAGAAGCAGTTCTTGCAATAGCCGTGATAGACAGTACCATCTGCAATAGTGGGAACAAAACCCTGAGTATGAGAAGGTACTCATCTAGACTTACCTATCATAAACTAGATATAAATTGACTCCAAGGATTATGCATGGCTTTATAAGTGGAGGTAGCTTGACAACATTTTGCATAAAAAGCGATTAACTTAGTTATACAATTATACTTTGGTCATCAAGTTAATTATAGCTATTCATCTCTAGATTAGCAAGTATCCTATGCCAAACATGTGGTATAAGAGCATACAATATTAACCATAGCCAGTGTAGTAATTCCATGTTTATCCGAACTATCACATTCCATAATATAATTACTACGATGTTGGGACTAGCCAAGTTTCTCACTATCCGAGAGAGACGGCGATTCAAATCGATTTCAACCAGCTGAGAATTTATTCCTAACACAAACCTAGACATACCTGCGCCAAGGTAGTCTTAGGTCACCTTTGTTACAACTTAGGTCCACATTTCGCGCGTTCGCCTACCACCGCACAATTAGGGACTGACGGTAGCCAGGTCGCTCAAGCCATGCCTACCCATGGTCCCAGACCAGGTTGCTCAAGTCATGCTTGCCCATAGTCCATTGATCTGCTCCCCGCACATCCTTACTACCATCCAGAGTGCACACTTTTACAGAGCGAGGCCTGACCTAAGTTGAGCTACTCAGCTTCATGGTCGAAACAAGTAATCTAGCCAGCTAAGTGATAGGCATGCATTCAATCTTGTCAAAAAGCGCCAACAATGGTACGGTCCTTAATCGACATAGATGGGGATAGATCCACACCCAAGACCTCCATGGCTTGTTGCTTTTCTATCGACATCTCGCCTGGTCTCCATTCATTATTAACACATGGTTATTTTCACTATAGCAAATATAGCCAACCGTGCTTTGGTATCCAACTATATCTCACAGGTAACAGGAAATCACACGACTTCTACTGGTCCAAGCATTGCTAAGCATACATTCGATCCTAGACCTACATAGGGTTCAAGGTATATTTCTAGACAAGGTAGTTCTATCCATCAAGTGGTTCCAATCAACTCTTATAACCTAATGCATCAAACATAAAGAACTCAAGTGATATTTGTAAAAACATAGGAGGCTTAGAATGCTCCGGGGCTTGCCTTTGAGGAAAGAGGCTGTAATAGAACCACCCAATTTATACAAGATCAAGTACGGCTATCCCCGCTAACACGTTGACACGCGCATACTTTCACTTATATAAACCCGGTAGTCCATCGAGTGTCCCGAAAGACCTCGGTAAATCAACATCACAACCAAGATCGCGTGATTAAGCAAATACACATCACATAACAAGGTTGTAGTGGAAATAATATTACAAATGGGTTCACAAATAATAGTACAAGTTTGGGTTTCAAAACCGATTAGTGAAAACAACATAGCTTTCAAAAGATTACATTAATATATGTTCCAAATATATTGCTAACATAAGTGACATCATCAGACAAAAGCATATAGATGAGAAGTAACTATAGGATCACCGAGCCCACCGGCGGTTAGCCACCATCTTCAACAGGCTGAGAACTTGACCTGCAACATGGTGGGATAAACCCTGAGTACTCGAATGTACTCAACCAGACTTACCCGTCGGAAACCAAAACAAATGACACCAAGGATCATGCATAGCTTAATTTAGTGGATCTGGCTAGACAACCTTTTTGCATAAAAGCTTGAGTAACCATTAGCATTATTCACCTATACTAGCAGTGACTTTTAGCCATTACCTACCATCTATATTAGCACCTGTACTAATCAATCACTTGATTAAGTTGCAAACAATAATAACCATATCAGGTATTTCATAGCTCATTGTCATTATCATCATCATCATCATCATTTAACCATATCTTTAAATTTAGTGAATCTACGTGGCCGCTGCTCAGTCAAGTTCTCACTATCCAGGAGAGACGGCAATTTGAATCGATTCCTATCTAGCTGGAGGGGTATTCCTAAACACCAACCCTGTTTCCTCCGTCAGGGTCGCAAACAAGTCACCGTTGGTACAATTCAGGAGTCGCGAGTCCGATCAGTGCCGCAAAATCAGAGAACCACTCTGCCATGAGTGCTCGGTGACTTAACCCGCCCTTGGGCTTACGCTAATGGTTCCCCGCACATCCTTACTGCCATCCAAATTATGGACCCCTGCTCGCATCCCCAGCCTGAATCGAGCTACTAGGCTTCGTGGTTGGAACGACTTATCTGGCCAGCTAAGTGTTAGGCTGCGTTCAACATGACATGAGGATGTACAACGTATCGGTCCTTAAACGACATAGACGGGGATAGATTCACACCCAAGACCTCCATGCCTTGTTGCTGCACTACCATCATCCTGTCCAGTCTCTTTTCATTATTAACACATGGTTCTTTTCCCATGATAGCATATATAGCCAACCGTGACCAGAGCTCATCCTACATCTCGCAGGTGATAGGAAATCACCCGACTTCTACCGGTCTATGCATAGCTAAGCATCATTCGATCCTACACTTAATTAGGATTCACAGGATTTTATCTGGACAAGGTAAGGATATAATGCAATAGTTGGTTCTAACCAATTCCTATACTTAATGCATCATCAACAATAAAAGATACTCAAGATATTTATAAAAACATGGGAGACTTAGAATGCTTCGGGGCTTGCCTAGGATCCCACACTGAGTCAGTGTTAGTTAGACGACACTCGCTAAGTGAGCATCTCCCGTCCTAGCACTTGTCCAGTCCTTCCACCTTCGGGATAGGTCCACCATACACCGCCTTCGGGTTTGGCTCCAACATCACGTCCTTCACGTGGTTCATCTAGCGCACCTAGAGGAGATCCAAGATGCAAGTGCATGAATATAAAGAATGGTAATACAAGAGGCATCACATAAACATTCAAGACAAACACAAGATTATGCAAGACATAGACACCAATAGCTATTTAACTAACATCACACAACTAACTATAGAGAGCAAGCACATCAAGCATGACACAAGTTTAACAAGGTCACAAGTATCATAACTTGACCATCAACAAGGGCATAAGCCACACTTAGCAACACATGGTGTAAACAACCACAACTAGCATATGTCTATTTCTAGACTGGAAACAACAGCTTCATGTTTGGATCATAACTAGAGTTATACAAATCCAACAGCCATGCAATAAGACACTCTGGAAAGATTATGAAATTTTCTACAATTCATAGTTAATCATCTTAGCATGATTCTCAAGTTAAGTGGGTCGAAATTATATATTTACAGAAACTGGTCCACAATTGATAGAGAGCAGCCATTTCTGAAACCCAACTTTAAACAGGCAAAATTCACAAACCACAAGGCCAAATACCACCAAATTTTAATAGAAGCTAGATACATGAATTATCTAAAGCTTTGTTATTATCACCAAAAGCTCATTCAAATCCTAACTAGATCAAACACTAGCATCTTTCAGATCTGCTCAGAATACAATCAAAACCTG
This sequence comes from Miscanthus floridulus, assembly GCF_019320115.1. Taxonomy (NCBI): domain Eukaryota; kingdom Viridiplantae; phylum Streptophyta; class Magnoliopsida; order Poales; family Poaceae; genus Miscanthus; species Miscanthus floridulus. Next base: position 56,714,838 of record NC_089585.1, read on the forward strand.
ACAGAAGAATTAAAAGTCATGTAACTCCTACACTATCAGGCCTATGACCTTACAATTTGAACAAAAGCAAGATCATAAATTTTGCTACAACTTTTGTATTCACTACAACCATAGCAAACATCATTTACACCACGAAAATAATTGCACAAGCAAAACTGCAAATGCAACCCAACAGCAGTGGTACAGAAAACTGATAGGAACTTCAGAGAAGCATTACTGGAGTTCTAGACCTCCAACAAACATGAACCATAACTTTTTGAAAAGCTTAGGAAGTTACCTACAACTTTCTTATTCTCATATTAAGATGATTCTACAGTTAGAAGGGTCAATTAATCCAATAATTGCATCTCTGTCCAAAACATAGACAGAAACTGACATGCCACTTTAAACAGCTATAAATGGAGTTATACATGTCCAATAAATGTGGATACAGACTTTTTAGAAAGCTTGTCAAATTATAAACAACTTTGTTGTAAACGGCTCAAGCTAATTCTACTATTAAGAAGGCCCCACAGTAAGAAAAAGGAAACCCTCTCTGGGTTTGGGCAGAAACAGCCACAGAGATTTAAGCAAGTATAACTTAAGATCTACTTAACCAAAAATCATGATATTTATCTTTTTGAAAAGCTTAATAAAAGTACTATAACTCATGTATTATCATGAAGTCATGATTCATAACTTAACTAAGCCAATTAATTCAAACATGCAGGACTATTCAGAATAGGAGCAAAGCAATACAGTACATTTGTTATTTTTATAACTCTTAAAATATAAGTCCTACACTTCTGACATTTTTACCAGACAACAACAATCACCTTGTGAGCACTCCATAAAAATTTCACATTTCTTTGAGCAAAAGAACTACAGTTATGAAAAAGACAAATACAACTAGCATTAAAAACCTAACTGCATAAATCCAATTTTACAGCTAAACCTTTAAACAAAAACATGTAATATTATAGATCTAGTGCATAGATAATTTCACAAGGATTCCAAAAAGTCCCCATTTACTATTTTACGATTTTCCTACAAATTACTACAAATTTTCAAAGTGGAGCATTCAAATCTATAAAAACCAGAGAAAAGGAATTGAAATCTTGCATCGGGGTCCCCGCAGTTTACAGAAATTAAACTACAGCGAAGAGGTCCTTAGGAGCACTATTCAAATGAGTCATGGCTTCGTAGAACGGCCCTTCCCTTATGTCGAATTGTTGCACGTAGTCCTTGATGGGATTTTGGAGTAGAGGATGCGCGGGAGCTCGCTGATTTCGGTCGGAGAAGGCACGGCGTCGGCGTAGGAATGGCGGGGGAGAACCAGGGGTCCCTCGCGCACCCGCAGGTGGTCTCGCATGGCCGAGAGGTGGCCCGAGGTGGACCAGCCATGCGCACCGACGGATCGGAGGCGACGGCAGGCCGGCGACTGCGGTGCTCCCAGCGTGGTTTTGGACGGCGAGCACGAGCACAGCGTGTAGGAGAGAGAGGCGAAGCTAATGGCATTGCTCATGAGGAGTGATGGGGACTGAGAAGGGGAAAACAACCATGGCACCAGTGAGCTCGAAGCTCAGCCATGGCGGTCGCGCGTCCTGGCGCGGAGCAGAGCGAGGAGAGGGCAGAGAAGGAGTGGGAAAGTCGCTCAGCGGTCGCTCTGGTGCTCCACTACGCCGAGTGAGGCGCGGGGCACGCAGCAGAGAGCAGGGGCAAGCTCATGTATGGCTGCCATGCTCCTAGACGCGCGTCGCCCATAGAGGCAATTCAGCGAACAGGTGGCATGCATCGGAGTAGGGAAAGTGGGACGCCGTTTTGGGCCAGCTCGGGTCCAAATTGGTCCATGGGCCAAAAATGAAGTTTGTTCTACACCTGATGCTCTCCAACTTTGGTTAAGGGTTCAGGGTCATTAGGGTTATGGTTTAGCATATAAAATGCTCCTAACTTTGGTTTGTCAGCGTGACGATGGTGATTAGGAAAAACTTAGAATTAACCATCAACACGAAGCCAAACGGGTTCCAACTTTTTGTATGATCTTCTCCATAATATAACCTTCAACTTTTATTTTTGGACCAACTCAAGTTGCTTAGCAAAATTTGGAGAACGCAGAATGCCAACGTCGTTGCTTAGCGAAACTGACTTAGAATAATTCTAAGTAGTTGAAGACTACAGCAGAATCAATCTTGTGACCTTTGATTGTCAAGCTTAGAGATAGATTTAGACTTGGGTCCTTCAATAAAGTTTGTAGTACACAAACTATATTACAACTTTTATTTAAGGTCAAACCTTGTATCTTGAATATAAACCATTCTTTTACTTTGGTCAAAGCAGCATCTCGTTAACCCTAGAATTAGAGTTTTCGACCAATTGAGGCCTTTTCTTGACATGTGCTCAACACAAACCCTTCATGACTTTTGTTGTAGAGTTCAATTAGTCATTTAGGGAAGGTAGCAAGGTTTGGTTGATGGCCTATAATTCCCTTCACTTACTAGCGCAATTCCAGCAAGAATGTAACTCATCATTTCATGCGACTTCTTGATTCTGAACTTCATGAAACTTTTCCATGGGCCTAGATGGATGCATGTGGATGTAATGTACATGGAATAAGCATGTTTAACATTACTCTTGCATAATCTTAACAAGGGTCCATATGTAAGCAAATGTGCGTGGCCCAAGTTTAAGTTGGAGCTCCATCATGTAGATTTGATCTTGACACCTTCATTACCACTTGACATGTCATGTTTGAGCTCAAACCCATTGCTTAACTGGTGACAAACACCTAGGGTGTTACAGAGGTGGGGTGGTGATCTAGGCACTCAGGGAGCTCTTCAGGAGTCTGCTCCTCTTCTCCTAGAGCTATGGCTTGAGGAGTCTCCTACTGATCCTGTTCCTCTTCTTCATTGAATTCTAGTAACATTATCTCCTCGGTCGATCCTATATGCATGATCTTGGAATAAGATATTACGAATGCATGTATGATGACACGTATAATATGATAAAATGTGATGAATGCATCCTCATAAGTATTTTCAATAGCATGGTATTAAAGTAATAACAAGTGTGTCCTATCTTACTGAGTAGGTGCATATCTCTTCTCTATTACTTAAGCAATCGCTTCTGCAATTCATTTACCGAACTACAAAATAGCAGCTATTTGTTTTAACAATAACAGGAGTTATATACATCGAAATCATATGGTTGTGGACATTATGGAAAGCTTATGAAATTATCTACAACTTTCTTTTAATACTCTTGATGTGATTCAACTAGTTATCTAGGTCAAACAATTCAGTCAATCAAATCTATCCTGAGAGCAAACAATCAGGGCAGCAAACTTCTAACAGCGAAAACTCTTAAACCCTAAGTCCTATGACCATGAATATTTAACACAAGGCATTCCTTGGCCCATTGACCCACTTGATTACAGTTGAAGCAGGGTTGATTGCTCTTGGGTCCTATGGAGCTTCCTTGCCCTCCATTCCCCTTGGGTAAGGCAATGGTGAACGCCTTATGAAACACCTTCTAAGGTCGGTTGGTCTGACCTTTTGGTGGAGGAGGCCTAAACTTGGGTGCTGGTAGTCGAAACTATGGCCTAGCTTTCACTAGGAGCTCTAGACTAGGAAGACCCTTTGGTGCCTGCCTCAGCTACCCTCTTGTGGCCCTTTGCTACCACATGCAGATTGTTGTGGTTCTCCTGAGTCAATGCATCACTGATGAACTCATTATAGGTGGTGCACCTCAAGTTGGCCATAGTCTTCATCAACTTAGTGCTAAGGCCTCTCTTGAAGCTCTCTATCTTTTTCTTCAGTATCAACAAAACCCAGGGCATAACGGGATAGATTGTTGAAAGCATGCATATATTCAGTAAGGGTCTTGGTCCCTTGTGTGAGTCAGATGAACTTTGTTGCCTTCATGCACATCAGCCCTAGGGAATGTGATGTCCCCTAAAGGCTAACTTGAATTGCTCCCATGTGACCTGTGCATTGGCAGGCAAGGAGGACAAGAAATGGGTCCACCATATCCCGGCCGATCCTTACAGCTGATGGGATGCATATTCTGCCTTCTGATGTTCCATGACCCTCAGTAAACAGAACTTTTACTCAATAGTGTTGAGCCATTCATCCACCTAGAGTGGTTCTTCAGCCACCATGAAAATAGGAGGCTTGGTGTCTAGGAAATCCTTGAAAGTGCTATACTAGTTTGGCATAGGCCCTTGTTGCTATTAGCGGGAGCGAGCCGTGTTTTGCGTAATGAGGCGCAGGGTTTCCTCCATAGTTCTCTGACTTCCCTAGAAATTGTGCAAAGAACTCATTAGCAGAGGGTGGTGGCGATGGTGGTAAGTCACCAGTCATTGCCCTCTTGGCTATTGCCTGCTCTAGCACGAGTGCGAGTCATCTGTAAAGTTGCAACAATAAGTGATTATTGGATGATGTCAAGAGATTACAAATGAATTGTATAATCATGCCACACTGAAATTACTGGAGAGAATCTTAAATTCATACAACAAAAATAGAGGCATAATAATTCATTCTTGCAACATGACATCACCAATTTGATCACTTATCGGCTCGTAGCACATTAACATACAAGTCATAATTACCAGTAAGATGAAACTAGAATTTCATTAATGTTCAACCCAATGTAAAGTAACATGCAAGTACCAATATTACATGAAAGTCCAACCGAAATTACCAAACTTCAACTACAAGTCCATTACATAATACCTTGGATACATCTAGCATTTCAACTAGTCATTAGGTGATTCTAATCTTCATCATGATCACAGTCGAGGTCGGAGATAGGATCATCCTCATTCTCTAGCTCCACTTCTTCCTCATCCCAGCCATCATCTTCTACTAACATTTCTGGATCTTCTTCCTCCTTATCAAGGATCTAGTGTAGTTGATTGTTCAGATAATGCACCTCATGCTGAAGGTCCATCACTACATACTAGGGCCTATGCAAGCTACTGACGCAAGTCCCTCTCAACACAGTCCTACATGACACTCACAATGTGGGTCCAATCTCATTCTACTTCTACTAAGCGGCATGGTTGTTTGCTAGGTTTCGGTGGTGCGTAGCTATGAACGCCTTGGCATAGGGTGGCCTCCAGCTGCTCCTAGAGTCCTACTAACATTGCTTGATCATCTGCTCTTGCCTCTTGGGTGGTAGCTCTTTGCTGATCGACTTGCTCCATTTGGGTGTGGAGATTTTCCAAAGCTACATAGGCTTGATCAGTTTCCTATCGAGCCACACTTGCTGCCTTTTTGTGCTTGCGCACACACTTCTTGAGCTTACGTTGTGTGGCTTCAGCCCTCATGAGCTTATCCATGTAAGTGGTATAGGACTCCTACCAGAAATCCCTGGTGTCCTGACAAGTGTAGAACATCTTCATTACTGCAAACATGGCACTCATAGCGGGACTAGAACCGTCTGCCTGTTCATCCCAATCTTGCATCAACGCAATGCGATTGTGCTATGCCCATACTGCTGTGGATGAATCCACCTATGGAAAAATACCAGCAGCACTGCCAGTAAGCTCATCCCCGTGCTACTGATAGATCTGACTCAGTACCTCGAAGGCTACTACTTGGGAAGCCTCCCAAGGAGTTCTTCCTTTAGATTCGCCTTCCATTCCTGCTAGAAGAGTGCTTGAGTACGAGCTAGTATGGTTAGATGCACTTCATACCATGACTGTCCCTCCAGGTATACTTCATTCTAGTGATAGAGGGGCTGTTCATAATACCTTGCATAGTGCAAGACTCTCCAAAGCAGAGCAGGAGTTCCAAACATCAACAGGAAACTCTCACTTCTAGCCGGTGCTGCCATCTATACCAACAACATGTGCAACTCTCATGAGACAAGGTCATAATTGATAAGAGTTACATAACCAAATAAGAAATCTATAAGGGGAGGAACAATGCAAGTATTGAATAATGATTTATCATGATGCATGCATGTTCCTTACATCCTTACAAACTTAGGAAAAATTATTTCTAACGACATACACTGGTGGCATACATACGTTCTCTCATATATAGCGTAGCTAGTCGGGCTACACATTTCATTGTTAGTGTACCTACATAAGAGTTTCATTTCACCCCAACCCCACAATTATATATGTAGAATATAAATCTGGGCTCTAGGTTGTAACTAAATACTTCCATATATGTATACCCATACATATATTTTCATATCAAAGCTACCTAATGACAATTTATTGCCCACAATTAAATACGCACCATACACACATGCAAGCATGCATACACAGCCGTATCAAAGCTAGCTCTCCTCAACCGCACACTCAATCTTGCGGTCATGCCACTCATCAACTTACCTTCTTACCTTGGCGTAAAGGCATTTGATCTATGCATTACCACTCAAGTGAATGGCATCCATACAATAGCCCGCCATATGGACGACGAAAGTAAAAACCCCCATGTTAGTACATAAATAGCCATGAAAGAGTCCGTAACTAGGCATAAAGAAAGTGATCACTGGCACACTTTAGATTTTGACTCTAGGTTTCAAATACCTATTTATATAGCTATTAGTTGCTAAGCATTGAAAACAGTGAAATGTTGATTCTTGTGAGCCAAATTCAAGCATGTTAGGAGCTGAACAAGCCTATGACCCAAAAATAAAAGTTGTTTCTCTCATCAAATACTACAACTTTGCTTTAGTGCACACATCCATGCAAAGGCTCTATGACATAGTTCAACCTAGGTCAAACATACTACTTTCAAATGATGGCTTACACTAGAATTATGACTTAGAGACCAAACTAGCCCTAGTCATGAATACAAAAGTTGTTCATAGTGACATTCTAAACATGTTTAAGTTATCCCTAAGGTCACCCAAGAATTTCATACATTGGTTACACATAATACTTCCTAGGTCAACAAGCATATCATCACTTTAGGAGCTTAATTAGATAAGGTGATCTACATGAACATGGTTCCATTAGTCATCCTAAGTGTAGATAAGGTGCTTTAGTGACCAACATCAACCATTTACACTTATTCACTCATGATCATAACCATACACAAAGGAAACATGAAATAACAAGGCATGTTTCACATGTTCCAGTTGTATGTTTCATATGTAAAAGCTCATATATGAATGCTTGATGATTATGCTCATGCACTGCAAGTCAAATTATGCAAGCCTAACACCTAGGGTGTTACAGCCCCCCCCATATTTATAGCTTCTTAGGTCGGTTCTTGATACGGGGTATTTGTAGAGTGGAGTGAGGTTGGTTGGAAGGTCGGTAGCATTGACCCCCCCTACCTTGGCATCGCTCGATGCATGGATGCACCAACTTGGTGCATCTACGGCTGATGGAGCCCCCTAGAGTTGGTTGGAGTGGTCCTAAGTTGGTTTGGGAGGTCCCACACATTAGCCAACATGGGCTACGGTCGCTCGATGCCCCACTGGCATGTTTGCCGTCAATATTGAGTCGGTTTGGTCATCCATGGTCCTCTTTTGCCTGGGTACAAAGTTTGGTCATGTTTGGAGCTTTCCTTCTTTGGTTTAGTGGGCCAATGGATCCATGGGATAGGCCACATGGACACCATCTCCACCCTTGATGTGAACCAGTCACTGAATCGATGCTTGAGATGCCTCTGAAGTGTGTTTGTTGCAGGTGGAACGGATGAATGACGTGGACGAGACTGGTTTGGGCCACCTAGCCTTGGGTAGGCATCACCCGGCCTTCCATTTGGTCCATTGGGTTCTCCATTGAGTGTAGAGGCTTTAGGCCAAGTTTGGTGACCTTTGGACACTTGTCCCCATCGCCTGACGTCCATCTCTACCCCAACTTTGCCTGGCCGATCTTGCAATCTTCCGGAAGGCATAACTTTGTCATCCGAACTCCTAATTGGGTGAACCAAAACTCAATTTCATGTATCTCGACGAGCTCTTTGACATGGTGTGGTCAAAATGGGAATTTGATGAAGTGTTTTTGCATGTATATTGCCACCTTTGTTCCTACACTCACATAGCCATCACAACTTGTGGAAATAGGTTAGAAATAAGCCCTATGACTATGGTTTATGTAATTTATATCACCAATTTAGGCATAGTTGATGGTATAAAATGAGGTGTTAGTGACCATCAGCAAGCTCCCCCACACTGAACCTTTGCTCGTCCTGAGTAAGCAATGTTTTTCTAAACTGGTAAACGGCCTTTACACGGTCGCCCTTCGTTTAGCGTTTAGGCTGTTTACACGGTGTTCAAGCGAAGTTAAATGGTCTAAACGGTTTTGTACTTTTAAAAAAAATACATATAATTATATATGTGCATGTAAAAAATCAAGTATTCTAGCATTTATACATATTTATCTGAGTAAAAATCAATTATTTTGGTATTTATATATATTTATGCATGTGAAAAGAATCAAATATAGATATTTATGCATGTAACATATCAAGTGTACACATTTATAAATATAATAAACTTAAGTATACAAATTTATCCATACAAAACTAAACTAGATTTACCTCGTGTTCGCCTAAACAGCCGTTTAAACAGCTGTTTAGCCCGTTTAATGTTGTTTATCTCCGTTCTGTTTAGGCCGTTTAGACCGTTTTTCCTATTTTTTACCGTTTAAATGGTCAACCGTTTAATTCTGTTTACCCCCTAAACAAAATAGTTTACCACCGTTTACCATTTACTGGCCAGTTTAAACACTGCGAGTAAGGGATCTGAACAAGAAAGAGTACCAAGCAAAGATTTAGGTGGATTTGATACACAACTTTCTTAGGATATGATGCAAGCATAAAAGATATTCCAAGTCATATACTCGTACCTATGGGTTTTGAAGTGGCTAGAATATCACCTTGGGTGATTGGGAAATGGAACAGTTTTGACTTGAAGACATAGATCACTTCTTCTTCTCAAGTAAGATTAGAGTTTTTAACAATATTTTCAAAACAAATCATAGCTCATGTTAATCCTCATATGGTTCTCTCCAATCACTCAGTGGTATTTGTGTATATGAACTCACCAAGATCTTTTGCTATTGCCTCAAGGCCCTACAACTACGGCTTACTAGTATAGTGCCCGTGCTAACACCACGGCTTCATTTTAGGGATGCACATGAAGATAACCAAACTATGGTGGTACTTCGTCACATAAATAGAGTATATCAATACAATTAAGAGAGATTCCAATTCATTGCATCATTTATATTATAGAAATTTGTCCTATACATACGCCATTCAGATAATGTGTATTATATAGCTAAATTTAACAAAAAAAACAACAGAAACATTTAGCCAGCTATAAAACATAAATTTTCAATTCTAGCTACCGCTATCGATCTGCCAATGTTGTCTTCTTACTTCAGGTGATGTCCAGACATAAAAAACATTTGTCTGACCTTTTGAGAACTTTAGTCGTGAACCAACTCTTGCTCACACATTTTTTCCATCACATGGGGGAATACTTGTTCACCATGAGAAACAACCTACATAGACAAAAATTGCGAGCCTATGACTTCTGTTCCATAGATTAACTGAAATCAAGAAACCACACTTTTTGAGAACTTGAAAGCCAAATTATAAGCAACACAACTTGAGAGAGAACTCATACCCAAAGAAACTGCTGTACATCGAGATGCATTTTTTGGGAATCTCCTGCCATCCAGCAAAAGTTTCCTCAGAAAGTGACCACCTGCATCAAGCACAATCTGCTCATAAATAAAGAAAGCCAAATCATCTGAAATGGTCTACTTTGGAAACTCTACTGACATTAGGATCATGATTCATGACATTGCAGGAATACAGGTAACAGAGTCATCCTCAAAGTTACATTCAGCACCTGCTTTCAACAAATTAAAACTGTTTAGATTTGTCGTTCTAATGCAAATCAACAATTGCACCTATTTGACAAAGACATCTATCTCACAAAAGCATACCAACCCCACCCTCCTAACAAACCTTGCAAGTCTTTTTTATGATAAATCTTCATATGCAATCAACAGTCAAATTATCTAACACCACTGATTAGGACCACAGGAATCCTAGTTAGAATGCATTGATCTAATTCTAGCACATTGATTTGAGTTCATGCAGCAAGAGGTCAGCATTTTCGCCGTCACCAACCAATCAAAGAAGAGTAGGTTAGCAGCATGTGAATACTTTTATCCAGGATTTCCATATGATGAATGAATGGGAGCTTTACGCAGCAAGAAAGCGATCTCCGACCGGTGCATTATATACTGGTAGAGACTCATTCATGGAGGTATTCGAGACCTTGTACGGCACAATCTCCAAGAAAGGGTAGGATGAGCTTTAGTAGAACGGGTGGGTCATCCAAGCTTTTGTTGGGCATGTACTTCAGTACTTGTAGAGAACAACAGCATGTGCTTGCCTGCTTCTGAATCCAAGAACACCCATGAATTAGACTTCAGCCAGCCACTGGATACGATTCTTTTTAAGAAATAGAGAAACTCCAATAAGCATGCTTATTAATGGACACAACACAACACTAATATTTTCTTCCTGGCTAGCCATATGCCAATGGAGCAACATAAACTTGGAAAAAAAATAATGACACGCATGTTTAAATTCCCCTTTGTAAATTAGTCAGTACGTGCACCCTCTTTATGGATTTCAGGATTTGTGAAACTGACTGGATTTGGAAGAACAGTTACTATCCCCTCTTCAGCCGAACAGAACTAAGCTAGCAGTACAGTCCCATTTTCTTCCATCATGGAGTAGTCCTTCTAGTGCTTTGTAAATTTTTTTCTTAAGTTGGTCAGCAAGCTCTTTGCTGGCTTAGTGTGATATGAAAGTTTTAAAAAATTGCCAGCATATCCTAGAACTTTGACAGGCAATATATAATTTTAATCGCAGTGTTTCTATGTAGCTTACCACATTGTTGGTCGCCACAATGATCTTGAACTGAAACCTCTTGATTTAGATCTTTAGGACGATGACTGCAAAGCTGGAAATTTCATTCAGTGATCCATGCTTAATGGCAGAGTTCAATGCAACGTTCCCATGCACTCCTTTTTTTAGGAAATTTCCATTCAGTGATCCCTCCCCTCTCATGAGCTAGCCGCATACCATGCCTATGGCCATGAGCAAGGTCGTTCCTGATTTCCCGTAACAAGCAGCAGTGAGCACCCCTTGGCTTCAGACAAGGAAAGAGCTTAATAGGGCTAGAGCATTGCAAAACCAGATCATTGTTATGTGCCACTCCTAGCTGAATACAAAAAAGAAGGAAAAGGACTTCCCTGACAATTGCTCTAGCACCCTGAGAATTCATTTTCCTAGTTCGGGTCTGGACCTGAAAATAAAGAATAAAAACAAATGACAATCAAAGTATGAACTGCACCAACAAACATCTTTTAGCAAGGCCAATAAAATATTAGTTTAAAGAACAGGCAGAATACGGAAGTAAAAAGAACATATTAGTTACACCGTAAAAATACTGACAAAATTAAGGCTTCAAATTCAAACCATCCACGACGGGATAGACCAGACAAAATCTATTGCTCATAAGGATGACAAAATCTGAACAAAATGGTTGCTGAAAAGTAACTATTTTTCCCCTAGATATTAGTATTGGTTGTCGTCCAATGAAAAACAAAGTTTCATATGATCTATGGAAATGAGCATACACTGATGCAGGGGGAAAAACATTATGAGCAATAAGCTGATGCAGTTGATGGCATGGGCTTGGAATTCTTGGTGCGGAGGTTGAGGCAAAGCTACAGCTTCTTGTACACCACCCATAGATCTAGCATAGGAACAATGGTTTCACCAAATGCAAGAAGAAGGTCTAAAGGAGGTGTGGAAGGGGAAGGAGAACAGATGTACCTGGAGGAACTAAAGCCATGACTGAAATCGGCTAGGAGCAGCCGCCGCCGCCGCCGTCAAGAACCCTAGAAACAAAAAAATGGATAGGGAGGAGAAGGTGAAGGGAGATGAGGTGGAGGAGGAGATGGGGGAGGAGACTTCGTACCTGGACCCAACGAGGAGGTGCTCACGAGTGCCTGCCGCCGATTGCCGCACTGTGCCGTGTCCGTCACCGAAGTAGGCTGAGACGGCGACGCGGTGCTTGCCATGGGGGAGCGGGTTCCGGTCGTGGTCGATGTGGTGGTAGGAGAGTTCGATGGCAGAACTGGGGGCGCCCTTCCTAGCGACGACGGGTGCGAGTTGCCTAGTGAAGCAGAGGGCGAGCTCGGGGGCCTGGGTTGGGGCGGCGGTGTGGATCGGGACCGGAGGGTTGAAGGGGGGAACGAAAAAAAGGAAGAGAAGGCACCGGCGTCTGCGCGCATGGGTGGGTGGAGCGGTGAAGTGGGAAGATCGAGGGCGGGAGATCCAAAGAATATCGGCTGTTGGATACGGTTGAGGAAGGAGAGAGAACGAGTGAGAGTTAACTTAGTACGTACGTTTTTAATGTTAACTTTTTCTGTGTGTGTTTTGTGGGGTGGACGTAGTTTAGGTTGTGACTGTACATGTGAGATTTGTTTGGTGGCTGTAGGATAATTTGAAGTGATGTATTATAGGGATAGAGATGTGGAGTTTTGGGTAGGAGAACTTGAAAGGCATACTTAGAATGTTTATATTGTAAAGTCAAAGCATGGATCCATGGAGGAAAACAACATACAAACATGATCAAGAATGCAAGTATAGTGGATATGAGTGGAAGGTTGACTCCTTAAAGATTCTCTCTCCAAATCTAGATGCTTGAGATCATGGGCTATCTTTGATGCTCATCCACTTTTTTTTTGCTCGACACTTTTTTCACTCATCCCTTTCTTTTTTATCATATTTTCGAACTCATTTTTTTCAACTCTCTTTTTTCATCTTTCCAAGCTCTCTCTTTTTTCAACTCTCTCTCTTTTCATAACATATAGCCCATGTCTCTTTTTCAGACTTGGATGGAGAATGGAGAGAGATCTTGGATAGATGGAGTCTTTATTTTATGGAGAGGTGGACAAGCATGATTCTAGAGAGGTAAAAAGGAATATTTGTGCTAGCTCTCAGTGTAAGAGCATAGCATAAATGTGGAAAGCATGTTTTTTTACTCTTAGTGTAAGAGTAAAGCATATATGGTGGAGTGTATGTGATCTTGATCATGTAAGTATGGTGCATCACTCACTAGAGTCACACAATTTGACAAAACTCAAAACAAAATCTAAGCAGCAAGAAAGTGTGGGTTTATCGAGATATTGGTTATGGCTCTAGTATGACATTTATACCATAGAAGAGTTATAAAGCCATGGTTTTAGATTTTGTTCAAAACAAAAGTCTCCAAAATACTTGATTAGAAAGAACTTGTCTTATCATCAACATATCACACTTCACAACAACTTAGGTAATGTTCTCCTAATTGAGTAAGGTTCCCACAAGCATTATGTGAAAGACAAGGAATAAAGATTACGCAAGCCAATCTCACAAGATAAGTCATGATCAAATCTTGGGGGTCCTGTTTTAGAGTTCAACAAGTTTTAATAACATGAAGAAATTAGCTTTGTATGCATTCATTTTCAAGGAGATAAATGTAGGAGAGGGATACCAAGATACAAACCAGTGTCTCATATTGAGATGAAATCCTAAGAGCTAATGTTGATGTATGAAGCGCTTCTATGTGTAGCCTCGGTGTTTTCATTGGAGGAGAAGTTGCTTAAGCTAGGGGTTGGGTTGCCCAACCCCCACACATGTTCCTTCGGCATTTGTGCTTATTCAAAGACACAAAGAGTGAAAGCAATAGGGTTCTACTAGTACAAATGTACTAGTCAACCAAAACTTTATTCCTCTTATTGAAAGCAAACAGAGGCGCATAGCATGATTGGAAATGAAACAAAAGCACCTAAACATTTATCATGCCAAAGGAGACATCAAGGTGAAGGAAAAACATACCTATGTCATGTATATTGTTAAGTGAAACAATTTTCCTAATGAAGGTTGTGACACTTCTCAGGCAAAGCAATGTGGTGAGCGGATCTCCTTATGATTGACCCCACAAGATAACATTTGAGATCATGGAGCTATCATTTATATATATAATATAATTTTAATAAACTTGGACCTTCATGTGCCCATATTTTTTTGTTTTTTTATTTTACTTGGACCTTCATGTGTCCAACTTGTTTTAATAGATCCATGTCTCTATTAAAATGGAAGAAAGAGGGTATTTATGAAGGAGATAGTTCAAATCTTTGAAGTGCCACTAGTTCATAAGGTCACAAAATTTATATAAACTCAACATGACAACAGGTTGCATAAGAAGAGGTTCATGTTTAAGCATTTGTTTTAGAGTTGAGGATGTAAAAATAGAACAAGATCACTCAATTTTAACATCTCAATCTACACTCTTCTGATATTGGATTAAGTCAACACAAGATAAAAGAACATCTGCACACACATTTTAGCTTGTCTAAGCCTGCACAAGGTTAGTCGACCAAAAGCTAGGTCAGCCAACCCCCACAGGTGTTAAAACATGGCACAACATTTTTGGGCACATTTCTATTGCTCAAGGTAAGAAAAAATTAAAAGAGTTGGCTATGATTATGAATAGAAGGAAGACATGATTCGAAAGCTAAGTTTGACCAATGTGTTAGCAAAACTAAACAAGTGAATCACATCAACTTCTTCATTTTCATGCTTATCGTGTCAAAGGTAATGATTTAAACATTAACCACATACCTTAGAGATGTTACCTTTGTTGCTTTAAAGCATGATGGCTCATGATGATGACTTTGAATGGACCATCACATTGGCTTCCAAGCTCTCCATTCCCAATTAGCTTCACTCTTGAATTACACAATTGTACCATGTCCCTTGACTTGAATTCATTCTTCTTGGTGTCACTTATGAAGATTGCTCCAAAAATCTTGATTCATGATTTTAACATCTGCAACAAAGACTAGCGCAAGGTGATACTACAAATGCGACCGATGTGTGAGCACATTAGCCGGTGCAACAATCAAGCTCAATCTTCATTGGGTTCGCTCTATTTTATTTGAACGGAAGAGCATAATTTTTGAAAGGTAAACTATTTTTATTTATTATTACTACTACTACTTTATTTTAATGATGAGATGATAGAAACTAAACCAACTTTATTGAATTGAAAATAGTAATCTAACATGTTATCTCTTGGCATTTCTTTGTTTTAAGTCATAAGCTCGACCTTTGTAGTTTCAACTGCAAGAACTTGCACCAAGGCAACTACGAGCTTTGGAATACTTATGGTAAACAAAAGCATCCACAACCATCCTCTTAAGGATTTGATAAAAGAGAAGCATAGGATGGGTGTAGCTCTCATAGGTATAGGTAGAAGGAAAGATTGACTCTAGAGATTTCTCATGAAAGAGTAGATCTTGTGGCTCTTCTAGAATGTAGCTTTGATGTTCGTCCACATGATCCTCCTTTTTGGACTCCAAAGTTGATCCCTGGAGAATGTCCATAGACCAAACATATTCAGTCGATCATTGTTGGAATTTCTTAACACATACAAAAATTATCCACAAGCGCACGAAAGTACCATTGTAGCACTTCACCCAGAAGTATTTAGGGTATCGTATTTTCCACACGGAACGGAGGTACTCTTCTAGCCAGTTCATCCAAGGACAACAAAAAGGTAGAGTTGGTAGAGGGTAGAGAGGATTCCTATGGTTGAGAGCCTAAGGATAGATAAACTTTACTTCTACCTGCTTACTTTAGGCATCGGTGAATACTTGTGCCAAGAATTGTAGGCCTGTAGCTCTATGCCAGTGCCTGGATGTGGGGGATTACAAGGGATGGATAGGGCTATCACCACCTACCGCCTACCCCTCAACTGTGGAGCACAAGGCAAATGAAGGTAGCCTCTAGCCGAGACACCGCGTCTATGCTTCCGACTACTACTCTAGCATGCTAGCAAGGGTTATCCATATTTATCAGAGCCCTTCTACTGGAGCATCCGCCACAGGGACAGATGACGAACCCATAAACAAGTAAGAGTAAAGTTTAACTAATCAAAAGACTTTATACTACAAGAATCACGAACACTCACTTAGCAGGAGAACCCATTGAAGTAAGGACACTCGTCGAGGTACAAGTTGGGGAGACACCAACAAGTCTGGTGCTTCCCTGAGCTCTCCCTCACATCTCTCCCTTACTACTCTACTAGTTAGATATGGCCTAAGCCCTTTGGAGTGGTGGTCTTGTGGTGTAGCTCTTTGCCTTGAGTTGTTGTGTTTTAGAGGGGACTCTACCCCTCTATTTATACAGGGAGTAAGGCAGTGAGGAGGTGTAAGACCCCAAAATTTGAATTTTTGGAAATAGAGCTAAAATGATTTAATTTAGAATTTTGTGCTCATGAAAATATAGGAAAATAAATTTTCTCATTAAATTAAAATTCATCATAAGGTTTAGCAACATGTTTGTGCATACATGCCCTTGCATTTGATATATTTGATTGAGTGGTTTACTTTGCTTTTGCAAAAGAAATTAAAAATGGTTTTGAAGTAAAAGAAAGAAAAAGAGAATTTGAAAATAAAATAATTTAAAAAGGTGTAAGATTTATTTTTGGAAAACTTACAAAAAATATTTTCCCATTTTGTTTGAATTGAAAGGGGTGTTTGAAACCCTATTCCAATTTGATTTGATTCATATTTGAATTCGGTTTGAAAATGAAAAAAAATCTTTTATTTCTCCCTCCTTCTTGGTTTCTGGCCTAGCCGGCCTGTTTCTCTCCCGCGGCCCAACTGCTTCCCTCCTCCTCATAGCCCAGCAGCCATGGCTTAGCCCACTTAAGCCTGCCCCCTCCGTGGCCCAGCAAGCCATCTCCCGCACTCTGCTCTTTCCGTAGTGGCTCAGCTCCGCCCTGGCCTAGGTCATGCCGTGCCTCGCGCGAGCTCCCTCCACCCTGCTAACGCGCCGGGCCTGCCTGTCGGGTTCCACTCCTTCCCTGCGGCGTCACTGACATGGACTCCATCGCCGTCGGCCGTGTCCACCCCGCCTACCGTGCCTCCCAAGGCTCCGGGGCCTTAAATATCGGATGCCCGTGCCCACCGCCTCCCTATCCCACTTCAACCGCATCGCCCAAGTGCTCGTAGCGGCACCACCATCCAGTGTCGCCTAGCCAAGCACAGCGCCACCTCCACTTGCTCCATGCTGCCGAAAATCCCCCTTGGTAAGTTCTCCTCGCCTCTCTATCTCCTCCCATAGCTTCCTCATCAAAAACCATGGCCTCTAAGGCCGTTTCCTTGCTTTGTTGCCGAGCTCCATCGCCGGCCATGGCCATCTGTCGCCTTGGCCCTATTCCAGCGGCCAGAATAAGTCACACCCTTCCTCAATCGTTCATCGCGTGATCTGCAGTCAAGATCATCCCATACCCCTTCACACGCCATCTTTCTAAAGAGCCCCTCAATTTCTTCAAAATAGAACCCACAGTCCAAAACGTCTTTCCCGAATTTGTTTTCGTCTTTTGAAAGCGTACTTTGTTTCGGTTTAGATCCAAAATATGTTCACTTATTTACAGATTGCCACTGATTTTGTTTTAGCCACAACTTCTCCTTTTTAACTCCGATTTGACCCGTTCAAATTGCGTTAGGTTTGTAATTTCATAATCTACATGTTTATACTATTGTTAAGTAGGTTTTCAACTTTTGAAAGTAAAAGTAACATTTAGGAGGATCACAAGAATTTATAGGACATCTTCACTAAGTTGGTCTTAAGCTTGTGTTATCCTCGTTGGAATGAAGTTGGTTATGACTTGGGAAAGTGCTATTACTACAAGGAGCAAAGTCATGGCTGAAGCCCTTAGCAATGGAGAGTTATGCTAAGAAGGTTCGGGTGACACCAAAGTCTAAGAATTTTATTCCAAGTTCGAGCAACTTGACCTGAAATCATTAATGTTTTGAAGATTGGTAGTAGAATTTCCTTCTAATCAAGAGATTCATTAGGCTTCGTTGGAAGGTGAATATTTAAGAAAAAGAAATGATATTATGGACTAAAAAGAAAAGGTGGCCTAGTGATTGGAGATACATAAGAGTTGTTCAAGGTTCCTGTTAAAATCTTGGAAACAGTTTGGCTAGTTACTTGGAGTAAGGTTAACAGGTATGCAAAGTAAAGCGGGATCCTTATCAAGACAATGGAACTACATGATAAAGTAAAGAAGAATCTAAAGACAGAGTATTCCCATCACTTAGTCGACTGTCTTCCGAATCTCGATGATGAGATTCATCTTAAGGGGGGTAGAATTGTAACACCCCAAAATTTGAATTTTTGGAAATAGAGCTAAAATGATTTAATTTGGAATTTTGTGCTCATAAAAATATAGGAAAATAATTTTTTCATTAAATTAAAATTCATCGTAAGGTTTAGCAACATGTTTGTGCATACATGCCCTTGCATTTGATTGAGCGGTTTAAATTGCTTTTGCAAAAGAAATTAAAATGGTTTTGGAGTAAAAGAAAGAAAAGAAAATTTGAAAATAAAAGAATTAAAAAAGGTGTAAGATTTATTTTTGGAAAACTTACACAAAATATTTTCCCATTTTGTTTGAATTGAAAAGGGTGTTTGAAACCCTATTCCAAATTGATTTGATTCATATTTGAATTCGGTTTGAAAATGAAAAAGGAATTTCTTTTATTTCTCCCTCCTTTTTGGTTTCTAGCCTAGCCGGCTTGTTTCTCTCCTGTAGCCCAACTGCTTCCCTCCCTCCTTGTAGCCAGTAGCCGTGGCTCAGCCCACTTGCGCCTGCCCCCTCCATGGCCCAGCAAGCCATCTCTCGTGCCCTGCTCTTTCGCTGTGGCCCAGCTCCACCCCGGCCTAGGTCACACCATGCCCCGCGCGATCTCCCTCCACCCCGTTGACGTGCTAGGCCCACCTATCGGGTGCCTCTCCTTCCCCACGGCGTCACTGACGTGGACTTCACCACCACTGGCCGTGTCCTCCCAAGGCTCCGTGGCTTTAAATATCGGATGCCTATGCCCACCGCCTCCCTATCCCGCTCCAACTGCATCGCCTGAGCGCTCGCAGCCATGCCACCACCTAGCACTACCATTCGCCGTCGCCTAGCCAAGCATAGCGCCGCCTCCACTTGCTCCATGCTACCAAAAATCCCCCTTGGTAAGTTCTCCTCGCCTCTCTCTCTCCTATAGCTTCCCCATCGAAAACCATGGCCTCTAAGGCCGTTTCCTTGCTTCACCGCCGAGCTCCATCACCGGCCATGGCCCTCCACCGCCTTGGTCCTATTCCGA
This sequence comes from Miscanthus floridulus, assembly GCF_019320115.1. NCBI lineage: Eukaryota > Viridiplantae > Streptophyta > Magnoliopsida > Poales > Poaceae > Miscanthus > Miscanthus floridulus. The sequence goes on from NC_089585.1 coordinate 56,734,030, forward strand.
CGGCTGGAATAAGTCCCACCCTTCCTTAGCCGTTTAACGCGTGATCTGCGGTCCAGATCATCCCATACCACTTCGCACACCATCTTTCTAAAGAGCCCCTCAGTTTCTTCAAAATAGAACCCACAGTCCAAAATGTCTTTCCTAATTTCATTTTCGTCTTTTGAAAGCGTACTTTGTTTCGGTTTAGATCCAAAATACGTTTTCACTTATTTATAGATTTGCCACTGATTTTGTTTTAACCACAACTTCTCCATTTTAACTCCGATTTGACCCGTTCAATTTGTGTTAGGTTTGTAGTTTCATAATCTACATGTTTATACTACTGTTAAGTAGGTTTTCAACTTTTAAAATTCAAGGCTAGATTTAATCTATTATTTTATTAAAGGAAATCTTGTTTAATTCATATCTTATACGTTTTAACTCTGTTTTAGTCCATTCATGTTGCGTTAGATTCATAGCAATGAGATCTACGCGTTAGTAACAGTGGTTACTATGTTACTATTTCTAGAATTTCATGGTTTAAAGTCTAACTTGAATAATAATTATGCAATTGGGTTTTATAAATAAAATATGATTTGTTTTACTTTAGTATTATAATTCAAACTTAAACTTGACTTAATTTATATTATCTATAAAATATCTTATATATGTTTTTATATAATTAAAACACATGAAGTTAATAGTTTTATGAGTAGATCTCTCGGTAGTTGTATCTTTTCAACCGTAGCTCTGATTAGAGTGATTTTCATGTCTGTGTGTTCGTAGCAAGACGTAGATTCATTTTACAAACTTTTCATCTTGCTTTTATGATTGGTGTACTATTCTGATTTAGTTGTTCTATTGTTTGCTTCATGTATGATTGTATGGATGCTTGTGTGGTGCTTTATGATTACGTCCAGTCGGTGAGATATATGTGGTGATCAAGAAGAAGAAGAACGTTGAAGATTAAAGCTTACCGAAGGATCGGTGTTTAAGGCAAGTATAGCATGGGATCATCCATGTTGTCCTATACACCTTTAATCACTTAATTCATACTGCATGTGTCTACCTTGACTACCACTAAGGATTTCCTAGCACTTTGTTACCCTATACCTTGCCACCTTTGGGTTATTGCATTGGATAGTATGATGCTAGTGCTAAACTACAACTATGATCTTGTAACTTGACTAATGGTATATGCAATAAACACTAAAAGATGCTTTTTAGCAACATGGAACTAGAGGGCTAGAGCATTGGGCTATTTTATGGTGCTCTAGATTCCTCTCCCAAAGGACTTATCTGTAAGTGATCATCCGGGACATACAGTACAACTATGTGGGCTATATGGCTCTGGCTTTAGCTCAATATGAGGACCTTTTCTAGCTTGTTAGAGGTTACCTTTATGGTGCAAGAGAGATGTGTTCTAGGTTGGATATAGTGCGACCTCTGTCCGTCAGTGTATAGGCTGCATGTTATTGTGCCTATCGGAAGGGGAGCCCTACATTCGCAGGCCACAGAAACCTAGCGTCCCTAACTTGTTAGACGAACCTTTGAAAGGCTTCATAGTGAACCCTACCAACCTTCCTTGGTAGTGGGTCAAGAGGCTGATCACCTTGGGTGAAAGGGTAAATCATGACTCATAGTGAAAATGTACAACCTCTGCAGAGTGTGAAACTGGTATATCAGTCATGCTCACAGTCATGAGCGGCCTTGGAACACTTATGGAATAGATGATCACTAATGGTTAATGATGATGAACATGGATGATACTGATGATGAATATGCTCAGTAATGATTACTGTTTATGCTATTCATTATTCATGTTTACCTAATCATGTGTTAGCATGGGCTTATGGTAACCTTGTTGCTACTCCTATGCCAAAATTGTGACAATTAAAAGCTAATCGTAGTTAAACTAGTGTCAGCCTTTTGAGCCTCATGAACCCCATGTTATATTTGTTGAGTACTGACATGTACTTACACTTGCTTTATATTTTTCAAATATTTTGATAAAAATCCCAGATGGGTACCAGATTTCTAGAGTTTGGAGGAATTAGGCTTGTGATCAACCAGTCAGTTGTCCCTATGGATTTGGAGTCTTTACTTGAAGATCAGAGTTGCCTTTCTGCCGTCTATACTCTAAGGTTATAATCTTTATACTAATATGCTATGTATTTAAGCATTGTCTTTTGATATTATCGTTATTTGTAGCTATATGTGAGATTTGACTTTCTAGGCTCACATATGGTGTGTATCCAGTTTTGTTCTGAAAATCAGGGTGCTATAGGAGGCTATCTTGGGCGTGAAATCCTAGTCTCCACCACCTCTGCATGGCTTCATGACACCGCCAGAAGAAGGGGCTACAGAGGGGCGCCGATGGGGATCGACCACCCCCTAGGGTCAGCAGACCCTTGACCGATCCCTCTCGCCACCACCTTCGTGTGGTGTACTGTTGAGTGGATGTGGGCTCTTCCTTGGGTGGTCTTTCGACCAGATAACTTGAGTTGATGGGCTTTTCCATTTATTCTTTGTGCATGTCTGTTTTACGCTTCATCGGGAAGCACCTCCTTGGTGTATTTTCCATGTATTTGTGTTTATGTCTTGCAAAATAATAATCTCCAAATACATGTGGAACTTGGTCAATGGTAAATGCATATGTGTTTAAGATTGCTTAGCCACCGGTGTTTGTTTTGTTGTATTTCTTTTCTACTTTAGGTTCATTTTTTGTGCTATTTCCGATATGTTCTCCTGCAATTGGTCAAACACCAAAACTTATGGAAATTATTAGTTCTAAAGCCCTATGTCTAAGTTTGGTGTCCATATTTGCTCATTTTATGTGATAGTTGGCGGTTAATAAAAGGATTTAAGGACCACCAACAATCATCTCTTGTCTATGGCATTCTACAATTGGCTTCCCATCCTCATCCTCCATTAGGATGGGGATCTTTGCCTCAGATGATTTATGCTCCTGTTTGGTGTCAACCAAAAGGGGTGAAGCGCCTCCTTAGTTTGAATTATCAACAAAGAAACAAGGATGGACAATTGGGGAGATCAATGTCTAAGGTGGAAATGATGTTGATTCTAGGGGCTCCTAGGTAACCAAATCTTGACATGAACATAGAAGATGATGATTTGAGGTCAAAGATGCCAAAGATCTCTTTGGATTCGATGGTTGAAGGTGTTTCGAACATCGGGAGAGAGAACCTCCTCGAATTCAAATGGAAACTCCAAAGGATGAATTACTTCTTCCTTTGGTGTCCCTAGGAATGGTTTAGGAATATGGCTGGCAGCTAAAAATTTAAATGGATTTGGCAAGGATTCAGCTGTCGAAACTTCTTGTTGCATGTGGTTTGGGTTGTCCTTTTCTTCAAGGGAGTAGCCATGGACATTGGTGTAGGGAGAGTTTTCAAGGATTCTATCAAGGATAGCTCTCCCCTCACTAACAGAAAGATGTAAGAAGTCTCCAACAGAAGCAATGTGAAGGAAATGTGTAGATTTCTCACTAATACCTTGATAGAAGTGTTTTAATGGCATAGGATCAGGTATAGCAAGGTTAGGGCCAGAGGAGGAAAGATCCATCAAGCGGGCCCATGCAGCACCTAGAGATTCCTTCTCTTTTTGCTTAAAGCTTAGGACCTCTCTTCTAAGATGAATTACTCAAGAGATAGGGAAGAAAGTTAAGCAAAACTTGGCTTGATAACTTCCCACTCTCCTTGTACACTCTCTATGATTCGAGAATACCATAGTTTGGCTAATCCCATCAAAGAGAATGAAAATAGCTTCCACTTCAGGGTCTCGTGTTACATGCCTGAAATGTGAAGGCATGAACACACTTCCTCGAACTCATGAAGATGAGCATATGGGTTGTCATTTTTCCCCTAGAAAAAGATAGCTCCTAAACTTTAGTTATGAAACAAGGGTGAATTTCATAACTATTGGTGAGGATAGGTTTTGATGATGAAGGTGGCTCCAAACTAACGCCCTTTGGAGCAGCAAATTCAATGATAGGAATGTAATTCATGGTATTAGAGATAAAGGAAAAAAATGCTTGGATGACTTAGTTCTAAACTAGAACAGCTACCTGTTCCCTAGCAATGGCGCCAGAAAGCTTGTTGACAATACATATAGCAAACAGATAAATCCACAAGCGCACAAATGTCAATGTAGCTTTCATCTAGGAGTATTCCAAGGTATCGAATTTCCATGGGGAACATGAAGTGGACTAGTTAAGAAACAAGAGTGTCCAAGGATAGAACAATGAAGGGGACACATAACTTGTACTGAGAGCAAAAAAATGACTGTTGGGGGCGACTCATCGGACGCCCCCGTGAATCCCCTAGATTCTGTCAGAACCCCACCAGGGGTTCTCTCTAAGCCAGTGTCCTCCCAGTTTGGTGCCAAAGGCAGGGCCAGTATCCTCCTTCTCTATGCCAGCTGAGGGGACGACGTCATCACACTCGGTGCCGGACACTGGAACAAAATCTTGTAGGCGGATTTGATGCGGTGAATTCAGAGACTATCGTAGAGGCATCTTCTCAGTGGCTCTTAACAGATGGTGCATAAGAGTTGTCAGAGGAAGCGCTCAGCAAGCAACATTTAACTAGGGCCATCCCTAGGGGCGTGCAGCCTGTGTGACCGCACAAGGCTTCCAAATCCCATAGGCCTCCAAATATATAGTTCATTACCCATATAGCTAAGCAGTAAGCATAGTAGCATTGGCCCTAATAGCAACATCAGCCATTAACAAGACTATTAACCTAATGGATAGTGATTTCCTGGCCACCGAACAGATGTTTTTTTGTCTCCCGATTACTACGATCCCAATTCCTAAACCTATACTCGACGTCCTCCTATCGCCCTAATGCCCTATTCAGCCAGCGTATCACATCAAGCGTGATGAACTGACCTTATAGCTAGTGAGGCACCTAGACCCAGGTGAGGTGAGGCAGCTAAGGCCTTAAAGGTAATACTAATCATTTGTATTTTTTTCAATTCATTCACAATCACAGCAAACTATAGCGAGTAGTGGGTCGATCTCTAAATTTTGTTCTTTTGATCTTTTCATCTATACGCCTACTGCAATAGTGCTCAAATATTGAAGCCATGTCTTCTATGAGCCTACAAACAAGTAAGAGTAAAGTTTGAACTAATCAAAAGACTTTATACTACAAGAATCATGAACACTCACTTAGTGGGAAAACCCATTGAAGTAAGGAGCTCATCGAGGTACAAGTTGAGGAGACACCAACAAGTCCGGTGCTTCCCCGAGCTCTCCCTCACATCACTCCCTTACTACTTTACTAGCTAGCTAGGGCCTAAGCCTTGTGGTGTAGCTCTTTGCCTTGAGGTGTTGTGTTTTAGAGGGGACTCTACCCCTCTATTTATATAGGGAGTAAGGCGGTGAGGTGGCTATCTTTGGCCTAAAATCACGGTCTCCACAAACTCTGCATGGCTTCATGCTAGTGCCTAGAAGAAGGGGCGATAGAGAGGCACCTGTGGGGGGTCGACCACCCCCTGGGGTTGGCCGACCCTTGACCGAACCTTCTCGCCACCACCTTCGCATGGTGGAATGCTGAGTGGATGTGAGCTACTCCATGGGGGGTCTTTTGCCCAAATAACTTGAGTTGATGGGCCTATCCATTTATCCTCTGCGCAAGTGTACTTTACACTTCAGTCAGAAAAGCACTTGCTTGGTGTATTTTCCATGTATTTGTGTTTATGTCCTGCAAAATAATAATCTCCAAATACATGTGGAACTTGGTCGATGGCAAATGCATATGTGTTTAAGATTGCTTAGCCACTAGTGTCTGTTTTGTTGTATTTCTTGTCTACTTTAGGTTCATTTCTTGTGCTATTCCGATATGTCCTCCTAGCAATTGGTCAAACACCAAAACTTGTGGAAATTGTTAGTTCTAAAGCCCTATCTCTAAGTTTGGTCTCCATATTGGTTCATTTTATGTGATAGTCGGTGGTTAATAAAAGGATTTAAGGACCACCTAACAAGCTTGCCCACACTTAGCCCTTTGCTCATCCTTGAGCAAAGCTTAGAGATAAAGGTAATCGTGAGCATAACATCCTAAGATATATGGCTTATGAAATAACCCTAATTTCCACGAAGGGAAATCCACTAGTGTCGAAGTGTAATAAGATCATTGTAGATCATATTACCCAAATTCCAGTCGAATATCACATCCATACAATGATAATATCAGAGTACAAATAGTGCAGAATTACATAATTTATTACATCGCCACATTGGCGGAATCAAAAGTAGCATTCATTCAGAATAGCTTGAAGATAAGATCACCAAACTCGAGCGTAGGCACGAACCCCTCATCCGTCAAACTCCTCGGAGCTATACTCCTCAGCAGAACCTGTGTGCCAAAATTTATCAGTATGATTTGTATTGGCCACTCCCATCCCTATGAGCATTGCTTTGTGGAAATTGGATGCAAGTTGGGTATAAGCAAAGTGAACCTATAAGGCTGGGGTTTCCTATGCAATAGCATATCAAGTAAATAGTAATAGTTTGTCCAGTTTTAACATCATTCCCACACCTATTCCACCCATTCCCATCCCAGAGCTAGGTTTCGATCCTGGGATCGATATACCACCATCTCCACACCATCACCATACCATCGCTCAGTCGACAGGCCAACTCCCTCTCGGCACTGTCTCAAGGCCCGTAGCCCCTGGCTACGACCGACACTCTCTCACGGGGGAAGAAGAGAAGGACTCATCTCACTATCTAGTTTAAGTGAAACCCAGGAAAGGTCCATAGCCAACAAGTCGGCACATGTATCAATCGATCAACCATACACTCTGCAGAGGTTTTACATAACCACAAGATCCGCCTTCCTCGCTGACCATCGTTAACTAGGCTGATTCCGGCTGCTTGCTAGCCTAGGATAATGCCACTCTACCATTCAGCCTTGGTTCACCCCAAGTCAAATCTGGGGTGGCTGAAACTGTGAGTCATGAGCCGGGTCCACAAGGTCTCCATGAAGTCTTGGAAGGGTGTGGGGGAAATCCTCCACGCCCCGTACCTCCTTACACTATCCGCTATCAACCTAGCAGTAGTGGCAATATCCTACCAAGTAGTCCAGCCGTCCCGCACCATATAGGGCGAGTGGTACGTAAGGCTTCTCGGTGAATCAGAGTACTAGTAAGTCCTTAGGGATGACCAAGCCATAATGCCTCCATCAGGGTTTCCATTTATTGTGCCACCACAGCACCTCCATCCCAGGCTCCACCCATCACAGGTTCACACCCAGGTCCACCTCATATACCATTTTACCCACCACAGGTATCCATTCCAGGGGTACCCAGGTAGCACCCCATGGCAAGACTTGCCCTAGGCTTGTCGTCTACTCCAACTTGGTCGACACAACCCTCACCCTCCACACACCCGAGTCACACACACAGCACTCTCCCCATGGTCCAGATAACACCAGTATCCACCATGCACGTAGTATAAGCGTAGTAAAAGTATAAGTAATGAAATGTATAGCAGTAAGCGTGTGTCTATCCTAATAGCAGGGTATGCAGGGGTAAGGTTGTGTCAAGGTAAAGGCTTTCAAGCAAGCATACTACCATGCAAGTCCTAGCATAATATAATTGTAGCAGTAAAGTAAAGCGATAGCAGTTCTATATTAGCCATGCGTAATAGGTGCTATGAGATTGGGTGGGATGTGGCACCTTCAGTGTAGTCGTCTCCGTTCTCCTCACGGTACTCACAGTCCTCATCCGTCAGATTCTCCTCTGAGTCTACAAACGACCGCATTATAGTCATGTTATCGACGTCTATAGAATAGCACAAAGAAGCAATGAAAATTCAAAAGAACCAAATGCACTCAAACATGGGTCCATTGCGTAGAGCTTGATTTTAGATGAATTTTGGTCCTAGTTTCGTATTTTTCTGAGGTTGTATGAATTAGTTATGAATTTTTGAAGATTAAATCTATTTCTGAAAATGCAAAAAGCCTGAATTAATCCTGGGCTGACACGTGTCATGCTGTGGTTGGTCCATGTGGCTTAATGATGTCAGCATGACGTCAGCATCACGGTTCTGAGCTGACAGGTGGGTCCCAGCTGATGTCAGCATGACATCATCAACGTCATCCACACCGACAGGTGGGGCCAAAGTCTATTGGGTCACTGATAGGTGGGTCCGGTCAAAGTCAACGCTAGTCAACATTAGTCAACGGTCAATGGTCAATGGTCAACAGTCACGGTCACTAACATGTGGGCCTGGTCTGCTGACATCAGCAGCTGATGTCAGTGTGACATCAGCATGACGTCACCTCGACTGTGCTGGCTTTTGACATGTGGGTCCCACATGACGTCATCATGATGTCAGCATCTAACGTGTGGGTCCAGGGTGTCCGTGTCACTGATAGGTGGGGCCAGGTCAACGGTCAGCATTGACCAGTCAACAGTCAATACGGGCCGGGTCCAAACTGGGCTGGTTGGGCTTCAGGTTGGGCTGATCTGGGCTGGGCTGGGCCAAACACGTGGCACGCTATGACATGGCCACATCACGGCCGTGGGCTCATATTGGGCTATGGTCCACAGCTGCGGTCTATGGTGGACCAATTACTGCTGGTCCATGGACCACAGACTGGTCTACGGTGGACCGAGTCCACCCATCGCCTCCCAGGCGTGGTCCAGGTACACCGGGTGCACTCACGGGTGACCAGCGAGGGGGAGGTCCCCTGTTTCTCCCACGACGGTGCTCCTGCCAGCGGCGAGCTCGCTGTGAGTCCCTACGGTGGCGCTGGTGTCCGATTAGGGAGGGGAAAAACTTCCCTGGGCCACGGCGACTGTGTCTATGGGGTCAAGGTGGCAACCAGAGCTCCCAAGGTGCTGGCCATGGCGAGCGGCGGCTCGAGCTCCACCGGCGTGCAGGAATGGCACGGGGCTGCGACATAGGCCGGTTCTGTGGCGCGCGTGGGCGACACAATGCACCAGCGGGCATGTTGGGTAGGTCGAGGGGTCCTCCAGGGCCTCCGGTGGCTTTAGCCACGGCGGTGCCCTTCCAAGCATGATGGCGGTGTCGGTGAGGTGGCTATGGTCATGGTGAAATGTCTCAGTGGGGCATGTATGCTTCTACGGATGCGTGGGGACGCAGCGGGGATGTCCAGGCTCAAGGCGAGGCTCTGAGTTCTCCTGTGGCCTATAGGGCTTCCCGGTGGCCACGGCGAACGGTGACGACGACGAGGCACGCGGGTCGCTACGGGGCTCCAACGAGGTGGTCACGGCGTGGTCACAGACGTGTGCGTGGGTGCAGGTGTTCCAAGTGGCTGAGGCAAGGCACTGGCCTACGCGCTCCAGGCGTGGAGTGCCATGGCTGACGGTGAGGTCCGGCGGCAGAGAGAGACCGGAAGAGGGGAAAAGCTCACCGTGGGTGGCGTGGAAGACTAGATGGCGATGCCATGTCGATGCGAGGCCGTGCAGCTCCGGTGTGGCCGTGCAGTGCCGTGCCGAGCCACGTCAGTGACGAAGCGCCGGCGCCGTCTTTGGCTCCAATGACCTCCTCCTCCGGTGCATAGCGTATGGCCACCAAATGGTGGCAGGTGATGGATGTTCGCTAGGGCTCTAGGGCTGGGGCTCTTATAGCCGGAGCTTCGAGCTCCACAGCGGATGGCTAAGGATCGCGCTGAGTGCATCGAGCGGCTTGCGGGGCGTGGGTGGTTGGCATGGTGTTGGCGTGGGCGCTGCGCCAAGGGGGGCAAGGCCATGGCTCGGGCGTGACCCCCTGTCCCGCTCTGCACTTGCTGTCGGCCTCCGGTCGGCAGACGGTTGGGCGTGGCATGGGGAAGATGAGTAGGGGATGGTTGATGGGCGGGGTCCGCTGGCAGTGACTGTGGCAAGGGGAGAGGGACACGCGGGTGAACAGCGCGCGGCTGACGCATAGGGCCAATGTGGCAGCGACTGCTAGCGGGGCTGACGGGCGCACGGGCGTGGGCGGCCTATTGGGCCGGCTTGCTGGGCCGCGTGCGCGCGCTGAGGCTGGCTGGCCAGCGTAGGCCGAGCCTACGAGGCCTTCTTCTTCCTTTTTCTTTTTCTGTTTTACCTTTCTTTTCCATTGTTTGAATTTCAAATTTGGTTTAGAATTTGAATTCAAAACTGAGGTAACTTGTTCATTGGAGTTTAGGGAATTTTGTTTAATAATAACTTTATGGAATTGTTAAGCATAACATAAAGCAATGAGAATCCAAATCACAATTTAAGTTAACATTGTATGCAATATTTTATTTTGTTGGAAATCAAATAATCATAATCAACAAATGACATGCCATGCTTATGTGTTGTCTTGGGTTGGGGTTATGCCTAATGCAGCTCTTAGGGTTGGCTCCTACAATGTCACTCATCATCACATGGGAGTTTTAAGAAAAAATTTGTAGTTGTGATTTTTGGTGTGTGGATTTCTGGGTTGTTACAGTCCTACCCCCTTAACAGAATCTCGTCCCCGAGATTAAAGTGTAACATACTCTTTAAAGAGGTAAGGATATTATAGCCGGAGGTCCGACTCTTTCTCCCATGTTGCTTCTCCCTTAGTGTGATTACTCCATTGGATCTTACACATAGGAATAGTCTTGCTTTGGGTTTCTTTGGTATCTCTACCCAGAATTCTGATAGGATGTTCTCTATACTCAAGTGTATCTTGAATGTTAAGTGTATCAGTCGGAATCACTTCATCAGGCACTCTCAAACATTTGCGTAGCTAGGATACATGAAATATGGGATGTACACCCGTCAATTCCTCAGGTAACTCAAGTTTGTAGGCGAGCTTTCCAATTCTCTTATAAATCTTGTATGGGCCAACAAATCTAGGGGCAAGCTTGCCTTTCACATGGAATCTGACCATTCCACATAGCGAGGATACCTTGAGATAGATGAAGTCCCCCACATTGAACTCTAGTTCTCTTCTTCTTTTGTCAGCGTAGCTCTTGTATCGACTTTGAGCAATTCTCAAATTCTCCTTCACTTGTGCAACTCCTTCTTCTGCATCTCAAATCTTAGTGGAGTCGAAGAATGATCTTTCTCCTAGTTGGGACCACATCAAAGGTGTCTTACAAGGTCTGCCATATAGAGCTTCAAATGGCGACATCTTGATACTAGCTTGGTAGCCATTGTTGTAAGAGAACTCTGCATAGGGTAGGCATTTCTCCCAATCAGAGCCATAATTCAGTACACTAGCGCGAAGCATGTCTTCTAAGATCTGATTTACTCGTTCTGTCTATCCATCTGTCTGTGGGTGATAAGCGGTACTGAAATCAAGGTTGGTTCCAATAGACTTGTGCAGAGCTTCCCAAAATCAGGACACAAACTAAGGGCCATGATCGGATACAATACTAGAGGGAGCTCCATGCAATCTGAGAATATGCTCAACATATAGATCCGCTAATTTCTCAGCATTGGTCTTGGTCTTTACTGGTACAAAGTGAGCAATCTTGGTCAAGCGATCAACAATCACCCAGATGGAATCATTGCCTTTCTGTGAATGGGGCAATCCAACTATGAAGTCCATGGATATGTTCTCCCATTTCCACTCGGGAACATCAAGAGGCTTTAGCAATCCAGCAGGCCTTTGATGTTCAGCCTTGACTCTATTGTAGGTGTCACAATGTGCCACATGTCCTGCAATGTCTGTCTTCATGCCTTTCCACCAGAAGTGTTTCTTTAGGTCTTGATACATCTTTGACCCTCCAGGGTGAATACAGTATTTGGAATCATGAGCTTCCGACAGAATTTCCCCTCGTAGTACTAGGTCAGATGGAACGCAGATTCTTTTCTTGAACCAGATGGTTCCTTGTTCATCTTCTTGGCGGTTGGTCTTGTAGCCTAGTTTCATCAGACCATGGAGATACTCAATCTCTTCACAACTTTTCTAAGCTTGACAGATGCGATCTATGAGATCATACTGTATGCGGAGCTCATTCAGCAAGCCATGCGGTAGTATCTCTAGTTGGAAATCATCAATCTCTTCTTTGAGCTCAGGTGGTACGGATTCAGTGGTCAAGGCTTGACAGTAACTCTTGCGACTAAGAGCATCTACGACAACATTAGCTTTTCCCAGATGATAGTGAATTTCCAGGTCATAGTCCTTGATCAACTCTACCATCGACGTTGCCTCATATTCAAATCTTCTTGAGTGAAAAAGTACCTCAAGCTCTTGTGATCGGTGTAGATGTCACACTTGTTGCCTATCAAGTAGTGTCTCTAGATCTTCAAGGCATGCACCACTGCTACTAAATCAAGATCATGAGTAGGGTATTGGTTCTTGTGTTCTTTCAACTATCGAGAAGCATAAGCTATCACTCTTCCTTCTTGCATCAATACACAACCGAGTCCTTGATGAGATGCATCACAATAGACCACAAAATCTTTGCTGATGTCAGGCAATGCTAGCACAGGAGTTGTGGTAAGCTTCTATTTCAATTCCTGGAAGCTTTGTTCGCACTTAGGCGTCCATTCAAACTCCTGGGTTTTCTTTAGAAGATTGGTCATTGGACGGGCTATCTTGGAGAAGTTCTCAATGAATCGGCGATAATATCCAGCCAATCCCAAGAAACTTCTGATTTCTATCACATTGCAGGGTTGATCCCATTCTTTCACAGCTTCAATCTTGGCTGGATCAACTACGACACCCTCAGCTGATAGTACGTGGCCTAAGAAGGCAACTTCCTGTAGCCAAAACTCACATTTACTGAACTTTGCGTATAGCTGATGTTGGGCTAGTTTCTTAAGCACCGTTCTCAGATGATGTTCATGTTCTTCAGCGGTGGATGAATAGACAAGGATGTCATCAATGAATACCACCACGAACTTATCTAGTTCATCCATGAAAACCTTATTCATCATGTTCATGAAGTATGCGGGAGCATTTGTGAGTCCAAAGGACACCACAGTGAACTCAAACTGCCCATACCTAATCACAAAAGCTGTCTTCGGGATATCACTTTCTCAAATCTTCATCTGATGATAGCCTGATCTGAGATCAATCTTGGAGAAATACTTTGCACCTCGAAGCTGATCAAGCAGATCATCAATCCTTGGTAGGGGGTGAAACAACCCCAATTTCCATGAAGGGAAATCCACAGTGTCGAAGTGTAGTACGATCGTTGTAGATCATATTACCCAAATTCCAGTCGAATATCACATCCATACAACGATAATATCATAGTACAAATAGTGTGGAATTACATAATTTATTACATCACCGCATTGGCGGAATCAAAAGTAGCATTCATTCAGAACAGCTTGAAGATAAGATCACCAAACTCGAGCGTAGGCACAAACCCCTCATCCATCAAACTCCTCGGAGCTATACTCCTCAGCAGAACCTGTGTGCCAAAATTTATCAGTACGATTTGTACTAGCCACTCCCAACCCTATGAGCATTGCTTTGTGAAAATTGGATGCAAGTTGGGTATAGTCAAAAGGAACCTATGAGGCTGGGGTTTCCTATGTATTTTAGCATATCAAGTAAATAGTAATAGTTTGTCAAGTTTTAACACCATTCCCACACACATTCCACTCCATTCCCTTTTCTAAGCTAGGTTTCGATCCAGGGATCGACATACTACCATCTCCATACCATACCATCACTCAGTCGACAGGCCAACTCCCTCTCGGCACTGTCTCAAGGCCCGTAGCCCCTGGCTACGACCGACACTCTCTCATGGGGGAGGAAGAGAAGGACGCATCTCACTATCTAGTTTAAGCGAAACCCAGGAAAGGTCCATAGCCAACAAGTTGGCACATGTATCGATCGATCAACCATACACTCTGCAGAGGTTTTACATAACCACAAGATCTGCCTTCCTCGCTGACCATCATCAACTAGGCTGATTCTGGTCGCTTGCTAGCCTAGGATAATGCCACTTTACCATTCAGCCCTGGTTCACCCCATGTCAAGTCTGGGGTGGCTGAAACTATGAGTCATGAGCCAGGTCCACAAGGTCTCCATGAAGTCTCGGAAGGGTGTGGGGGGAATCCTCCATGCCCTGTACCTCCTTACACTATCCGCTATCAACCTAGCAGTAGTGGCAATATCCTACCAAGTAGTCCAGCCGTCCTGCACCATATAGGGCGAGTGGTACGTAAGGCTTCCTAGTGAATCTGAGTACTAGTAAGTCCTTAGGGATGACCAAGCCAGAATGTCTCCTTCAGGGTTTCCATTTATTGTGCCACCACAACACCTCCATCCTGGGCTCCACCCATCACAGGTTCACACCCAGGTCCACCTCATATACCATTTACCCACCACAGGTATCCATTTCTAGGGGTGCCCAGGTAGCATCCCATAGCACAACTTGCCCTAGGCTCGTCGTATACTCCAACTTGGTCGACACAACCCTCACCCTCCACACACCCAAGTCACACACGTAGCACTCTCCCCATAGTCTAGGTAACACCAGTTTCCACCACGCACATAGTATAAGCGTAGTATAAGTAATGAAATATATAGTAGTATGCGTGTGTCTATCCTAATAGCAGGGTATGCAGGGGTACGGTTGCGTCAAGGTAAAGGCTTCCAAGCAAGCATACTACCATGCAAGTCCTAGCATAGTATAATTGTAGCAGTAAAGTAAGGCGATAGCAGTTCTATATTAGCCATGCATAATTGGTGCTACGAGATTGGGTGGGATGTGGCACCTTCAGTGTAGTCGTCTCCATTCTCCTCATGGTACTCACGGTCCTCGTCCATTAGGTTCTCCTCCGAGTCTGCATCGTTCGCATTATAGTCACGTTAGCGACGTTTATAGAATAGCACAAAGAAACAATGAAAATTCAAAAGAGTCCAATGAACTCAAACATGGGTTCATTGCGTAGAGCTTGATTTTAGATGAATTTTAGTCCTGGTTTCGTATTTTTCTGAGGTCATATGAATTAGTTATGAATTTCCAAAGATTAAATCTGTTTCTGAAAATGGAAAAAGGCTGAATTAATCCTGGGCTGACACGTGTCATGCCGTGGTTGGTCCACGTGGCTTGCTGACGTCAGCATGATGTCGTCATCATGGCTCCGAGCGGATAGGTGGGGCCCAGCTGACGTCAGCATGACGTCATCAATGGCGTCCACACCGACAGGTGGGGCCAAATCTATTGGGTCACTCACAGGTGGGTCCGATCAAAGTCAACGTCAGTCAACAGTCAACGGTTAATGGTCAACAGTCACGGTCACTACCATGTGGGCCTGGTCTGCTGACGTCGGCAGCTAACGTCAGCATGACATCATCTCGGCTGTGCTGGCTTCTGACATGTGGGTCCCGCATGATGTCATCATGACGTCAGCATCTGATGTGTGGGTCCAGGCTGTCCGTGTCGCTGACAGGTGGGGCCAGGTCAACGGTCAATACGGGCCAGGTCCGAACTGGGCCGATTGGGCTTCGGGTAGGGCCGGTCTGGGCCGGGCCAGGCCGGACACGTGGCACGCTGTGACACGGCCACATCACGGCCGTGGGCTCATATTGGGCTGTGGTCCACGGCGGCGGTCTACGGTGGACCAATTGCTGCTGGTCCATGGACCACAGACTGATCTATGGTGGACCGAGTCCACCGCCTCTTCTCCTTGGCTTGGCTCATGTGCACCGAGCTCACGCTTGGGTGGCCGGCGAGGGGGGCATTCCCCTGCTTCTCCCACGGCGGTGCTCCTGCCGGCAGCGAGCTCGCTGTGCACCTTCATGGTGGTGCTGGTGACCAATTGGGAAGGGGGAAAGCTTCCCCGGGCCATGGCGACTGCGTTGGTGGGGCCAAAATGGTGGCTAGAGCTTCTCAAGGTGCTAGCCACGGCGAGCGGCGGCTCGAGCTCCACCGGTGTGCAGGAATGGCGCTGGGCTGCGGCATAGGCCAGTTCTGTGGTGCGCGTGGGCAACTCAACGCACCAGCGGGCATGTTGGGCAGGTCGAGGGGTCCTCCAAGGCCTCTGGTGGCTTTGGCCATGGCGGCACTGGTGAGGTGGCTACGGTATGGTGAAGCGTCTCGGCGGGGCGTGTATGCTTCTATGGATGCATGGGGATGTAGCGGGGACATACGGGCTCAAGGCAAGGCTACGGGTTCTCCGGTGGTTGGTAGGGCTTCCCGGCGGCCACGACGGTCATGAAGACGACGACGAGGCACACGGGTGAACCACGGGGCTCTAGCGGGGTGGTCACGGTGTGGTCACAGACGTGCGCGTGGGTGCGGGTGTTCCCAGCGGCCGGTGACGACACTGGCCTATGCGCTCTAGGCGTGGAGCGCCATGGCCGACGGTGAGGTCCAGCGGTAGAGAGAGACCAAAAGGCTCACCATAGGTGCTGTGGAAGAGGGGATAGCGGTGCCATGTTGATTCGAGGCCGTGCAGCTCTGGTCTGGCCGTGTAGTGCCGTGCCGAGCCACATCAGTGATGAAGCACCAGCACCGTCTTTGGCTCCGACGACCTCCTCCCCCACGGCGGCTCTAATGCTTTCTTCCTCTCCTTCCCTCCCCTTCTCCCTCCTCTCTCTCAGCTTGGTGTGCTGTGGACGGCCACCAAGTGGTGGCGGGCGATAGGACAAGTGCTAGGGCTCTCGGCCGAGGCTCTTATAGCCGAGCAGGGATCGGCGAGCCTAGTGATCGGCGGTTGGGAAATCAAGGGTGATCGGGACGTGAGCTTGCATCCAACGGTGTGCGCGGGGTTGCGTGGGTGCGGCACAAGGGGGAGACAGGACCATGCCCCGGGCATGACCCCTGGCCCACCCTGCCATTGCTGTCGGAGCCCTATTGCGTGGTGGTTTGAGCACGGCATGGGGAAGAAGCACAGTAGTGCTGACGTGCGGGGTCCAGCGGGCAGCGGCTGCAAGCGGAGATGGGGAGACGTGTGGGCATGGGCGACATGCGGCTATCACGCGGGGCCATGGTGACAGCGACCGCAGGCGAGGCTGACGGGCGCGCGGGCGACGCTGGGCCGCAAGCTGGGCCGTGCGAGCCGAGTGGTTGGCTGGCTACAGCGCGTTGGTGGGGCTGGCTAGGCCGGTTGCTGGTCATGCGGGTTGGGCCGAGCAGCTGGCTGGGAGGCCTTCTTCCCTTCTTCCTTTTCTATTTTTCATTTCTTTTCCATTTGTTTGAATTCAAATTTGGTTTGAAATTTGAATTTAAATCCGAGGTAACTTGTTCATTGGAGTTTAGGGAATTTTGTTTAATAATAACTTTATGGAATTGTTAAGCATAACATAAAGCAATGAGAATCCAAATCACAATTTAAGTTAACATGTATGCAACATCTATTTGATAGAAATTAAATAATCATAATCCACATATGACATGCTATGCTTATGTGTTAACTTGGGTTGGGGTTAGACCTAATGCATTTCTTAGGTTGGGTTACTATACATGACACTCATCATCACATGAAAGTTTTTAAGAAAAATTTTGTAGTTGGTATTTTCAGTGTGTGGATTTTTGGGTTGTTATAGTCCTACCCCCTTAATAGAATCTCGTCCCCGAGATTAAAGCGTAACGTACTCTTCGAAGAGGTAGGGATATCGTAGCCGGAGGTCAGACTCTTTTTCCCATGTTGCGTCTCTCTCAGTATGATTACTCCATTGAACCTTGCACATAGGGATAGTCTTGCTTCGGGTCTCTTTGGTATCTCTGCCCAGAATTTTGATAGGATGTTCTTTATACTCAAGTGTATCTTGAATGTCAAGTGTATCAGTTGGAACTGCTTCATCGGGTACTCTTAAACATTTGCATAGCTGGGATACATGAAATACGGGATGTACACCCGTCAATTCCTCAGGTAACTCAAGTTTGTAGGCGAGCTTTCCAATTCTTTTGCAAATCTTGTATGGGCCAACAAATCTAGGGGCAAGCTTGCCTTTCACATGGAATCTGACCGTTCCACGTAGCGGGGATACCTTGAGATAGACGAAGTCCCCCACATTGAACTCCAGTTCTCTTCTTCTTTTGTCAGCATAGCTCTTGTATCGACTTCAAGCAATTCTCAAATTCTCTCTTACCTGAGCAACTCCTCCTTCTGCATCTTGAATCTTAGCGGAGTCAAAGAATGATCTTTCTCCCGGTTGGGACCACATCAAAGGTGTCTTACAAGGTCTGCCATACAGAGCTTCAAATGGCGACATCTTGATACTGACTTGGTAGCTGTTGTTGTAAGAGAACTCTGCATAGGGTAGGCATTTCTCCCAATCAGAGCCATAATTCAGTACACTAGTGCGAAGCATGTCTTCTAAGATCTGATTTACTCGCTCTGTCTATCCATCTGTCTATGGGTGGTAAGCGGTACTGAAATCAAGTTTGGTTCCAATAGACTTGTGCAGAGCTTCCCAGAATCGGGACACAAATTGAGGACCATGATCAGATACAATACTAGAGGGAGCTCCATGCAATCTGAGAATATGCTCAACATATAGATCTGCTAATTTCTCGGCGTTGGTCTTGGTCTTTACTGGTACAAAGTGAGCAATCTTGGTCAAGCGATCAACAATCACCCAGATGGAATCATTACCTTTCTGTGAACGAGGCAATCCAACTATGAAATCCATGGATATGTTCTCCCATTTCCACTTGGGCACGTCAAGAGGCTTTAGCATTCCCGCAGGCCTTTCATGTTCAGCCTTGACTCTCTTGCAGGTGTCACAATGTGCCACATGTCCTACAATGTCTGTCTTCATGCCTTTCCACCAGAAGTGTTTCTTCAGGTCTTGGTACATCTTTGAACCTCTAGGGTGAATACAGTATTTGGAATCATGAGCTTCTGATAGAATTTCCCTTCGTAGTATTGGGTCAGATGGTACGTAGATTCTGTCTTTGAACCAGATGGTTCCTTGTTCATCTTCCTGGTGGTTGGTCTTGTAGCCTAGTTTCATCAGACCATGGAGATACTCAATCTCTTCACAACTTTTCTGAGCTTAACGGATGCGATCTGTGAGATCATATTGTATGTGGAGCTCATTCAGCAAGCCATGCGGTAGTACCTCTAGTTGGAAATCATCAATCTCTCCCTTGAGCTCAGGTGGTACTAATTTAGTGATCAAGGTGTGACAGTAACTCTTGCGACTAAGAGCATCTGCGACTACATTAGCTTTTCCTAGATGATAGTGAATTTCTAGGTCGTAGTCCTTGATCAACTCAAGCCATCGGCGTTGCCTCATATTCAAATCTTCTTGAGTGAAAAAGTACTTCAAGCTCTTGTGATCAGTGTAGATGTCACACTTGTTGCCTATCAAGTAGTGTCTCCAGATCTTCAAGGCATGCACAACTGCTGCTAACTCCAGATCATGGGTTGGGTAACGGTTCTCATGTTCTTTCAACTATCGAGAAGCATAAGCTATCACTCTTCCATCTTGCATCAACACACAACCGAGTCCTTGATGAGAGGCATCACAATAGACTACGAAATCTTTGCTGATATCAGGCAATGATAGCACAGGAGTTGTGGTAAGCTTCAGTTTTAGTTCCTGGAAGCTTTGCTCACACGCGGGCGTCCATTCAAACTCCTTAGTCTTCTTCAGTAGGTTGGTCATTGGACAGGCTATCTTAGAGAAGTTCTCAATGAATCGGCGATAATATCTAGCCAATCCCAAGAAACTTCTGACTTCTGTCACATTGCGGGGTTGATCCCATTCTTTCATAGCTTCAATCTTGGCTGGATCAACTGCGACACCCTCAGCTGATAGTATGTGGCCTAAGAAGCCAACTTCCTGTAGCCAAAACTCACATTTGCTGAACTTTGCATGGAGCTGATGTTGGGCTAGTTTCTCAAGTACAGTTCTTAGATGATGTTCGTGTTCTTCAGCGATGGATGAATAGACAAGGATGTCATCAATGAATACCACCACAAACTTATCCAGTTCATCCATGAAAACCTTATTCATCATGTTCATGAAGTATGCGGGAGCATTCATGAGTCCAAAGGATACCACAGTGAACTCAAACTATCCATACCTAGTCACAAAAGCTATCTTCGGGATATCACTTTCTCGAATCTTCATCTGATGATAGCCTGATCTGAGATCAATCTTGGAGAAATACTTTGCACCTCGAAGCTGATCAAGCAGATCATCAATTCTTGGTAGGGGGTACTTGTTCTTGATGGTGACTACGTTCAAGTTTTGGTAATCAAGGCACATTCTCATTGAGCCATCCTTCTTCTTAACAAACAGAACCGGGGATCCCTAGGGTGAAGCACTGGGTCTAATATATCCCCTCGAGATGAGCTCATCAAGCTGTTTCTTGAGCTCAGTTAGTTCATCAACTGACATACGATAGGGTCTCTTGGCAATGGGTCCCATTCCCGGTAACAGATCAATGATGAACTCAACATCATGGTCTGGTGGCATACCCGGTAATTCTTCAGGGAATACATCGGGATAGTCTCTGACTACTGGCACATCATGAATTGTCTTCTCCTCTTTTTGTGATTCTGAACTTGCTTTAAGGGCACATAGGATAGAGGTGGACTTTCCAGACTAGGGTTTACATCTAACGACTTGGCCTGATGGGTGGGTCGCTTGGACATATCTAGGTGAACATGATATAATACCACGGTGAATGGTTAGCCAATCCATGCCTAGGATGACATTTAGGTTAGTGGAAGGTAGCAGGGTTAGGTTGGCTCTAAAGATAAGACCCTCAATGGTAAGACTCACTCCCTTACAGATGTGGGTGCACTTTAGGTCTCCTAAAGGTGAGCTAGTGATGATAGGTTCTTCACGTGGGGTTACAGATAGGTCATGATCTCGTGCAAACTTGGATGATATGTAAGAACAAGTTGCTCTAGAGTCAAATAGAACTAATGCAGTATTGCCATTAACTAGAAACATACCATACACAACGTCAGGGGTAGCTTGTGCTTCCTCGGCGTCCAGATGGTTGAGACATCCACGAGTAGCTGATCCCTTGAACTGAGGCTTCTGTGCAGCTAAATTCTGATGGCACTCAGTGGCTTTGTGACCTAGTTGGCCACAAGCAAAGCAGGTGAAAGGCGTACCGCTTGTAGAGGTTGACGTGGGTGCCTTCCAGTTTCTAGTGCTTGGTGTGGAGCGGTTCTGTGTTGGGCATTCATTCACTGTGCGGGGACGGTTGAAACGGTCCTGACTATTGCGGTCTTGAGCATAACGGTCCCGGGTGTAATGATCCTAAGCAGGGCAGGAGTATTTGGCGGTGTAGCCTCCACTTCCCCTACTCGATCTAGGGTTGTCATCCCTGTTATGGTGAGAGCGTTCCCTAGATGGTGCATCTCTATGGAACCTCTTGCGATCACGACCACGGAGAGACTCCTCAGGCTTACATTTCCTATCCCTGTACTCTTCTCTAGCTTCAGCACAGTCCTTCTCAATCTGGATGCAGCGATCCACTAGAGCACGCAATGTGTTGCTCTCAATACCGCCAAACTTCAGCTTGATGTGCGGGTTAAGTCCCTTGTGGTAATAGTATAGCTTCTCCTTCTCAGAGTTCACAACATAAGAAGGTGCATAGCGCAGAAGGTTGGTGAAACGAGTAGTGTACTCAGTCACCCTATCCTTTCCCATCTTGATGTTGCGAAACTCCTTGGCTTTGGCCTCCATGATGCCCTTGGGAATGTGATACTCAGTGAATGCTTCAGCGAACTCATCCCACGAGATGTGGGTAGGGTCCTCATGGGAGTCACTAAAACTGTCCCACCAGGCACGTGCTGCACCCATGAGCTGGTGTGTGGCAGCTCCAACACACTCATCATCAGTGAAAGTAGTGAGGTCAAGCTTCTCCATTTCCTTGAGCCAGTCATCAGCTACAAGCGGGTCAGGGTCAGTGCCATCATAGGTAGGTGGCCTTAGCTTCAGAAATCCCTCTAGCTTCCTTTGGAAGTTGTTCTGCTGACCTCCCTGGCAATGGTTTGCTCCTTCAACAAGAGTTGCAAGAAGCTGGGTCTATTGTGCCATCACTTCTGCCAGGTTCGGTGGTGGTGGTGGAGGAATGTTCTCCTCAGGTGGTGGAGTATTCTCTAGGTGGAAAGGTATCCCTCCACATCCATGGCCACGGCCACGACCACGGTTGTTGCCACCATGTCCCCCATTGGGTTCAATGGGTTCAGGGGTGGGCGCACGTCCTCGATTCATTGGGCGATTAGAACGGCGGTTCGGCATCTGCAACATGGATCGTAGAGAGTTTAGTGCTCATGCCATAAGTGCTTATAATTCAATATGATTACATGATTTTGATGATTTAAAAAAAACATTTATGCTATCCAACACTCATTACAAAGAAGCAATAAGATCCATAAAGATGCAATAAGATCCGAACATTCATTACATGGTTTTTATTACATAGCATCATCTCCAGTAGCTACACTTGAAGACGTGCGGGAATCATTCTACTCATAGTGTCTCATAATACATCTCATAAGGGGTACATCATGGGGTACAACTTATGGAAGCTACTGACCTCACTCATGACCACGCAGGGTCATCTACTCTAATTCGTACACCGCAGCTGGGATACGACTATTCTCGATCTCGTTCTCCTCGTCAGACTTGTGAAGTCGGGACACATACTTCAAGGCCTTAGCGAGCACCTCGGTAGGCTTGGCTCTAGGTAGGGTAGGGCAGGCTTCTAGGTTGAGGCGAGTCGGGGCTAACTCAAACTCCTTTATCCTAGGCTTCGTCTTGCTGCGAACCTCCTTGGATAGCTGATCCCACATACCCTTCATCTCCCTGAGGCGCTTCTTGTTAGACTTCTGCCAAGCCTGCCATGTCCTCTCACACTTGTCCTATAGGTACTCGGTCTACCTGAGTGCCTTGATCAGGTGACCCTGGCTACGAACAGCCTTCCTCCTAGACTCCTCTAGCTCCTGAGTCAGGGCCTTGTTCCGAGATTGGATCTTCAGCATATCAATCCCCTTGGATCTCTCTCTGTCTCCTCTGCGATTGAATTTGGCCTTCTTGTCGTCCAACTCACTCTACAACTCCAAGACCTTGCTGTTGAGGTAGCAGTTCCTATTGCCTAGGTCAGCTGCTTTGTCCTATAAGTCAGCAACCTTGGCTCTGTGGTCCTCCTCATGATGGTTAAGCTCGTCCTACAGCTTGGCAATTGTTTCTAGTAGACTAGCTCGCTCCTATGCTCCCTATGAGTCTCGCTCCTGGTACTCCCACTAGAGGGCCTGGTCCTGATGTCTCCTCTACCCTAGCTGGGTCATGTACCTGTCCTACTCCAGTAGGTGAATAGCTGAGACACGAAGGCATCTATCTTCCTCGGCAAGGATAACTCTGCCTGCTGCAAAACTCTGCTCATTGGGGGTAAGGCTGAGGTCAAGGGCCTGGGGAAGTAGACGGAACTCTATGATCTTCAGGTGCTCGTGGTGGTCCCTCATCACTCTGTGAAGTGCCTTGTGTGAGATAGCTCATAGTCCCTCCTTGACTGTGTCCTCTATAGTCAACTCAGTGAAAGCTGGGATGGAAGGTAAGGTAGTGCTAGCCAGGAACTCCACTGAGGTGACAATCGGTCCTTCGATTCCTCCTTCCTGAGCTGGCTTCCCGGTGCAGGTAACCTTAACAAGCTCATCGGGGACACCTAACATGATGAGAACTCAGCAAAGGGTTTATGCAAAACCCCCGAGCTCACGTAGGTCAAAGGTAAGCTTAGCGTGGTCTAGAGGTAGCGGTCCTAGTGGCGGCCAGTCGACGTTCGTTGCCATCTTCATGTTTCACGGGGACAGGTGTTAGCAGGTCAAAAATAGATAAGCCTTGCATAAAAGTAAATGCAGGGTCGGTATATAACCGAAGGAAGGGCTGTTTACGTCCTATTCTATCATCCATTTCTAAGGGTTTCGTCCTAAGGTCAAGTATGGCTCTGATACCAACTAAAACGACCCCAATTTCCACGAAGGGAAATCCACAGTGTTGAAGTGTAGTACGATCGTTGTAGATCATATTACCCAAATTCTAGTCGAATATCACATCCATACAATGATAATATCAGAGTACAAATAGTGCAGAATTACATAATTTATTACATCGCCGCATTAGCGGAATCAAAAGTAGCAATCATTCAGAACAGCTTGAAGATAAGATCGTCAAACTCGAGCGTAGGCACGAACCCCTCATCCGTCAAACTCCTCGGAGCTATACTCCTCAGCAAAACCTGTGTGCCAAAATTTATCAGTACAATTTGTACTGGCCACTCCCAACCCTATGAGCATTGCTTTGTGAAAATTGGATGCAAGTTGGGTATAGTCAAAAGGAACCTATGAGGCTGGGGTTTCCTATGTATTTTAGCATATCAAGTAAATAGTAATAGTTTGTCAAGTTTTAACACCATTCCCACACACATTCCACTCCATTCCCTTTTCTGAGCCAGGTTTCGATCCAGGGATCGACATACTACCATCTCCATACCATCACCATACCATACCATCACTCAATCGACAGGCCAACTCCCTCTCGGCACTGTCTCAAGGCCCGTAGCCCCTGGCTACGACCGACACTCTCTCACGGGGGAGGAAGAGAAGGACTCATCTCACTATCTAGTTTAAGCGAAACCCAGGAAAGGTCCATAGCCGACAAGTCGGTACATGTATCGATCAATCAACCATACACTCTGCAGAGGTTTTACATAACCACAAGATCCGCCTTCCTCGCTGACCGTCGTCAACTAGGCTAATTCTGGCCGCTTGCTAGCCTAGGATAATGTCACTCTACCATTCAGCCCTGGTTCACCCCATGTCAAGTCTGGGGTGGCTAAAACTGTGAGTCATGAGCCAGGTCCACAAGGTCTCCATGAAGTCTTGGAAGGGTGTGGGGGGAATCCTCCGTGCCCTGTACCTCCTTACACTGTCCGCTATCAACCTAGCAGTAGTGGCAATATCCTACCAAGTAGTCCAGCCGTCCTGCACCATATAGGGCGAGTGGTACGTAAGGCTTCCTGGTGAATCTAAGTACTAGTAAGTCCTTAGGGATGACCAAGCCAGAATGTCTCCTTCAGGGTTTCCATTTATCGTGCCACCACAGCACCTCCATCCTGGGCTCCACCCGTCATAGGTTCACACTCAGGTCCACCTCATATACCATTTACCCACCATAGGTATCCATTTCTAGGGGTGCCCAGGTAGCATCCCATAGCAAGACTTGCCCTAGGCTCGTCGTATACTCCAACTTGGTCGACACAACCCTCACCCTCCACACACCCAAGTCACACACGCAGCACTCTCCCCATAGTCCAGGTAACACCAGTTTCCACCACGCACGTAGTATAAGCGTAGTATAAGTAATGAAATATATAGTAGTATGCGTGTGTCTATCCTAATAGCAGGGTATGCAAGGGTACGGTTGTGTCAAGGTAAAGGCTTCCAAGCAAGCATACTACCATGCAAGTCCTAGCATAGTATAATTGTAGCAGTAAAGTAAGGCGATAGCAGTTCTATATTAGCCATGCGTAATAGGTGCTATGCGATTGGGTGGGATGTGGCACCTTCAGTGTAGTCATCTCCGTTCTCCTCACGATACTCATGGTCCTTGTCCGTCAGGTTCTCCTCCGAGTCTGCATCGTTCGCATTATAGTCGCGTTAGCGACGTTTATAGAATAGCACAAAGAAACAATGAAAATTCAAAAGAGTCCAATGCACTCAAACATGGGTTTATTGCGTAGAGCTTGATTTTAGATGAATTTTAGTCCTAGTTTTGTATTTTTTTGAGGTCATATGAATTAGTTATGAATTTCTGAAGATTAAATCTGTTTCTAAAAATGGAAAAAGGCTGAATTAATCCTGGGCTGACACATGTCATGCCGTGGTTGGTCCATGTGGCTTGCTGACGTCAGCATGACATCGTCATCATGGTTCCGAGCAGACAGGTGGGGCCCAGCTGACGTCAGCATGACGTCATCAACGTCGTCCACACCGACAGGTGGGGCCAAATCTATTGGGTCACTGATAGGTGGGTCCGGTCAAAGTCAACATCAGTCAATGTCAGTCAACGGTCAACGGTCAATGGTCAACAGTCACAGTCACTGCCATGTGGGCCTGGTCTGCTGACGTCGGCAGCTGATGTCAGCATGACGTCATCTCGGTTGTGATGGCTTCTGACATGTGGGTCCCGCATGACGTCATCATGACGTCAGCATCTGATGTGTGGGTCTAGGGTGTCCATGTCGCTAACAGGTGGGGCCAGGTCAATGGTCAGCGTTGACTAGTCAACGGTCAATATGGGCCAGGTCTGAACTGGGCCGATTGGGCTTCGGGTAGGGCCGGGCCAGGCCGAACACGTGGCACGCTGTGACGTGGCCACGTCATGGCCGTGGGCTCGTATTGGGCTGTGGTCCATGGCGGCGGTCTACGGTGGACCAATTGCTACTAGTCCATGGACCACAGACTGATCTACGGTGGATCGAGTCCATCGCCTCTTCTCCTTGGCTTGGCTCATGTGCACCGAGCTCACACTCGGGTGGCCAGTGAGGGGGGCGTTCCCCTGCTTCTCCCATGGTGGTGCTCCTGCCGGCGGTGAGCTCGCTGTGCGCCTTCATGGTGGTGCTGGTGACCAATTGGGAAGGGGGAAAGCTTCCCCGAGCCATGGCGACTACGTTGGTGGGGTCAAAATGGTGGCCAGAGCTTCTCAAGGTGCTGGCCACGGTGAGCGGCGGCTCGAGCTCCACTGGTGTGCAGGAATGGCACTGGGCTACGGCATAGGCCGGTTCTGTGGTGCGCGTGGGTGACTCAACGCACCAGCAGGCATGTTGGGCAGGTCGAGGGGTCCTCCAAGGCCTCCGGTGGCTTTGGCCATGGCGGCGCCCTTCCGAGTACGACAGCAGCGCTGGTGAGGTGGCTATGGTATGGTGAAGTGTCTCGGTGGGGCGTGTATGCTTCTATGGATGTGTGGGGACACAGCGGGGACATACGGGCTCAAGACGAGACTACGGGTTCTCCTGTGGCCGGTAGGGCTTCCCGGTGGCCACGGCGGTCATGAAGATGACGGTGAGGCACATGGGTGAACCACGGGGCTCTAGTGGGGTGGTCATGGTGTGGTCACAGATGTGCATGTGGGTGCGGGTGTTCCTAGTGGCCGGTGATGGCCCTAGCCTACGTGCTCCAGGCGTGGAGCGCCATGGCCGACGGTGAGGTCCAGCGGTAGAGAGAGAGACCGGAAGGCTCACCGTAGGTGCTGTGGAAGAGGGGATAGCGGAGCCATGTCGATTCGAGGCCATGCAGCTCTAGTGTGGCCATGCAGTGCCATGTCAAGCCACGTCAGTGACGAAGCACCGGCACCGTCTTTGGCTCCGACGACCTCCTCCCCCACGGTGGCTCTGACGCTTTCTTCCTCTCCTTCCCTCCCCTTCTCCCTCCTCTCTCTCGGCTCGGTGTGCTGTGGACGGCCACCAAGTGGCGGTGGGTGATGGGACAAGCGCTAGGGCTCTCGGCCAAGGCTCTTATAGTCGAGCAGGGATCGGCGAGCCTGGTGATCGGCGGTTGGGAAATCAAGGGCGATCAAGATGCGAGCTTGCATCCAACGGTGTGCGCGGGGTTGCATGGGCGTGGCGCAAGGGGGAGACAGGACCATGCCCCGGGCATGACCCCTGGCCCACCCTGTCGTTGCTGTTGGAGCCCTGTCACGCGGTGGTTTGAGCGCAGCGTGGGGAAGAAGCACAGTAGCGCTGACGTGCAGGGTCCAGCGGGCAATGGCTACAAGCGGAGATGGGGAGACGCGCGGGCATGGGCGATGTGCAGCTGTCACGCGGGGCCATGGTGACAGTGACCGCAGACAAGGTTGATGGGCGCGCGGGCGACGCTGGGCCACAAGCTGGGCCACACGAGCCGAGTGGTTGGCTGGCTGCAGCGCGTTGGTGGGGCTGGCTGGGCCAGTTGCTGGTCGTGCGGGTTGGGCCGAGCAGCTGGCTGGGAGGCCTTCTTCTCTTCTTCCTTTTCTATTTTTCATTTCTTTTCCATTTGTTTGAATTCAAATTTGGTTTGAAATTTGAATTTAAATCCGAGGTAACTTGTTCATTGGAGTTTAGGGAATTTTGTTTAATAATAACTTTATGGAATTGTTAAGCATAACATAAAGCAATGAGAATCCAAATCACAATTTAAGTTAACATGTATGCAACATCTATTTGATAGAAATTAAATAATCATAATCCACATATGACATGCTATGCTTATGTGTTAACTTGGGTTGGGGTTAGACCTAATGCATTTCTTAGGTTGGGTTACTATACATGACACTCATCATCACATGGAAGTTTTTAAGAAAAATTTTGTAGTTGGTATTTTCAGTGTGTGGATTTTTGGGTTGTTATAGGGGGTACTTGTTCTTGATGGTGACTGCATTCAAGTTCTGGTAATCAATGCACATTCTCATTGAGCCATCCTTCTTCTTGACAAACAGAATGGGGGATCCCCAGGGTGAAGCACTGGGCCTGATATATCCCTTCGAGATGAGCTCATCAAGCTGTTTCTTGAGCTCAGTCAGTTCATCAACTGATATGCAATAGGGTCTCTTGGCAATGGGTCCCATTCCCGGTAATAGATCAATGATGAACTCGACATCATGGTCTGGTGGCATACCTGGTAATTCTTCAGGGAATACATCAGGATAGTCTCTGACTACTGGCACATCATGAACTGTCTTCTCCTCTTTTCATGATTCTGATCTTGCTTTAAGGGCACATAGGATAGAGGTGGACTTTCCAGACTAGGGTTCACATCTAACGGCTTGGCCTGATGGGTGGGTCGCTTGGACATATCTAGGTGAACATGATATGATACCTCGATGAATGGTTAACCAATCCATACCTAAGATGACATCTAGGTTCATGGAAGGTAATAGGGTTAGGTCGGCTCTAAAGATAAGACCCTCAATGGTAAGACTCACTCCCTTACAGATGTGGGTGCACTTTAGGTCTCCTAAAGGTGAGCTAGTGATGATAGGATCTTCATGTGGGGTTACAGATAGGTCATGATCTCGTGCAAACTTGGATGATATGTAAGAACAAGTTGCTCTAGAGTCGAATAGAAT
Organism: Miscanthus floridulus; assembly: GCF_019320115.1. NCBI lineage: Eukaryota > Viridiplantae > Streptophyta > Magnoliopsida > Poales > Poaceae > Miscanthus > Miscanthus floridulus. Next base: position 56,762,978 of record NC_089585.1, read on the forward strand.
TGATGCAGTATTGCCATTAACTAGAAACATACCGTACACAATGTCAGGGGCAGCTTGTGCTTCCTCGGCATCTAGATGGTTGAGACGTCCATGAGTAGCTAATCCCTTGAACTGAGACTTCTGTGCAGCTAAGTTCTGAGGGCACTCAGTGGCTTTGTGACTTGGTTGGCCACAAGCAAAGCAGGTGAAAGGCGTACCGCCTGTAGGGGTTGACGCGGGTGCCTTCCAGTTTCCAGTGCTTGGTGCAGAGCGGTTCTGTGCTGGGCGCTCATTCACTATGCGGGGATGGTTGAAATGGTCCTGACTGTTGCGGTCCTGAGCATAACGGTCCCAGGTGTAATGATCCTGAGCAGGGTGGGAGTATTTGGTGGTGTAGCCTCCACTTCCCCTACTCGATCCTGGGTTGTCATCCCTATTATGGCGAGAGCGTTCCCTGGATGGTGCATCTCTGCAGAACCTCTTGCGATCACGACCACGGAGAGACTCCTCAGGCTTACGCTTCCTCTCCCTATACTCTTCTCCAGCTTCAGCATGGTCCTTCTCAATCTAGATGCAGCGATCCATCAGAGCACGCAATGTGTTGCTCTCAATACCGCCAAACTTCAGCTTGATGTGTGGGTTAAGTCCCTTACGGTAATAGTACAGCTTCTCCTTCTTAGAGTTCACAACATAAGAAGGTGCATAGCGCAGAAGGTTGGTGAAACGAGTAGTGTACTCAGTCACCCTGTCTTTTCCCATCTTGATGTTGCGGAACTCCTTAGCTTTGGCCTCCGTGATACCCTTGGGAATGTGATACTTAGTGAATGCTTCGGTGAACTCATCCCACGAGATGGTGGCAGGGTCCTCATGGGAATCACTGAAACTGTCCCACCAGGCACGTGATGCACCTATGAGCTAGTGTGCGGCTGCTCCGACACACTCATCATCGGTGAAAGTAGTGAGGTCAAGCTTCTTCTCCATTTCCTTGAGCCAGTCATCGGCTACAAGCGGGTCAGGGTCGGTGCCATCATAGGTAGGTGGCCTTAGCTTCAGAAATCCCTCTAGCTTCCTTTGGAAGTCATTTTGCTGACCTCCCTGGCGACGGTTTGCTCCTTCAACAAGAGCTGCAAGAACCTGGGTCTATTGTGCCATCACTTCTACCAGGTTCGGTGGTGGTGGTGGAGGAATGTTCTCCTCAGGCGGTGAAGTATTCTCTAGGTGGAAAGGTATCCCTCCATGTCCACGGCCATAGCCATGACCACAGTTGTTGCCACCACGTCCCCCATTGGGTTCAACTAGTTCAGGGGTGGGCGCACGTCCTCGATTCATTAGGCGATTAGAACGGCGGTTCGGCATCTGCAACACGGATCATAGAGAGTTTAGTGCTTGTGCCATAAGTGCTTATAATTCAATATGATTACATGATTTTGATGATTTAAAGAAAAACATTTATGCTATCCAACACTCATTACAAAAGAAGCAATAAGATTCATAAAGATGCAATAAGATCCGAAACATTCATTACATGGTTTTTATTACATAGCATCATCTCCAGTAGCTACACTTGAAGACGTGCGAGAATTGTTCTACTCATAGTGTCTCATAATACATCTCATAAGGGGTACATCATGGGGTACAACTTACGAAAGCTACTGACATGACTCATGACCACGCAGGGTCATCTACTCTAACTCGTACACCGCAGCTGGGATATGACTATTCTCGATCTTGATCTCCTCGTTGGACTTGTGAAGTCGGGACACATACTTCAAGGCCTCAGTGAGCTCCTCAGTAGGCTTGGCTCTAGGTAGGGTAGGGTAGGCATCTAGGTTGAGGCGAGTCAGGGCTAACTCAAACTCCTCTATCCTAGGCTTCGTCTTGCTGCGAACCTCCTTGGGTAGCTGATCCCACATACCCTTCATCTCCCTGAGGCGCTTCCTGTCAGACTTCTACCAAGCCTACTAGGTCCTCTCACACTTGTCCTATAGGTACTTGGTCTGCCTAAGTGCCTCGATCAGGTCACCCTGGTTCCAAACGGCCTTCTTCCTGAACTCCTCTAGCTCCTAAGTCAGGGTCTTATTCCGAGATTAGAACTTCAGCATATCAATCCCCTTGGATCTCTCTATCTCCTCTATGGTTGAACTTAGCCTTCTTGTCATCCAACTCACTCTGCAACTCCAAGACCTTGCTGTCGAGGTAGCAGTTCCTGTTGCCTAGGTCGGCTACTTTGTCCTGTAAGTCAGCGATCTTGGCTCTATGGTCCTCCTCATGAAGGTTGAGCTCGTCCTGTAGCTTGGCAACTGCCTCCAGTAGACTAGCTCGCTCCTGTGCTCCCTGCGAGTCTCGCTCCTAGTACTCCCACCGAAGGGCCTGGTCCTAACATCTCCTCTGCTCCAGCTAGGTCATGTACCTATCCTGCTCTAGTAGGTGAATGGCTGAGACATGAAGGCATCTATCCTCCTCGACAAGGATAACTCTACCTGTTGTGAAACTCTGCTCACTAGGGGTAAGGCTAAGGTCGAGGGCCTAGGGAAGTAGACAGAACTCTATCATCTTCAGGTGCTCGTAGTGGTCCCTCATCACTATGTGAAGTGCCTTGTGTGAGATAGCTCGCAGTCCCTCCTCGACTGTGTCCTCTGTAGTCAACTTGGTGAAAGCTGGGACAGAAGGTAAGGTAGTGCTAGCTGGGAACTCCACTAAGGTGACAATCGGTCCTTCGATTCCTCCTTCCTTAGCTAGCTTCCCAGTGCAGGTGACCTTGACAAGCTCATCGGGGACACCTAATGTGACGAGAACTCGGCAGAGGGTCTGTGCAAAACCCCAAGCTCACGTAGGTCAAAGGTAAGCTTGGCGTGGTCCAGAGGTAGCGGTCCTAGTGGCAGCCAGTCGACGTTCATTGCCATCTGCATTTTTCGAGGGGACCGGTGTTAGCAGGTCAATAATAGATAAGCCTTGCATAAAAGTAAATACAGGGTTGATATATAACCGAAAGAAGGGCTATTCACGTCCTATTCTATCGTCCATTTCTAAGGGTTTCGTCCTAAGGTCAAGTATGGCTCTGATACCAACTAAAACGACCCCAATTTCCGCGAAGGGAAATCCACAGCGTCGAAGTGTAATAAGATCATTGTAGATCATATTACCTAAATTCCAGTCGAATATCACATCCATACAACAATAATATCAGAGTACAAATAGTGCGGAATTACATAATTTATTACATCGCCACATTGGCGGAATCAAAAGTAGCATTCATTTAGAACAGCTTGAAGATAAGATCACCAAACTCGAGCGTAGGCACGAACCCCTCATCCGTCAAACTCCTCGGAGCTATACTCTCTCATGGGGGAAGAAGAGAAGGACTCATCTCACTATCTAGTTTAAGCGAAACCCAGGAAAGGTCCATAGCAGACAAGTCGGCACATGTATCGATCGATCAACCATACACTCTGCAGAGGTTTTACATAACCACAAGATCCGCCTTCCTCGCTGACCGTCGTCAACTAGGCTGATTCTGGCTGCTTGCTAGCCTAGGATAAATCTGGGGTGGCTGAAACTGTGAGTCATGAGCTGAGTCCACAAGGTCTCCATGAAGTCTCGGAAGGGTGTGGGGGAAATCCTCCACGCCCCGTACCTCCTTACACTGTCCGCTATTAACCTAGCAGTAGTGGCAATATCCTACCAAGTAGTCCAGCCGTCCTGCACCATATAGGGCGAGTGGTACGTAAGGCTTCCTAGTAAATCTGAGTACTAGTAAGTCCTTAGGGATGACCAAGCTAGAATGTCTCCATCAGGGTTTCCATTTACCATGCCACCATAGCACCTCCATCCCGGGCTCCACCCGTCATAGGTTCACACCTAGGTCCACCTCATATACCATTTTACCCACCACAGGTATCCATTCTAGGGGTACCTAGGTAGCACCCCATGGCAAGACTTGCCCCAGGCTCATCGTATATTCCAACTTGGTCGACACAACCCTCACCCTCCACACACCCGAGTCACACACGCAGCACTCTCCCCATGGTCTAGATAACACCAGTATCCACCACGCACGTAGTATAAGCATAGTAAAAGTATAAGTAATGAAATGTATAGCAGTAAGCGTGTGCCTATCCTAATAGCAGGGTATGCAGGGGTAAGGTTGCATCAAGGTAAAGGCTTTCAAGCAAGCATACTACCATGCAAGTCCTAGCATAATATAATTGTAGCAGTAAAGTAAAGCGATAGCAGTTCTATATTAGCCATGCGTAATAGGTGCTATGAGATTGGGTGGGATGTGGCACCTTCAGTGTAGTCATCTCCATTCTCCTCACGGTACTCATGGTCCTCGTCCGTCAGATTCTCCTCCGAGTCTACAAACAACCGCATTATAGTCGCGTTAGCGACGTCTATAGAATAGCACAAAGAAGCAATGAAAATTCAAAAGAACCAAATGCACTCAAACATGGGTCCATTACGTAGAGCTTGATTTTAGATGAATTTTGGTCCTGGTTTCATATTTTTTCGAGGTCGTATGAATTAGTTATGAATTTCCAAAGATTAAATCTATTTCTGAAAATGCAAAAAGGCTGAATTAATCCTGGGCTAACACGTGTCATGCTGTGGTTGGTCCATGTGGCTTGCTGATGTCAGCATGACATTAGCATCACGGTTCTGAGCTGACGGGTGGGTCCTAGCTGACGTCAGCTTGACGTCATCAACGTCGTCCACACCGACGGGTGGGGCCAAAGTCTATTGGGTCACTAACAGGTGGGTCCGGTCAAAGTCAATGGCAGTCAATGTCAGTCAATGGTCAACGGTCAATGGTTAACAGTCACGGTCACTGACATGTGGGCCTGGTCTACTGACGTCAGCAGCTGATGTCAGCGTGACGTCACCTCGGCTGTGCTGGCTTCTGACATGTGGGTCCCATGTGATGTCATCATGACGTTAGCATCTGACATGTGGGTCCAGGGTGTCCGTGTCCCTGACAGGTGGGGCTAGGTCAACGGTCAGCATTGACCAGTCAACGGTCAATACGGGCTGGGTCCGAACTAGGCTGGTTAGGCTTCGGGTTGGGCCGGTCTGGGCCGGGCTGGGCCGAACACATGGCATGCTGTGACATGGCCACGTCATGGCCGTGGGCTCGTATTGGGCTATGGTCCACGGCTGCGGTCTACGGTGGACCAATTGCTGCTGGTCCATGGACCACAGACTAGTCTATGGTGGACCGAGTCCACCCATCACCTCCTAGGCGTGGTCTAGGTACACCGGGTGCACTCGCGGGTGACCAGTGAGGGGGAGGTCCCCTATTTCTCCCGCGGCGGTGCTCCTACCAGCGGCGAGCTCGCTGTGAGTCCCTGCGGTGGCGCTAGTGTCTGATTGGGGAGGGGAAAAACTTCCCCGGGCCACGGCGATTGCGTCTGCAGGGTCAAGGTGGCGACCAGAGCTCCCCAAGGTGCTGGCCATGGCGAGCGGCGGCTTGAGCTCCACCGACATGCGAGAATGGCGTGGGGCTGTGGCATAGGCTAGTTCTATGGCGCGCGTGGGCGACACAACGCACCAGCGGGTATGTTGGGCAGGTTGAGGGGTCCTCCAGGGCCTCCGGTGGCTTTGGCCATGGCGGCACCCTTCCGAGCACGACGGCGGCGGTGGTGAGGTGGCTACGGTCATGGTGAAACATCTCAGCGGGGCGTGTATGCTTCTACGGATGCGTGGGGACGCAGCGGGGATGTCCAAGCTCAAGGCGAGGCTCCTGGGTTCTCCTATGGCCAGGTAGGACTGTAATTGCATTGATGTTCAACATTACATGATAGTCGGGTCACTAATGCCAAACTCGAACTACAGGTCCATTACATGAATAAAGGTGATACATTAGACCTTCCACTAAGTACTAAATGATCTAATCCTCATCATGATCACTATCGAGGTCAGACATAGGATCATCTCCTTCCTCATGATCCACTCCTTCTTCAGGCTCTACTTCTTCTTCTTCCTCGTCCTCTTCTAGATCCATCTCTACGGCTCCAGGTGGAACATAAGGGTGGAGCTGGTTGTTTAGTAGATGAACCTCTTCATGTAGGTGATCATTGTATTCTTCCTGCATTGGCCAGCTGCTGCCCCAGCTCGAACTGTCGAGCTCTCAGAACATCTTCCCTGGTCCTAGGTCCACATTCCTTTGGTGAGTTAACCGAGTCATCTCTTCAGTGAGCCTCTCAATCCTGGTGTCGTGCTCCCTCTGAAGCTGACGTCGGTCCTCGCGGGCATGACCAAGAGCACCAGACACTCGTCTGAGGCTACCTTCTACTCCATCTAACACTCTCATCACTACGAACATGGCACTCATGGAAGGGTTATCACTGTTCTGCCCTTCTGCTACACCAATCTCCAAAGATCTTCCTCTTGCCTGCTGCCATGAGTCAGTGGAGGGGTTACCCCTCGGAAAGACTCCAGCCAAGGCAGGCTGCCAGCTCCTGAGGGAAACGATCCATGATATCCCTTAGGATCCCAAAGGCTGCTCTACCAGCTGCTTCTTCAGCAGTCCTACCAATGGACTCATAACACCAACCTGTCCACTTAGAATCATCACCTCGGGGATGAACAACGGCCTCCACAGTAGCTAAGAGACCTTCTCCCAACTGCTCATTCAGCCTAGAAGTAGCGGGGTTCCATTCCATCAGGATAGCCTACATAGCTGAGCACTCTCCACAAGAGTGTAGGCATCCCAAACTCTCCAAGGAACGTGTGACGTTGACGGGTATGTGGAGCAAGCTGATGGCTGGGAGCTCTGCCTCTGGTGGACTTGCGAGCAGTCTGCTTGGTGCGTGCCATCTGCACCATTAACATGTACCCTTTGGTGAGACAATCATAATGGATAAGAGTTACATAACCGAGTAAGAATTTTATAAGGGGAGGAACAATATAATTATGTGACTGATAATTATCATGATGCATGCTCGTTCCGTACGTCCTCACAAATTTAGGAAAAATTTTGTTTCTAACGGTAGACACGGTGGTATACATACGTTCTCTCGTAAATAGCGTAACTAGTTGAGCTACACGTTTCGTTGTTAGTGTACCTACATAAGAATTCCATTTCAGCCCTAAACCCATAATGAAATATGCAGAATGTAGTGGTAAATACTTTCATATATGTAAACCCCTATATATACTTCCGTATCAATCTACCCGACAATAATTTAAACCCACAATTAAATATGTACCATATATGCATGTAGGCATGCATACATAGCCGTACCACAGCTAACTCTCCCCGACCCACGCTCACATCTTGCGGTCATACACTCATCATCTTACCTTGGCGTAGAGGCATTTGATCCATACATTACCACTCAACTGAATGGTATCCATACAATAGCACGCCGTATGGACGACGAAGTTAAAACCCCCATGTTAGTACTTAAATAGCCACCTAATAGTCCTTAATTTGGGCATAAGGAAAGTGATCATTGGCACACTTTAGATTTCAAATACCTATTATATAACTATTAGTTGCTAGAGAAGGGTTTTTGGAAAACAAAAACTTTTGTTTTAAATACACTTGTGACAATTAACTGTTGAATCTTGCTCTGATGCCAGCTGTCGCAGAACCGACCAATTTATAAGAGTACAAGTACAATGGCAGCCCTGCAAGCGGTCGCACTGTCATACTTGAACCCATATAAACCCGGTAGTCCGTCGAGTACCACGACAGGGTCTCGATAAACGATTTACAACAACCAAGATCGTACAAGGATTCAATATACATGCCACATATTACATAAAGTTCACAGATACATTTCGTCATCAGAGTATGAATAAAAGTTATTACAAACCGAGTTTGATAACTAAAGCAGGAAGCAATTAAGTTCGAAAATAAAGTTTCCAACATAGTTTGATACAGTGCCAAATAAGATCACTGGTCCACAAAAGCAAGGATAGGAATTAATAAAGAAGCCTGCCCAAGGCTTACTCCTCATCCACGGCAGGGATAGAAGCAACCCTTGCAATAACCATGATACACAGTGCCATCTGCAACAATGGGAAAATAAACCTTGAGTACGAGAAGGTACTCAGCTAGACTTACCCGTCATGAACTAGAAATAAAATGACTCCAAGGATTATGCAAGGCTGTATAAGTGGACGTAACTTGACAACATTTTGCGTAAAAGGCAATTGAATCATGGTACAGTTACAAATTCTTTACCAGGTTAATTATAACTATCCATTTCTAGGTGAGCAACTATCCTGTGCCAAACATGTGGTATATCATTTAGAAGCATACAATAGTAACCATAGCAGGTATTGTAATTCCATATTAATCCGAACCATCATGTTTCATAACACAGTTGCTACGATGTTGGGACTAGCCAAGTTTCTCACTATCCGGGAGAGACGGTGATTCGAAATCAATTTCAACCAGCTGGTAATTTATTCCTAACACAAACCCAGGTCTACCAGCCACGATAGCCTTAGGTCACCTTTGGTATAACTCAGGTACACATTTCGTAGGTCCGTACCACGCCGCACAATCTAGAACACCAGATGCCAGGATGCTCAGGCCCAGCCTACCCTTGGGCTTAGTCTGATCGTTCCCCAGGAAGGAGCGCACAACAGAACGGTTCCCGGACCTGAGTTGAATTACTCGGCTTCGCGGTCAGAACGAGTTATCTGGCCAGCTAAGTGAGAGGCATGCGTTCAATCTTGTCAGAAGCACCAACAATGGTATGGTCCTTAATTGACACAGACGAGGATAGATCCACACCCAAGACCTCCATGTCTTGTTGCTTCTCTATCGACTTCCTGTCCGGTCTCGATTTACTTTTACCCCATGGTTCTGTTCCACGATAGCAAATATAGCCAACCATGCTCCGGTATCCACCTACATCTCACAGGTGACAGGACATCACCCGACTTCTACCGGTCTAAGCATGGCTAAGCATATATTCGATCCTGGACCTATACCGGTTAAAGGTGTAATATCTGGACAAGGAATTTATATGTATCAAGTGGTTCCATTCAACTCTTATAACCTAATGCATTAATCATAAGTACTTAAGTAAACATTTGTAAATTACATAATGCTCTGGGGCTTGCCTCGCAGAAAGGAAGTAGGGTGGTGGTCAGGACACTCCAAAAGCTCTTTAGGGTTCTGCTCCATGCCTTCGGGAGCTACGGCTTGTGGATCCTCCTGCTGATTCCCTTCCTCTGCTTCTTCGAATTCTAGCAATGTGATCTCTTCCTCCGATCCTAGATGCATGAGTATGGCATAAGTATTACAAATGCATATATGTTAACAAGTGCATCATGTTTATTGAGTAGGTGCATATCTCTTCTCGATTATTTAATTAACTATTTCCATAATGCATTGATTATGCCACAAAATAGTAGCTACTTGTTTTACTCATAACTGGAGTTCTACTAATCCAAATTCAGTGATCCTAGACTTTCTGGAAAGCTTATCAAATTCTCTACAACTTTGTTATTAACCATTTTTACAGTACACATCATTTTCAACATGCAACTCCTCAAACTACAGAATCTATCCGGAAACTATTCAATATGCAATACAAAGTAACAATACTTCTACTTCAAGTAATCATTCAAAATTTGACAACATAATATCTACCAACAGTTTAAGCATACCAATTACATTTAAGATAATATAATGGTGAAGTTCAAACTATTTATTTAAATGCCTTTATTATTTTATTTAGATATCTAGGTTAAATAATAAACACATATCAGATGTACTTCATAAATTCTCAAAACTTTACAGTGCCTTACTAATGCTATCAAAGGACTACTATAAAAATTTCATGTCATTTTGCCAAGTATAACATCCTATACAAAAATGACAAGGCAGCAAGGCTTGAAATAGCATAAATGGAAAACCTTATTGAAAATTGTCAAGCAACAGATTTCCTATTTTTCTTAGCATCCATATACTACTAGGATTACTTCCAAAAATTTTCATGAATTTTGAATTCATAAATAATTTATAAAAATTTACACAAGGATTAACTATTCATAAAAGAAAAATCTATAACTATAAATCTACACATGCACTGGTAATCACATTTTTACCAGAGTTCATATATGCTAAGACTAGCTTACCACAAAAATTTCATAATTTTTGGAGCACAGGAACTCTAGATATAAAATAAACAAATTTGAATGCATTCAAAAGCACATTTCAAATCCCTATTTAAATCTTCAAAAATTTCTACTGTAAATGTCAAGAACATATTTTTACTAAATACTACACTTCCTAAGGAGCACTACCAAATTTATTTCACAATTTTTGAACCTACCAAACTGAAGATACAAAATTCACAAAAGAATTCAAAAACTGGATCAAATGAACTATCACACACTCTAACTGTCGCTGACCGGTGGGACCCGCTGGTCAGGGGACCCCACGAGTCGGTGACTCAAAATAGGGCAGCGGCGCTGCACAGCGCTGGCGTGGCCAGAGCTCATCGCCGGTGAGTTCTCTGGCGAAACCACGGGCACCATTGTGATCTACTACTCAAGACGCGTCGGATGGTTTAGGTGGTGACAGTGCTAGTGTGGTGGAGCATGATCGTCACCGGCCATGGTGGCACGGCGGCGTTGCGCAACTCTGTGTCGGCTGTACTCGGCCATGGGAAAGCTAGGAGAGGCGCGCAACAATACCATGGCGTACTAGTGACCTTATTTCAGCAACAAACGCTTCACGCAAAGCTCCGACGACGCTTGACCACGGCGCGGTGGTGTGGGGGTTAGAACGCGGCGGCGCGGGTTGTCGCGTTCCACGCCAGCGGGATCACTAACGAAGGTAACATCCTAGCACCGGCTAATACACGTCTAGACCAAACGCTAACGCTCAAAATTGAAGGAAAAATGCAGATGAGCCGAGCCATGGCCAGCTTGCCATGGAGGCGGCCACGGCGACCGAGAACTTCGACGAGAAAGGAAATGGCAAATATGCCCTCACCAAAGCGTGACAGCCGCTGCAATCAAGACGAGGGGTGGAGGGAGGTGTGGCGTAGCTACGGGCGAGATGGAGGCGGTGGTGGTGCGACGTAGCCCACGCGAGGCGATGGCGGAGGCGGTGCTGTGCTCGGCGGCGTTGCCTGGTTCCGCGGCGAGAGCAAGGGAGGGCGCTGGAGAGGGAGAGAGCTAGCGTGAGCGAGTGGAAATGGAGCGGGCGCACGCTGGGGAGTTGAAGGCGCGCGTCTGCCTGCCTTGGCCGCGCTGGGTAGAGCGCCAGCGACGCATGGCTAGCCTCGCATCCACGCGGCGGCCAAGACCTAAACCGGTCGGCCACTGAAGATTGCGATTCAGTTCATTCAGCCGAGTGAGGAGCAGCCTAACAGCGCGTTTTCGAGTCGATCAAACTCCTAATCCGTGGACTTCTAGCCAAAACTTCCTAAACCAAAGTTGAAGACCGAAGTACCAGCTACAATTCTTGTTCAAAGAACTAGTTCTAATTCACAGTAGAAACAGAGTAAAATCACCCTAAACATTGGCTATCAGTCAGTCAAGGTTCATGACTTAGCAAAAATTTGCTAAGTGTTGCAAATGTTGATTTCTCTAATTTTTGTGATCCAAATTCACACATGTTAGGAGCTAAATCAGTCAAAGACCCAAAAATAAAAGTTGTTCCTTATGTCAAACACTACAACTTTGCTTTAGTGATCTCCTCCATGCAAGGTCCCTAACACCTAGTTCAAACTTGGTCAAACAAGCTACATTCAAAAGATGATACATACTCAAACTATGACATAATGACCAAATTAGCACTAGCCCTAAATACCAATGTTGTTCATGATGATATTCTAAACATGTTTAAGCTATTTGCAAGGTTATCCAATCATTTCATGTAGTAGTCACTCATTGAGCTAGTTAGTGTAAACACCAGAAAGCTTAAGTGTTGGTTCATGAAATGTAACCCTGAACAAGGTTCTATTTGCTACCCTAGGTGTGGCTACATGTTTGTGTGACTCACATCCACCAAGTACATGTGTCCACCCATGATTCATATGCATAGACACATGGAGACATGAAATAACGAGAAAAGTTGCATATGTTTAAGAAACATGCGATAATAAGCAAACGTTGCAGATGTTGCAATCCAATGTTTCAAGTGTCAAAGCTTATATATGAATGCTTTATGATCATGCTCATGCTATGCAAGTCAAGTTATGCAAGGCTAACACCCGAGGTGTTACACTATAACTATGTTTGGTGATGGAATTAAGCATATATGCAGGTTATGTTGATGGTTTATAATTGACATTAACAACCATCAACAGTGCCATACTCTTATATCAAGATGTGCATGTGTGTGAGAAATGGGTAAACTAAAACTATACTCCTTTTGTAGATATGTTCTCTCTCTATAACCTGCTATTTTGAAACATGGCTATCTTTCTCTTTTTTCAATACATGAGCCTTCATGTGCTCATCTCTTTTTTTCATTTTATACTTGGACCTTCATGTGCCCATATATATATATTATAAACTTTTTGCATAGCCCATGTCTCTTCTTCTAAACCACATATTTAGAGAGATAATTAATCTTCTTAGAACATGGAGTATTAATCTAACAAATATATTTTTTGTCTACTCCCAGTGTAAGAGCATAATTTTTGGTGGATCTAAATGAAAGCATGTTTGTGCAGTACTCCTAGTGCAGGGGTAGCATGTGTATGTGGAGTGTACATGATCTTGATCTTGGGAGCATGATAAATCACTCAACAAGGGTCAACAAGACTTGACTAAACTCAACAGAATAACAAGCGGCTTATGTAGAAGGCTAGAAACTTGTAAGATGTCATATTTGGCTTTGGTAGGAATTGCTCACCAATTGAGGAGTATGTGATACTATAGGTTTTATATTATTTTAATCAAAACAAATTCTCCAAGCACTTTGAATAGAAATGGTAGGATTTCTAAGTCACAACTATATCACACCTCACCACAACTTAGTCAACATGGTTGTCCTATTAGAATATTTTCCCACAAGTATAACTATATGTATATGGAATAGACTTTATGTAGGCTTCTAACTTAAACATGTTATGAACATGTCACTTTTCAAAATTTTAAGTGTGGCTTGTAAAATTGCATAGAGGCATTTGTTGGTTTATTAAGTTTAATTCCTGTGATTAAGATTATGTTTGTTGAAACTCGAGGTTTTGTTGGGAGTTGAGGGTAGTGTTGTACAAACCATGGTTGAAGAGGAAGAAGGAGCTGAGTGGATCAGAAGTGGCTTGGCTAAACCAGAGGTCAACGAATCCTCATCTAGAGCCATTTGTCCTGTCCTTCTACTTGTTGGATTCAGTCAATGTTTATGCAGCATGTTGGTGGGAGATCTCGAATATGTACAAGTCATGCTTGGGAGATCTCCCCAACACTTATTTTTGTACCTATTTTATTCAGACAAAAAGAAACAAAGGTGGAAACAACAAGGGCTCTTCTAGTTGAAACACCAGTGGAGCCTAAATCATTTTATTATATTATTGTTATCTATTAATTTATTATGTTTATTTTATTTGGTCACCAGACTTTGTATACTCAAGCAAGGCTAAGTGTAAAGTTTGTGAAATATTTTTCTAGCCTTGGTTTATCTCTATCATAGATTGCATTCATTGTTTATGAAACTAATAACTCAAGTTCATTAATCAAAATTCAACACCATGTCAAAGTTTGATTAAACTAAGGCTATCTTAACCTAAGCCCCATGCTTAATTGAAAAAGCCTATGAGTGTACCTATAGAATACACCCAAACCAGAGCATATAACATAAACAAGGGAAGCATGAATTTGATCAAGTTTTATTCTCATGGAGATAAATTTGAGTAAAGGTGTTGGTGAACATTGAGTGGCCTTTGCATACCTGGGTGCACTTACCGACAGCATGTGTGGATGGAAGCCTTTGAAGCTGCTGCAGTGGTGGCTTAATTACATATGTTTCAACCTAGGCTAGCAACAAGGCTTAGGCCACACACACAAATAGTGTGTAATGACCATGGGCCTTGGTGGTAGTAGGAAAGGCTTAGAAAAGAGTACCCATCATAGGCTTCTTCTCTCTCTTCTTTTGTATATATCATATATATATTGTATTTTTTTACTTTCTCTCTCATTTTTTGTGCAAGGCAGAGCTAACATCATCATCATTTTTTTATCAAGGATGGCCTTTGGTGTGTATGGAACTTGAGATTCTCACCATCCTCCCCCACACTTGGACTTTTGTGTGAAAGTCAAGTGTGCAGGATCGGGGTCTTCCTTTTGAGTGTGTTCCATTACCAAAGATCATCAATGTATGTAGTTGATGAAGCTCTCATGATTTCAGGCAATCATATGTCCCGATGTTCTTCCTTATCTTTAACCTAAAATGGTTAGCCAACAAGAATACCTGAGGGTGCATACTAACCTGACAACATGTTCTTGCTTTTATTGACAGTAAGGAGATATTGTTCTTATTTGTTCATTTTTATTATTTATTATATGTTTTTTACAATCCTTTTTATGATTATATATAAATATTTTTTCTCATGATAATATGGGGTATCTCCTGGTAGTGCTTTGTTTATGGTCTTAAGCTTGACCTTGGGAATTTCATCTTGCAGCTATCAATGGTGGTGTATTTCCCACCTCCACCACCAAACATTTAGCATCATTGTTCAAGCTGCAAGGTTTGTGTCACAGTGCAACTACAAGATTTGCAATATTTCTAATAAACATATACATCCACAACCATCCTCTTAAAAAGTTTGTATACGAGGATCAAGAGGTGGTTGTGACCCTCATAGACAAACATGATGCTAAGTGAAATGAACTTTGGATACTTTGAAATTGAGCATGAAATGTGAGGGGTCTCAAAAGTAAAACTTTCATGCTCGTCTGTGGAATCCCTCCTTTTGGACTCTAGAGTTGGTGTTTCACGAATGTCCATGGCATGAGAGTTTTTGTTCTCAAGAGATGCATCGATTGAATCTAGTCCACTATTGAAAATGATGTTTGGATTGTCGGAGGGACATGTCCTAAGTTCAAGCGAGGGTGATGGTGAAGCGAACAGGGTTACGAATTTCATCTCCTGGAATGGGTCATGATTGGGAAGTTGCTTCACCATCAGGATTTCTATGTGAGGGATAGGAGTGGCAAAAGCAGTTGTTCCTAACTTTTCTTCAAGGCCCTGATGGGAAGGTTTTTCTTGGAAAAGATTTTCTAAAGGGTAGCCTCTAAGAATATTAAACTCGAGGATCACAAAGATGTGGAAATCTAACTAAACCTCGATTCATCAATTTCAATTAGCATGGCCCTGACAATCCCACTACACTCAAAGATGAGTCCTGATGGACTTTTGAAAAGTTTATTGGTCGGGACTAGCGGCATGTTGCCTAAAAGATTTTTCGCTAGAAATTCTGATATGATGCTAGTCCCTGATTGTGGGGTTGTATAGGGCTTCTACAATAGTTCTCCCTTAATGAACAAGGCATGGCTGTGGAAGGTGAAAGAATCTGAATTGCTTCGGAAGAACATTTTACTTCCATTAACCATTCTTTCGATGGTTCTACCTTGGGGGAAGTTGTGGGAAGATATGTATGCTTTTCATGTTGAAAGAGTTTTGAGGTATTGCCATAATCCTTGAATTCGATGGGGAACTCCAAAGGATGAATTAATCTTTCCTTCGGTGTTTGAGGCCCCCCGGTATCAGAGAAAGTCCAAGGGCAAAAGGCGGCGAGAGATGAGCCAGCCCGAAAGAAGAGGAAAATGGCGGGTGTAGCTCCCGCAAGCCGGGTAGCATCTCGCTTGGCGGTGATCAAACCATTCGAACACAAAGTGCGGCGATGTCCGAGTGGTCGAACGATGATGGGGCTTCAGTAGATCCTCCTCCGAGCACTGAGCCATCACCGTGCAACACGCACGTAGAGCTGCAGTCGAAGGAAGGGGAGGGAGTCTCTGAGCAGCAGGTGGAGGAAAGGCCGATGGCAGGGGCCACAAGACCTCCAGCCTAGGGCACGCAGGTTGACCCCGGAGCCAAGCTTGGGTGCTCGGGGAGGCAGTGCCAGTTTAGAACCATCTACCAGGAAGCCGACGTGTAAGTATCCTTGCCTTGGAATCATTTGTTGTCCGATCTTTATAGTTGTGGTGATTGATGAGCTAATTTGATGCAGAACGAGGCACACGGAGGATCTGAATCCTTCCATCTAGAACAAGAAGGCAACAGAGACACAAGAGTTAGACAGGTTCGGGCCGTCAGCGCGATGTAATACCCTACTCCTATGGTCTGTTGGATTATATTGGCTATGATATGATGTTGCCCTGTGTTTAGAGGGGGTCCCTGGCCGCCTTATATAGTCTGGGGTAGGGTTACAAGTCGGTTAGATCTAGGAGATAACCAAAAAGTAATAACAGATTACATGAATCATGGGATCAAATGTATTCTAATAGATCTCGCAGTATCTTTAGGATATCACCCTTGATGTGTTGCGGTGCACGCCGAGCAGTGCCATGCACTGTAGGTCTTCGTCTTGTGGGTTGGACCACCCCTGGAAGCGCAGCCCATGTAGTCTGCTATGGGTATCCGGGGTCGTACCCCCCACAGTGCTAGAAATGCGTGTTGGTATTTCTTAACACATACAGAAATTATCCGCAAGCGCACGGAAGTACCGTTGTAGCACTTTTTCCCAGAAGTATTTAGGGTATCGTATTTTTCACTGGGAAAGGAGGTACTCTTCTAGCTAGTTCATTCAAGGACAACACAAGGGTAGAGTTGGTAGAGGGTAGAGAGGATTCTTATGGTTTAGAGCCTAAAGATAGATAAACTTTACTTCTATTACTTACTTTGGGCACCGATGAATAATTGGTCTACTAAGAATTGCTGGCCTATAGCTCTACGTGGTGCCCGGATGTCGGGGATTACAAGGGACGGACAGGGTTGTCACTACCTGCCGTCTACCCCTCAATCGTGGAGCACGAGGAAAACAAAGGTAGCCTCTAGCTTAGACACTACGTCTATGCTTTTGACTACTACTCTAGTGTGCTAGCATGGGTTATCCGTCTTTATCAGGGCCCTTCTACTAGAGCATCTGCCATAGGGACAGATGACGAACCTGCAAGGATTTGGCTATCGAAACTTCATGTTGCATGGAGTTTGGGTTGTCCTTTTCTTCAAGGGAGTAGTCATGGACATCGGTGTAGGGAGAATTTTCAAGGATTCTATCAAGGATAGCTCTCCCCTCACTAATAGAAAGATGTAAGAAGACTCCAACGGAAGCAATGTCAAGGAAATGCGTAGATTTCTCACTAAGACCTTGATAGAAGTGTTGCAATAGCATAGGATCGGGTATAGCAAGGTCAGGGCCAGAGGAGGAAAGATCCATCAAGCGGGCCCTTGTAGCACCTAGAGATTCCTTCTCTTATTGCTTAAAGCTTAGACCTCTCTTCTAAGATGAATTACTTTGGAGATAGGGAAGAAAGTTAAGCAAAACTTGGCTTGAAGAACTTCCCACTCTCTTTGTACACTCTCTACGGTTTGAGAATACCACAGTTTGGCTAATTCCGTCAAAGAGAACGGAAATAGCTTTCACTTAAGGGTCTCATGTGACATGCCCGAAATGTGAAGGCATGAACACACTTCCTCGAACTCACGAAGATGAGCATACGGGTTGTCATCTTTTCCCCCAGAAAAAGATAGCTCTTGAACTTTAGTTATGAAACAAGGGTGAATTTCATAACTATTGGTGATGATAGGTTTTGATGATGGAGGTGGCTCCAAACTAACGCCCTTTGGAGCAGCAAATTCAATGATAGGAATGTAATTCATGGTATGAGAGATAAAAGGAAAAAAAATGCTCGGATGACTCAGTTCTAAACTAGAACAGCTACCGTTCCCCGACAATGGCGTCAGAAAGCTTGTTGACACTAGATATAGCAAACAGATAAATCCGCAAGCACACGGATGTCAATGTAGCTTTCACCCGGAAGTATTCCAAGGTATCGAATTTTCACGGGGAACATGAAGTGGACTAGTTAACAAACAAGAGTGTCCAAGGATAGAACAATGAAGGGGACGTATAACTTGTACTGAGAACAGAAAAATAACCATGGGGGGCGACTCGTCGGGTGCCCCCGCGAAGCCCCCAGATCCCGTCGAAACCCCACCGGAGGTTGTCTCCAAGCCGGCTTCCTACCGCTCGGTGCCAAAGGCGGGGCCAGCGTCCTCCTTCTCGGTGCCAGCCATGGGGCCGGCATCTTCACACTCAGTGCCGGACGCGGAACAGAATCTTGCAGGCGGATTTGATGCAGTGAATTCCGAGGCCGTTGTAGAGGCATCTTCTCAGCGGCTCTTGCCGGATAGTGCACAGGAGTTGTCGGAGGAAGGGCTCTGCAAGCGACGTTGGTTTGACGCTGGCCTTCTGTCAGCCAGAGGTCATGGTGACCTCTCGGAATCGGACCAGTATTGCGCCTATGTGGAATCAGCAATCCTCGCCGGGCTTGAGGTTTCTGGGGCGAACGATTTTTCTGCCGGGAACGGGAAGAATGCAGATGTGTGCGAGCCTTCACTTTCTGAACGAGGTAAGGTTTCAACTTTTTTGAATTTGGTTCACGAAGCTTGTCTTGCAGGTTTTGGAGATGAGGATGCTCGTGCGTTCGCACTAGAAAGATTGGATGCAATGACCAGACCTGCTGCAATACGGAAAAAATCAAGTGATAAAGAGATTGAGGAAGATTTTTGGCGTGACATTGGGTACCCCATAGAGGCTCGATGGTGGGAGCTGGAGACTTCGAAGACGCCGGGTCATCAACACGAAAAAAACAGTGAACATCATCTCGATGGAGGACGATCGGATTCAAACCATTTGAATTCTGTTCGCCCACATGGAAAAAACATTGAACATCAGGTCGACGAAGGACGTTCGGATTCAAACAGTTTGAATTCTGTTCGCCCTCGGCTGGGTTTCCGAATTTGTCCCTGGAAGGGACCCCTCCCACGGCCAAGGCCGGCGCCGGTTGTAATGCTCGCAGATTACATGCCATCATCGCCGGCCAAGTCATTGAAGCCGACCATGAACAGCCGGGTGGAGAAGTGATGTGCCTCCCAAACTGGAAAGGTGATCGTGACTTTAGGCAAATCTGATCTGATCGCGAATGCCAAACGTTACGAAAAATCGCGTGATGATCTCTGGCCTCACTGGCCAGGTCCACAGTCTACAACACGTCTTACATCATACTCTACCGATCCATCCAATTCATCGAGACCTACCTACGCCGCTGGCGGGCGATAGGACAAGTGCTAGGGCTCTCGGCCGAGGCTCTTATAGCCGAGCAGGGATCGGCGAGCCTAGTGATCGGCGGTTGGGAAATCAAGGGTGATCGGGACGTGAGCTGCATCCACGGTGTGCGCGGGGTTGCGTGGGTGCGGCACAAGGGGGAGACAGGACCATGCCCCGGGCATGACCCCTGGCCCACCCTGCCATTGCTGTCGGAGCCCTATTGCGGTGGTGGTTTGAGCACGGCATGGGGAAGAAGCACAGTAGTGCTGACGTGAGGGGTCCAGCGGGCAGCGGCTGCAAGCGGAGATGGGGAGACGTGTGGGCATGGGCGACATGCGGCTATCACGCGGGGCCATGGTGACAGCGACCGCAGGCGAGGCTGACGGGCGCGGGCGACGCTGGGCCGCAAGCTGGGCCGTGCGAGCCGAGTGGTTGGCTGGCTACAGCGCGTTGGTGGGGCTGGCTAGGCCGGTTGCTGGTCATGCGGGTTGGGCCCGAGCAGCTGGCTGGAGGCATTCTTTCCCTTTCATTCATTTTCTATTTTTCATTTCTTTTCCATTTGTTTGAATTCAATTTGGTTTGATGAATTTGAATTTAATCTAGGTAACTTGTTCATTGGAGTTTAGAGAAATTCTTGTTTAATAATAACTTTATGGAATTGTTAAGGCATAACATTAAAGCAATGAGAATCCAAATCACAATTTAAGTTAACTGCTATGCAACATCTATTTGATAGAAATTCAAATAATCATTAATTCCACATATGACATGCTATGGCTTATGTGTTAACTTGGGTTGGGGTTAGACCTAATGCATTTCTTAGGTTGGGTTACTATACATGACACTCATCATCACATAAAGTTTTAAGAAAAATTTTGTAGTTGGTATTTTCAGTGTGTGGGATTTTTGGGTTGTTATAGTCCTACCCCCTTAATAGAATCTCGTCCCCGAGATTAAAGCGTAACGTACTCTTCGAAGAGGTAGGGATATCGTAGCCGGAGGTCAGACTCTTTTTCCCATGTTGCGTCTCTCTCAGTATGATTACTCCATTGAACCTTGCACATAGGGATAGTCTTGCTTCGGGTCTCTTTGGTATCTCTGCCCAGAATTTTGATAGGATGTTCTTTATACTCAAGTGTATCTTGAATGTCAGTGTATCAGTTGGAACTGCTTCATCGGGTACTCTTAAACATTTGCATAGCTGGGATACATGAAATACGGGATGTACACCCGTCAATTCCTCAGGTAACTCAAGTTTGTAGGCGAGCTTTCCAATTCTTTTGCAAATCTTGTATGGGCCAACAAATCTAGGGGCAAGCTTGCCTTTCACATGGAATCTGACCGTTCCACGTAGCGGGGATACCTTGAGATAGACGAAGTCCCCCCACATTGAACTCCAGTTCTCTTCTTCTTTTGTCAGCATAGCTCTTGTATCGACTTCAAGCAATTCTCAAATTCTCTCTTACCTGAGCAACTCCTCCTTCTGCATCTTGAATCTTAGCGGAGTCAAAGAATGATCTTTCTCCCGGTTGGGACCACATCAAAGGTGTCTTACAAGGTCTGCCATACAGAGCTTCAAATGGCGACATCTTGATACTGACTTGGTAGCTGTTGTTGTAAGAGAACTCTGCATAGGGTAGGCATTTCTCCCAATCAGAGCCATAATTCAGTACACTAGTGCGAAGCATGTCTTCTAAGATCTGATTTACTCGCTCTGTCTATCCATCTGTCTATGGGTGGTAAGCGGTACTGAAATCAAGTTTGGTTCCAATAGACTTGTGCAGAGCTTCCCAGAATCGGGACACAAATTGAGGACCATGATCAGATACAATACTAGAGGGAGCTCCATGCAATCTGAGAATATGCTCAACATATAGATCTGCTAATTTCTCGGCGTTGGTCTTGGTCTTTACTGGTACAAAGTGAGCAATCTTGGTCAAGCGATCAACAATCACCCAGATGGAATCATTACCTTTCTGTGAACGAGGCAATCCAACTATGAAATCCATGGATATGTTCTCCCATTTCCACTTGGGCACGTCAAGAGGCCTTTAGCATTCCCGCAGGCCTTTCATGTTCAGCCTTGACTCTCTTGCAGGGTGTCACAATGTGCCACATGTCCTACAATGTCTGTCTTCATGCCTTTCCACCAGAAGTGTTTCTTCAGGTCTTGGTACATCTTTGAACCTCTAGGGTGAATACAGTATTTGGAATCATGAGCTTCTGATAGAATTTCCCTTCGTAGTATTGGGTCAGATGGTACGTAGATTCTGTCTTTGAACCAGATGGTTCCTTGTTCATCTTCCTGGTGGTTGGTCTTGTAGCCTAGTTTCATCAGACCATGGAGATACTCAATCTCTTCACAACTTTTCTGAGCTTAACGGATGCGATCTGTGAGATCATATTGTATGTGGAGCTCATTCAGCAAGCCATGCGGTAGTACCTCTAGTTGGAAATCATCAATCTCTCCCTTGAGCTCAGGTGGTACTAATTTAGTGATCAAGGTGTGACAGTAACTCTTGCGACTAAGAGCATCTGCGACTACATTAGCTTTTCCTAGATGATAGTGAATTTCTAGGTCGTAGTCCTTGATCAACTCAAGCCATCGGCGTTGCCTCATATTCAAATCTTCTTGAGTGAAAAAGTACTTCAAGCTCTTGTGATCAGTGTAGATGTCACACTTGTTGCCTATCAAGTAGTGTCTCCAGATCTTCAAGGCATGCACAACTGCTGCTAACTCCAGATCATGGGTTGGGTAACGGTTCTCATGTTCTTTCAACTATCGAGAAGCATAAGCTATCACTCTTCCATCTTGCATCAACACACAACCGAGTCCTTGATGAGAGGCATCACAATAGACTACGAAATCTTTGCTGATATCAGGCAATGATAGCACAGGAGTTGTGGTAAGCTTCAGTTTTAGTTCCTGGAAGCTTTGCTCACACGCGGGCGTCCATTCAAACTCCTTAGTCTTCTTCAGTAGGTTGGTCATTGGACAGGCTATCTTAGAGAAGTTCTCAATGAATCGGCGATAATATCTAGCCAATCCCAAGAAACTTCTGACTTCTGTCACATTGCGGGGTTGATCCCATTCTTTCATAGCTTCAATCTTGGCTGGATCAACTGCGACACCCTCAGCTGATAGTATGTGGCCTAAGAAGCCAACTTCCTGTAGCCAAAACTCACATTTGCTGAACTTTGCATGGAGCTGATGTTGGGCTAGTTTTCTCAAGTACAGTTCTTAGATGATGTTCGTGTTCTTCAGCGATGGATGAATAGACAAGGATGTCATCAATGAATACCACCACAAACTTATCCAGTTCATCCATGAAAACCTTATTCATCATGTTCATGAAGTATGCGGGAGCATTCATGAGTCCAAAGGATACCACAGTGAACTCAAACTATCCATACCTAGTCACAAAAGCTATCTTCGGGATATCACTTTCTCGAATCTTCATCTGATGATAGCCTGATCTGAGATCAATCTTGGAGAAATACTTTGCACCTCGAAGCTGATCAAGCAGATCATCAATTCTTGGTAGGGGGTACTTGTTCTTGATGGTGACTACGTTCAAGTTTTGGTAATCAAGGCACATTCTCATTGAGCCATCCTTCTTCTTAACAAACAGAACCGGGGATCCCTAGGGTGAAGCACTGGGTCTAATATATCCCCTCGAGATGAGCTCATCAAGCTGTTTCTTGAGCTCAGTTAGTTCATCAACTGACATACGATAGGGTCTCTTGGCAATGGGTCCCATTCCCGGTAACAGATCAATGATGAACTCAACATCATGGTCTGGTGGCATACCCGGTAATTCTTCAGGGAATACATCGGGATAGTCTCTGACTACTGGCACATCATGAATTGTCTTCTCCTCTTTTTGTGATTCTGAACTTGCTTTAAGGGCACATAGGATAGAGGTGGACTTTCCAGACTAGGGTTTACATCTAACGACTTGGCCTGATGGGTGGGTCGCTTGGACATATCTAGGTGAACATGATATAATACCACGGTGAATGGTTAGCCAATCCATGCCTAGGATGACATTTAGGTTAGTGGAAGGTAGCAGGGTTAGGTTGGCTCTAAAGATAAGACCCTCAATGGTAAGACTCACTCCCTTACAGATGTGGGTGCACTTTAGGTCTCCTAAAGGTGAGCTAGTGATGATAGGTTCTTCACGTGGGGTTACAGATAGGTCATGATCTCGTGCAAACTTGGATGATATGTAAGAACAAGTTGCTCTAGAGTCAAATAGAACTAATGCAGTATTGCCATTAACTAGAAACATACCATACACAACGTCAGGGGTAGCTTGTGCTTCCTCGGCGTCCAGATGGTTGAGACATCCACGAGTAGCTGATCCCTTGAACTGAGGCTTCTGTGCAGCTAAATTCTGATGGCACTCAGTGGCTTTGTGACCTAGTTGGCCACAAGCAAAGCAGGTGAAAGGCGTACCGCTTGTAGAGGTTGACGTGGGTGCCTTCCAGTTTCTAGTGCTTGGTGTGGAGCGGTTCTGTGTTGGGCATTCATTCACTGTGCGGGGACGGTTGAAACGGTCCTGACTATTGCGGTCTTGAGCATAACGGTCCCGGGTGTAATGATCCTAAGCAGGGCAGGAGTATTTGGCGGTGTAGCCTCCACTTCCCCTACTCGATCTAGGGTTGTCATCCCTGTTATGGTGAGAGCGTTCCCTAGATGGTGCATCTCTATGGAACCTCTTGCGATCACGACCACGGAGAGACTCCTCAGGCTTACATTTCCTATCCCTGTACTCTTCTCTAGCTTCAGCACAGTCCTTCTCAATCTGGATGCAGCGATCCACTAGAGCACGCAATGTGTTGCTCTCAATACCGCCAAACTTCAGCTTGATGTGCGGGTTAAGTCCCTTGTGGTAATAGTATAGCTTCTCCTTCTCAGAGTTCACAACATAAGAAGGTGCATAGCGCAGAAGGTTGGTGAAACGAGTAGTGTACTCAGTCACCCTATCCTTTCCCATCTTGATGTTGCGAAACTCCTTGGCTTTGGCCTCCATGATGCCCTTGGGAATGTGATACTCAGTGAATGCTTCAGCGAACTCATCCCACGAGATGTGGGTAGGGTCCTCATGGGAGTCACTAAAACTGTCCCACCAGGCACGTGCTGCACCCATGAGCTGGTGTGTGGCAGCTCCAACACACTCATCATCAGTGAAAGTAGTGAGGTCAAGCTTCTCCATTTCCTTGAGCCAGTCATCAGCTACAAGCGGGTCAGGGTCAGTGCCATCATAGGTAGGTGGCCTTAGCTTCAGAAATCCCTCTAGCTTCCTTTGGAAGTTGTTCTGCTGACCTCCCTGGCAATGGTTTGCTCCTTCAACAAGAGTTGCAAGAAGCTGGGTCTATTGTGCCATCACTTCTGCCAGGTTCGGTGGTGGTGGTGGAGGAATGTTCTCCTCAGGTGGTGGAGTATTCTCTAGGTGGAAAGGTATCCCTCCACATCCATGGCCACGGCCACGACCACGGTTGTTGCCACCATGTCCCCCATTGGGTTCAATGGGTTCAGGGGTGGGCGCACGTCCTCGATTCATTGGGCGATTAGAACGGCGGTTCGGCATCTGCAACATGGATCGTAGAGAGTTTAGTGCTCATGCCATAAGTGCTTATAATTCAATATGATTACATGATTTTGATGATTTAAAAAAAACATTTATGCTATCCAACACTCATTACAAAGAAGCAATAAGATCCATAAAGATGCAATAAGATCCGAACATTCATTACATGGTTTTTATTACATAGCATCATCTCCAGTAGCTACACTTGAAGACGTGCGGGAATCATTCTACTCATAGTGTCTCATAATACATCTCATAAGGGGTACATCATGGGGTACAACTTATGGAAGCTACTGACCTCACTCATGACCACGCAGGGTCATCTACTCTAATTCGTACACCGCAGCTGGGATACGACTATTCTCGATCTCGTTCTCCTCGTCAGACTTGTGAAGTCGGGACACATACTTCAAGGCCTTAGCGAGCACCTCGGTAGGCTTGGCTCTAGGTAGGGTAGGGCAGGCTTCTAGGTTGAGGCGAGTCGGGGCTAACTCAAACTCCTTTATCCTAGGCTTCGTCTTGCTGCGAACCTCCTTGGATAGCTGATCCCACATACCCTTCATCTCCCTGAGGCGCTTCTTGTTAGACTTCTGCCAAGCCTGCCATGTCCTCTCACACTTGTCCTATAGGTACTCGGTCTACCTGAGTGCCTTGATCAGGTGACCCTGGCTACGAACAGCCTTCCTCCTAGACTCCTCTAGCTCCTGAGTCAGGGCCTTGTTCCGAGATTGGATCTTCAGCATATCAATCCCCTTGGATCTCTCTCTGTCTCCTCTGCGATTGAATTTGGCCTTCTTGTCGTCCAACTCACTCTACAACTCCAAGACCTTGCTGTTGAGGTAGCAGTTCCTATTGCCTAGGTCAGCTGCTTTGTCCTATAAGTCAGCAACCTTGGCTCTGTGGTCCTCCTCATGATGGTTAAGCTCGTCCTACAGCTTGGCAATTGTTTCTAGTAGACTAGCTCGCTCCTATGCTCCCTATGAGTCTCGCTCCTGGTACTCCCACTAGAGGGCCTGGTCCTGATGTCTCCTCTACCCTAGCTGGGTCATGTACCTGTCCTACTCCAGTAGGTGAATAGCTGAGACACGAAGGCATCTATCTTCCTCGGCAAGGATAACTCTGCCTGCTGCAAAACTCTGCTCATTGGGGGTAAGGCTGAGGTCAAGGGCCTGGGGAAGTAGACGGAACTCTATGATCTTCAGGTGCTCGTGGTGGTCCCTCATCACTCTGTGAAGTGCCTTGTGTGAGATAGCTCATAGTCCCTCCTTGACTGTGTCCTCTATAGTCAACTCAGTGAAAGCTGGGATGGAAGGTAAGGTAGTGCTAGCCAGGAACTCCACTGAGGTGACAATCGGTCCTTCGATTCCTCCTTCCTGAGCTGGCTTCCCGGTGCAGGTAACCTTAACAAGCTCATCGGGGACACCTAACATGATGAGAACTCAGCAAAGGGTTTATGCAAAACCCCCGAGCTCACGTAGGTCAAAGGTAAGCTTAGCGTGGTCTAGAGGTAGCGGTCCTAGTGGCGGCCAGTCGACGTTCGTTGCCATCTTCATGTTTCACGGGGACAGGTGTTAGCAGGTCAAAAATAGATAAGCCTTGCATAAAAGTAAATGCAGGGTCGGTATATAACCGAAGGAAGGGCTGTTTACGTCCTATTCTATCATCCATTTCTAAGGGTTTCGTCCTAAGGTCAAGTATGGCTCTGATACCAACTAAAACGACCCCAATTTCCACGAAGGGAAATCCACAGTGTTGAAGTGTAGTACGATCGTTGTAGATCATATTACCCAAATTCTAGTCGAATATCACATCCATACAATGATAATATCAGAGTACAAATAGTGCAGAATTACATAATTTATTACATCGCCGCATTAGCGGAATCAAAAGTAGCAATCATTCAGAACAGCTTGAAGATAAGATCGTCAAACTCGAGCGTAGGCACGAACCCCTCATCCGTCAAACTCCTCGGAGCTATACTCCTCAGCAAAACCTGTGTGCCAAAATTTATCAGTACAATTTGTACTGGCCACTCCCAACCCTATGAGCATTGCTTTGTGAAAATTGGATGCAAGTTGGGTATAGTCAAAAGGAACCTATGAGGCTGGGGTTTCCTATGTATTTTAGCATATCAAGTAAATAGTAATAGTTTGTCAAGTTTTAACACCATTCCCACACACATTCCACTCCATTCCCTTTTCTGAGCCAGGTTTCGATCCAGGGATCGACATACTACCATCTCCATACCATCACCATACCATACCATCACTCAATCGACAGGCCAACTCCCTCTCGGCACTGTCTCAAGGCCCGTAGCCCCTGGCTACGACCGACACTCTCTCACGGGGGAGGAAGAGAAGGACTCATCTCACTATCTAGTTTAAGCGAAACCCAGGAAAGGTCCATAGCCGACAAGTCGGTACATGTATCGATCAATCAACCATACACTCTGCAGAGGTTTTACATAACCACAAGATCCGCCTTCCTCGCTGACCGTCGTCAACTAGGCTAATTCTGGCCGCTTGCTAGCCTAGGATAATGTCACTCTACCATTCAGCCCTGGTTCACCCCATGTCAAGTCTGGGGTGGCTAAAACTGTGAGTCATGAGCCAGGTCCACAAGGTCTCCATGAAGTCTTGGAAGGGTGTGGGGGGAATCCTCCGTGCCCTGTACCTCCTTACACTGTCCGCTATCAACCTAGCAGTAGTGGCAATATCCTACCAAGTAGTCCAGCCGTCCTGCACCATATAGGGCGAGTGGTACGTAAGGCTTCCTGGTGAATCTAAGTACTAGTAAGTCCTTAGGGATGACCAAGCCAGAATGTCTCCTTCAGGGTTTCCATTTATCGTGCCACCACAGCACCTCCATCCTGGGCTCCACCCGTCATAGGTTCACACTCAGGTCCACCTCATATACCATTTACCCACCATAGGTATCCATTTCTAGGGGTGCCCAGGTAGCATCCCATAGCAAGACTTGCCCTAGGCTCGTCGTATACTCCAACTTGGTCGACACAACCCTCACCCTCCACACACCCAAGTCACACACGCAGCACTCTCCCCATAGTCCAGGTAACACCAGTTTCCACCACGCACGTAGTATAAGCGTAGTATAAGTAATGAAATATATAGTAGTATGCGTGTGTCTATCCTAATAGCAGGGTATGCAAGGGTACGGTTGTGTCAAGGTAAAGGCTTCCAAGCAAGCATACTACCATGCAAGTCCTAGCATAGTATAATTGTAGCAGTAAAGTAAGGCGATAGCAGTTCTATATTAGCCATGCGTAATAGGTGCTATGCGATTGGGTGGGATGTGGCACCTTCAGTGTAGTCATCTCCGTTCTCCTCACGATACTCATGGTCCTTGTCCGTCAGGTTCTCCTCCGAGTCTGCATCGTTCGCATTATAGTCGCGTTAGCGACGTTTATAGAATAGCACAAAGAAACAATGAAAATTCAAAAGAGTCCAATGCACTCAAACATGGGTTTATTGCGTAGAGCTTGATTTTAGATGAATTTTAGTCCTAGTTTTGTATTTTTTTGAGGTCATATGAATTAGTTATGAATTTCTGAAGATTAAATCTGTTTCTAAAAATGGAAAAAGGCTGAATTAATCCTGGGCTGACACATGTCATGCCGTGGTTGGTCCATGTGGCTTGCTGACGTCAGCATGACATCGTCATCATGGTTCCGAGCAGACAGGTGGGGCCCAGCTGACGTCAGCATGACGTCATCAACGTCGTCCACACCGACAGGTGGGGCCAAATCTATTGGGTCACTGATAGGTGGGTCCGGTCAAAGTCAACATCAGTCAATGTCAGTCAACGGTCAACGGTCAATGGTCAACAGTCACAGTCACTGCCATGTGGGCCTGGTCTGCTGACGTCGGCAGCTGATGTCAGCATGACGTCATCTCGGTTGTGATGGCTTCTGACATGTGGGTCCCGCATGACGTCATCATGACGTCAGCATCTGATGTGTGGGTCTAGGGTGTCCATGTCGCTAACAGGTGGGGCCAGGTCAATGGTCAGCGTTGACTAGTCAACGGTCAATATGGGCCAGGTCTGAACTGGGCCGATTGGGCTTCGGGTAGGGCCGGGCCAGGCCGAACACGTGGCACGCTGTGACGTGGCCACGTCATGGCCGTGGGCTCGTATTGGGCTGTGGTCCATGGCGGCGGTCTACGGTGGACCAATTGCTACTAGTCCATGGACCACAGACTGATCTACGGTGGATCGAGTCCATCGCCTCTTCTCCTTGGCTTGGCTCATGTGCACCGAGCTCACACTCGGGTGGCCAGTGAGGGGGGGCGTTCCCCTGCTTCTCCCATGGTGGTGCTCCTGCCGGCGGTGAGCTCGCTGTGCGCCTTCATGGTGGTGCTGGTGACCAATTGGGAAGGGGGAAAGCTTCCCCGAGCCATGGCGACTACGTTGGTGGGGTCAAAATGGTGGCCAGAGCTTCTCAAGGTGCTGGCCACGGTGAGCGGCGGCTCGAGCTCCACTGGTGTGCAGGAATGGCACTGGGCTACGGCATAGGCCGGTTCTGTGGTGCGCGTGGGTGACTCAACGCACCAGCAGGCATGTTGGGCAGGTCGAGGGGTCCTCCAAGGCCTCCGGTGGCTTTGGCCATGGCGGCGCCCTTCCGAGTACGACAGCAGCGCTGGTGAGGTGGCTATGGTATGGTGAAGTGTCTCGGTGGGGCGTGTATGCTTCTATGGATGTGTGGGGACACAGCGGGGACATACGGGCTCAAGACGAGACTACGGGTTCTCCTGTGGCCGGTAGGGCTTCCCGGTGGCCACGGCGGTCATGAAGATGACGGTGAGGCACATGGGTGAACCACGGGGCTCTAGTGGGGTGGTCATGGTGTGGTCACAGATGTGCATGTGGGTGCGGGTGTTCCTAGTGGCCGGTGATGGCCCTAGCCTACGTGCTCCAGGCGTGGAGCGCCATGGCCGACGGTGAGGTCCAGCGGTAGAGAGAGAGACCGGAAGGCTCACCGTAGGTGCTGTGGAAGAGGGGATAGCGGAGCCATGTCGATTCGAGGCCATGCAGCTCTAGTGTGGCCATGCAGTGCCATGTCAAGCCACGTCAGTGACGAAGCACCGGCACCGTCTTTGGCTCCGACGACCTCCTCCCCCACGGTGGCTCTGACGCTTTCTTCCTCTCCTTCCCTCCCCTTCTCCCTCCTCTCTCTCGGCTCGGTGTGCTGTGGACGGCCACCAAGTGGCGGTGGGTGATGGGACAAGCGCTAGGGCTCTCGGCCAAGGCTCTTATAGTCGAGCAGGGATCGGCGAGCCTGGTGATCGGCGGTTGGGAAATCAAGGGCGATCAAGATGCGAGCTTGCATCCAACGGTGTGCGCGGGGTTGCATGGGCGTGGCGCAAGGGGGAGACAGGACCATGCCCCGGGCATGACCCCTGGCCCACCCTGTCGTTGCTGTTGGAGCCCTGTCACGCGGTGGTTTGAGCGCAGCGTGGGGAAGAAGCACAGTAGCGCTGACGTGCAGGGTCCAGCGGGCAATGGCTACAAGCGGAGATGGGGAGACGCGCGGGCATGGGCGATGTGCAGCTGTCACGCGGGGCCATGGTGACAGTGACCGCAGACAAGGTTGATGGGCGCGCGGGCGACGCTGGGCCACAAGCTGGGCCACACGAGCCGAGTGGTTGGCTGGCTGCAGCGCGTTGGTGGGGCTGGCTGGGCCAGTTGCTGGTCGTGCGGGTTGGGCCGAGCAGCTGGCTGGGAGGCCTTCTTCTCTTCTTCCTTTTCTATTTTTCATTTCTTTTCCATTTGTTTGAATTCAAATTTGGTTTGAAATTTGAATTTAAATCCGAGGTAACTTGTTCATTGGAGTTTAGGGAATTTTGTTTAATAATAACTTTATGGAATTGTTAAGCATAACATAAAGCAATGAGAATCCAAATCACAATTTAAGTTAACATGTATGCAACATCTATTTGATAGAAATTAAATAATCATAATCCACATATGACATGCTATGCTTATGTGTTAACTTGGGTTGGGGTTAGACCTAATGCATTTCTTAGGTTGGGTTACTATACATGACACTCATCATCACATGGAAGTTTTTAAGAAAAATTTTGTAGTTGGTATTTTCAGTGTGTGGATTTTTGGGTTGTTATAGGGGGTACTTGTTCTTGATGGTGACTGCATTCAAGTTCTGGTAATCAATGCACATTCTCATTGAGCCATCCTTCTTCTTGACAAACAGAATGGGGGATCCCCAGGGTGAAGCACTGGGCCTGATATATCCCTTCGAGATGAGCTCATCAAGCTGTTTCTTGAGCTCAGTCAGTTCATCAACTGATATGCAATAGGGTCTCTTGGCAATGGGTCCCATTCCCGGTAATAGATCAATGATGAACTCGACATCATGGTCTGGTGGCATACCTGGTAATTCTTCAGGGAATACATCAGGATAGTCTCTGACTACTGGCACATCATGAACTGTCTTCTCCTCTTTTCATGATTCTGATCTTGCTTTAAGGGCACATAGGATAGAGGTGGACTTTCCAGACTAGGGTTCACATCTAACGGCTTGGCCTGATGGGTGGGTCGCTTGGACATATCTAGGTGAACATGATATGATACCTCGATGAATGGTTAACCAATCCATACCTAAGATGACATCTAGGTTCATGGAAGGTAATAGGGTTAGGTCGGCTCTAAAGATAAGACCCTCAATGGTAAGACTCACTCCCTTACAGATGTGGGTGCACTTTAGGTCTCCTAAAGGTGAGCTAGTGATGATAGGATCTTCATGTGGGGTTACAGATAGGTCATGATCTCGTGCAAACTTGGATGATATGTAAGAACAAGTTGCTCTAGAGTCGAATAGAATTGATGCAGTATTGCCATTAACTAGAAACATACCGTACACAATGTCAGGGGCAGCTTGTGCTTCCTCGGCATCTAGATGGTTGAGACGTCCATGAGTAGCTAATCCCTTGAACTGAGACTTCTGTGCAGCTAAGTTCTGAGGGCACTCAGTGGCTTTGTGACTTGGTTGGCCACAAGCAAAGCAGGTGAAAGGCGTACCGCCTGTAGGGGTTGACGCGGGTGCCTTCCAGTTTCCAGTGCTTGGTGCAGAGCGGTTCTGTGCTGGGCGCTCATTCACTATGCGGGGATGGTTGAAATGGTCCTGACTGTTGCGGTCCTGAGCATAACGGTCCCAGGTGTAATGATCCTGAGCAGGGTGGGAGTATTTGGTGGTGTAGCCTCCACTTCCCCTACTCGATCCTGGGTTGTCATCCCTATTATGGCGAGAGCGTTCCCTGGATGGTGCATCTCTGCAGAACCTCTTGCGATCACGACCACGGAGAGACTCCTCAGGCTTACGCTTCCTCTCCCTATACTCTTCTCCAGCTTCAGCATGGTCCTTCTCAATCTAGATGCAGCGATCCATCAGAGCACGCAATGTGTTGCTCTCAATACCGCCAAACTTCAGCTTGATGTGTGGGTTAAGTCCCTTACGGTAATAGTACAGCTTCTCCTTCTTAGAGTTCACAACATAAGAAGGTGCATAGCGCAGAAGGTTGGTGAAACGAGTAGTGTACTCAGTCACCCTGTCTTTTCCCATCTTGATGTTGCGGAACTCCTTAGCTTTGGCCTCCGTGATACCCTTGGGAATGTGATACTTAGTGAATGCTTCGGTGAACTCATCCCACGAGATGGTGGCAGGGTCCTCATGGGAATCACTGAAACTGTCCCACCAGGCACGTGATGCACCTATGAGCTAGTGTGCGGCTGCTCCGACACACTCATCATCGGTGAAAGTAGTGAGGTCAAGCTTCTTCTCCATTTCCTTGAGCCAGTCATCGGCTACAAGCGGGTCAGGGTCGGTGCCATCATAGGTAGGTGGCCTTAGCTTCAGAAATCCCTCTAGCTTCCTTTGGAAGTCATTTTGCTGACCTCCCTGGCGACGGTTTGCTCCTTCAACAAGAGCTGCAAGAACCTGGGTCTATTGTGCCATCACTTCTACCAGGTTCGGTGGTGGTGGTGGAGGAATGTTCTCCTCAGGCGGTGAAGTATTCTCTAGGTGGAAAGGTATCCCTCCATGTCCACGGCCATAGCCATGACCACAGTTGTTGCCACCACGTCCCCCATTGGGTTCAACTAGTTCAGGGGTGGGCGCACGTCCTCGATTCATTAGGCGATTAGAACGGCGGTTCGGCATCTGCAACACGGATCATAGAGAGTTTAGTGCTTGTGCCATAAGTGCTTATAATTCAATATGATTACATGATTTTGATGATTTAAAGAAAAACATTTATGCTATCCAACACTCATTACAAAAGAAGCAATAAGATTCATAAAGATGCAATAAGATCCGAAACATTCATTACATGGTTTTTATTACATAGCATCATCTCCAGTAGCTACACTTGAAGACGTGCGAGAATTGTTCTACTCATAGTGTCTCATAATACATCTCATAAGGGGTACATCATGGGGTACAACTTACGAAAGCTACTGACATGACTCATGACCACGCAGGGTCATCTACTCTAACTCGTACACCGCAGCTGGGATATGACTATTCTCGATCTTGATCTCCTCGTTGGACTTGTGAAGTCGGGACACATACTTCAAGGCCTCAGTGAGCTCCTCAGTAGGCTTGGCTCTAGGTAGGGTAGGGTAGGCATCTAGGTTGAGGCGAGTCAGGGCTAACTCAAACTCCTCTATCCTAGGCTTCGTCTTGCTGCGAACCTCCTTGGGTAGCTGATCCCACATACCCTTCATCTCCCTGAGGCGCTTCCTGTCAGACTTCTACCAAGCCTACTAGGTCCTCTCACACTTGTCCTATAGGTACTTGGTCTGCCTAAGTGCCTCGATCAGGTCACCCTGGTTCCAAACGGCCTTCTTCCTGAACTCCTCTAGCTCCTAAGTCAGGGTCTTATTCCGAGATTAGAACTTCAGCATATCAATCCCCTTGGATCTCTCTATCTCCTCTATGGTTGAACTTAGCCTTCTTGTCATCCAACTCACTCTGCAACTCCAAGACCTTGCTGTCGAGGTAGCAGTTCCTGTTGCCTAGGTCGGCTACTTTGTCCTGTAAGTCAGCGATCTTGGCTCTATGGTCCTCCTCATGAAGGTTGAGCTCGTCCTGTAGCTTGGCAACTGCCTCCAGTAGACTAGCTCGCTCCTGTGCTCCCTGCGAGTCTCGCTCCTAGTACTCCCACCGAAGGGCCTGGTCCTAACATCTCCTCTGCTCCAGCTAGGTCATGTACCTATCCTGCTCTAGTAGGTGAATGGCTGAGACATGAAGGCATCTATCCTCCTCGACAAGGATAACTCTACCTGTTGTGAAACTCTGCTCACTAGGGGTAAGGCTAAGGTCGAGGGCCTAGGGAAGTAGACAGAACTCTATCATCTTCAGGTGCTCGTAGTGGTCCCTCATCACTATGTGAAGTGCCTTGTGTGAGATAGCTCGCAGTCCCTCCTCGACTGTGTCCTCTGTAGTCAACTTGGTGAAAGCTGGGACAGAAGGTAAGGTAGTGCTAGCTGGGAACTCCACTAAGGTGACAATCGGTCCTTCGATTCCTCCTTCCTTAGCTAGCTTCCCAGTGCAGGTGACCTTGACAAGCTCATCGGGGACACCTAATGTGACGAGAACTCGGCAGAGGGTCTGTGCAAAACCCCAAGCTCACGTAGGTCAAAGGTAAGCTTGGCGTGGTCCAGAGGTAGCGGTCCTAGTGGCAGCCAGTCGACGTTCATTGCCATCTGCATTTTTCGAGGGGACCGGTGTTAGCAGGTCAATAATAGATAAGCCTTGCATAAAAGTAAATACAGGGTTGATATATAACCGAAAGAAGGGCTATTCACGTCCTATTCTATCGTCCATTTCTAAGGGTTTCGTCCTAAGGTCAAGTATGGCTCTGATACCAACTAAAACGACCCCAATTTCCGCGAAGGGAAATCCACAGCGTCGAAGTGTAATAAGATCATTGTAGATCATATTACCTAAATTCCAGTCGAATATCACATCCATACAACAATAATATCAGAGTACAAATAGTGCGGAATTACATAATTTATTACATCGCCACATTGGCGGAATCAAAAGTAGCATTCATTTAGAACAGCTTGAAGATAAGATCACCAAACTCGAGCGTAGGCACGAACCCCTCATCCGTCAAACTCCTCGGAGCTATACTCTCTCATGGGGGAAGAAGAGAAGGACTCATCTCACTATCTAGTTTAAGCGAAACCCAGGAAAGGTCCATAGCAGACAAGTCGGCACATGTATCGATCGATCAACCATACACTCTGCAGAGGTTTTACATAACCACAAGATCCGCCTTCCTCGCTGACCGTCGTCAACTAGGCTGATTCTGGCTGCTTGCTAGCCTAGGATAAATCTGGGGTGGCTGAAACTGTGAGTCATGAGCTGAGTCCACAAGGTCTCCATGAAGTCTCGGAAGGGTGTGGGGGAAATCCTCCACGCCCCGTACCTCCTTACACTGTCCGCTATTAACCTAGCAGTAGTGGCAATATCCTACCAAGTAGTCCAGCCGTCCTGCACCATATAGGGCGAGTGGTACGTAAGGCTTCCTAGTAAATCTGAGTACTAGTAAGTCCTTAGGGATGACCAAGCTAGAATGTCTCCATCAGGGTTTCCATTTACCATGCCACCATAGCACCTCCATCCCGGGCTCCACCCGTCATAGGTTCACACCTAGGTCCACCTCATATACCATTTTACCCACCACAGGTATCCATTCTAGGGGTACCTAGGTAGCACCCCATGGCAAGACTTGCCCCAGGCTCATCGTATATTCCAACTTGGTCGACACAACCCTCACCCTCCACACACCCGAGTCACACACGCAGCACTCTCCCCATGGTCTAGATAACACCAGTATCCACCACGCACGTAGTATAAGCATAGTAAAAGTATAAGTAATGAAATGTATAGCAGTAAGCGTGTGCCTATCCTAATAGCAGGGTATGCAGGGGTAAGGTTGCATCAAGGTAAAGGCTTTCAAGCAAGCATACTACCATGCAAGTCCTAGCATAATATAATTGTAGCAGTAAAGTAAAGCGATAGCAGTTCTATATTAGCCATGCGTAATAGGTGCTATGAGATTGGGTGGGATGTGGCACCTTCAGTGTAGTCATCTCCATTCTCCTCACGGTACTCATGGTCCTCGTCCGTCAGATTCTCCTCCGAGTCTACAAACAACCGCATTATAGTCGCGTTAGCGACGTCTATAGAATAGCACAAAGAAGCAATGAAAATTCAAAAGAACCAAATGCACTCAAACATGGGTCCATTACGTAGAGCTTGATTTTAGATGAATTTTGGTCCTGGTTTCATATTTTTTCGAGGTCGTATGAATTAGTTATGAATTTCCAAAGATTAAATCTATTTCTGAAAATGCAAAAAGGCTGAATTAATCCTGGGCTAACACGTGTCATGCTGTGGTTGGTCCATGTGGCTTGCTGATGTCAGCATGACATTAGCATCACGGTTCTGAGCTGACGGGTGGGTCCTAGCTGACGTCAGCTTGACGTCATCAACGTCGTCCACACCGACGGGTGGGGCCAAAGTCTATTGGGTCACTAACAGGTGGGTCCGGTCAAAGTCAATGGCAGTCAATGTCAGTCAATGGTCAACGGTCAATGGTTAACAGTCACGGTCACTGACATGTGGGCCTGGTCTACTGACGTCAGCAGCTGATGTCAGCGTGACGTCACCTCGGCTGTGCTGGCTTCTGACATGTGGGTCCCATGTGATGTCATCATGACGTTAGCATCTGACATGTGGGTCCAGGGTGTCCGTGTCCCTGACAGGTGGGGCTAGGTCAACGGTCAGCATTGACCAGTCAACGGTCAATACGGGCTGGGTCCGAACTAGGCTGGTTAGGCTTCGGGTTGGGCCGGTCTGGGCCGGGCTGGGCCGAACACATGGCATGCTGTGACATGGCCACGTCATGGCCGTGGGCTCGTATTGGGCTATGGTCCACGGCTGCGGTCTACGGTGGACCAATTGCTGCTGGTCCATGGACCACAGACTAGTCTATGGTGGACCGAGTCCACCCATCACCTCCTAGGCGTGGTCTAGGTACACCGGGTGCACTCGCGGGTGACCAGTGAGGGGGAGGTCCCCTATTTCTCCCGCGGCGGTGCTCCTACCAGCGGCGAGCTCGCTGTGAGTCCCTGCGGTGGCGCTAGTGTCTGATTGGGGAGGGGAAAAACTTCCCCGGGCCACGGCGATTGCGTCTGCAGGGTCAAGGTGGCGACCAGAGCTCCCCAAGGTGCTGGCCATGGCGAGCGGCGGCTTGAGCTCCACCGACATGCGAGAATGGCGTGGGGCTGTGGCATAGGCTAGTTCTATGGCGCGCGTGGGCGACACAACGCACCAGCGGGTATGTTGGGCAGGTTGAGGGGTCCTCCAGGGCCTCCGGTGGCTTTGGCCATGGCGGCACCCTTCCGAGCACGACGGCGGCGGTGGTGAGGTGGCTACGGTCATGGTGAAACATCTCAGCGGGGCGTGTATGCTTCTACGGATGCGTGGGGACGCAGCGGGGATGTCCAAGCTCAAGGCGAGGCTCTGGGTTCTCCTGTGGCCAGTAGGACTGTAATTGCATTGATGTTCAACATTACATGATAGTCGGGTCACTAATGCCAAACTTGAACTACAGGTCCATTACATGAATAAAGGTGATACATTAGACCTTCCACTAAGTACTAAATGATCTAATCCTCATCATGATCACTATCGAGGTCAGACATAGGATCATCTCCTTCCTCATGATCCACTCCTTCTTCAGGCTCTACTTCTTCTTCTTCCTCGTCCTCTTCTAGATCCATCTCTACGGCTCCAGGTGGAACATAAGGGTGGAGCTGGTTGTTTAGTAGATGAACCTCTTCATGTAGGTGATCATTGTATTCTTCCGCATTGGCCAGCTGCTGCCCCAGCTCGAACTGTTGAGCTCTCAGAACATCTTCCCTGGTCTAGGCCACATTCCTTTGGTGAGTTAACCGAGTCATCTCTTCAGTGAGCCTCTCAATCCTGGTGTCGTGCTCCCTCTGAAGCTGACGTCGGTCCTCGCGGGCATGACCAAGAGCACCAGACACTCGTCTGAGGCTACCTTCTACTCCATCTAACACTCTCATCACTACGAACATGGCACTCATGGAAGGGTTATCACTGTTCTGCCCTTCTGCTGCACCAATCTCCAAAGATCTTCCTCTTGCCTGCTGCCATGAGTCAGTGGAGGGGTTACCCCTCGGAAAGACTCCAGCCAAGGCAGCTGCCAGCTCCTGAGGGAAACGATCCATGATATCCCTCAGGATCCCAAAGGCTGCTCTACCAGCTGCTTCTTCAGCAGTCCTACCAATGGACTCATAACACCAACCTGTCCACTCAGAATCATCACCTCGGGGATGAACAACGGCCTCCACAGTAACTAAGAGACCTTCTCCCAACTGCTCATTCGCCTAGAAGTAGCGGGGTTCCATTCCATCAGGATAGCCTACATAGCTGAGCACTCTCCACAAGAGTGTAGGCATCCCAAACTCTCCAAGGAACGTGTGACGTTGACGGGTATGTGGAGCAAGCTGATGGCTGGGAGCTCTGCCTCTGGTGGACTTGCGAGCAGTCTGCTTGGTGCGTGCCATCTGCACCATTAACATGTACCCTTTGGTGAGACAATCATAATGGATAAGAGTTACATAACCGAGTAAGAATTTTATAAGGGGAGGAACAATATAATTATGTGACTGATAATTATCATGATGCATGCTCGTTCCGTACGTCCTCACAAATTTAGGAAAAATTTTGTTTCTAACGGTAGACACGGTGGTATACATACGTTCTCTCGTAAATAGCGTAACTAGTTGAGCTACACGTTTCGTTGTTAGTGTACCTACATAAGAATTCCATTTCAGCCCTAAACCCATAATGAAATATGCAGAATGTAGTGGTAAATACTTTCATATATGTAAACCCCTATATATACTTCCGTATCAATCTACCCGACAATAATTTAAACCCACAATTAAATATGTACCATATATGCATGTAGGCATGCATACATAGCCGTACCACAGCTAACTCTCCCCGACCCACGCTCACATCTTGCGGTCATACACTCATCATCTTACCTTGGCGTAGAGGCATTTGATCCATACATTACCACTCAACTAAATGGTATCCATACAATAGCACGCCGTATGGACGACGAAGTTAAAACCCCCATGTTAGTACTTAAATAGCCACCTAATAGTCCTTAATTTGGGCATAAGGAAAGTGATCATTGGCACACTTTAGATTTCAAATACCTATTATATAACTATTAGTTGCTAGAGAAGGGTTTTTGGAAAACAAAAACTTTTGTTTTAAATACACTTGTGACAATTAACGTTGAATCTTGCTCTGATGCCAGCTGTCGCAGAACCGACCAATTTATAAGAGTACAAGTACAATGGCAGCCCGCAAGCGGTCGCACTGTCATACTTGAACCCATATAAACCCGGTAGTCCGTCGAGTACCACGACGGGTCTCGATAAACGATTTACAACAACCAAGATCGTACAAGATTCAATATACATGCCACATATTACATAAAGTTCACAGATACATTTCGTCATCAGAGTATGAATAAAAGTTATTACAAACCGAGTTTGATAACTAAAGCGGAAGCAATTAAGTTCGAAAATAAAGTTTCCAACATAGTTTGATACAGTGCCAAATAAGATCACGGTCCACAAAAGCAAGGATAGGAATTAATAAAGAAGCCTGCCCAAGGCTTACTCCTCATCCACGGTGGGATAGAAGCAACCCTTGCAATAACCATGATACACAGTGCCATCTGCAACAATGGGAAAATAAACCTTGAGTACGAGAAGGTACTCAGCTAGACTTACCCGTCATGAACTAGAAATAAAATGACTCCAAGGATTATGCAAGGCTGTATAAGTGGACTAACTTGACAACATTTTGCGTAAAAGGCAATTGAATCATGGTACAGTTACAAATTCTTTACCAGGTTAATTATAACTATCCATTTCTAGGTTAGCAACTATCCTGTGCCAAACATGTGGTATATCATTTAGAAGCATACAATAGTAACCATAGCAGGTATTGTAATTTCATATTCATCCAAACCATCATGTTTCATAACATAGTTGCTACGATGTTGGGACTAGCCAAGTTTCTCACTATCCGGGAGAGACGGTGATTCAAATCAATTTCAACCAGCTGGGAATTTATTCCTAACACAAACCCAGGTCTACCAGCCACGATAGCCTTAGGTCACCTTTGGTATAACTCAGGTACACATTTCGTAGGTCCGTACCACGCCGCACAATCTAGAACACCAGATGCCAGGATGCTCAGGCCCAGCCTACCCTTGGGCTTAGTCTGATCGTTCCCCGGAAGGAGCGCACAACAGAACGGTTCCCGACCTGAGTTGAATTACTCGGCTTCGCGGTCAGAACGAGTTATCTGGCCAGCTAAGTGAGAGGCATGCGTTCAATCTTGTCAGAAGCACCAACAATGGTATGGTCCTTAATTGACACAGACGAGGATAGATCCACACCCAAGACCTCCATGTCTTGTTGCTTCTCTATCGACTTCCTGTCCGGTCTCGATTTACTTTTACCCCATGGTTCTGTTCCACGATAGCAAATATAGCCAACCATGCTCCGGTATCCACCTACATCTCACAGGTGACAGGACATCACCCGACTTCTACCGGTCTAAGCATGGCTAAGCATATATTCGATCCTGGACCTATACCGGTTAAAGGTGTAATATCTGGACAAGGAATTTATATGTATCAAGTGGTTCCATTCAACTCTTATAACCTAATGCATTAATCATAAGTACTTAAGTAAACATTTGTAAATTACATAATGCTCTGGGGCTTGCCTCGCAGAAAGGAAGTAGGGTGGTGGTCAGGACACTCCAAAAGCTCTTTAGGGTTCTGCTCCATGCCTTCGGGAGCTACGGCTTGTGGATCCTCCTGCTGATTCCCTTCCTCTGCTTCTTCGAATTCTAGCAATGTGATCTCTTCCTCCGATCCTAGATGCATGAGTATGGCATAAGTATTACAAATGCATATATGTTAACAAGTGCATCATGTTTATTGAGTAGGTGCATATCTCTTCTCGATTATTTAATTAACTATTTCCATAATGCATTGATTATGCCACAAAATAGTAGCTACTTGTTTTACTCATAACTGGAGTTCTACTAA
This sequence comes from Miscanthus floridulus, assembly GCF_019320115.1. Lineage (NCBI taxonomy): Eukaryota > Viridiplantae > Streptophyta > Magnoliopsida > Poales > Poaceae > Miscanthus > Miscanthus floridulus. Next base: position 56,804,027 of record NC_089585.1, read on the forward strand.
TCCAAATTCAGTGATCCTAGACTTTCTGGAAAGCTTATCAAATTCTCTACAACTTTGTTATTAACCATTTTTACAGTACACATCATTTTCAACATGCAACTCCTCAAACTACAGAATCTATCCGGAAACTATTCAATATGCAATACAAAGTAACAATACTTCTACTTCAAGTAATCATTCAAAATTTGACAACATAATATCTACCAACAGTTTAAGCATACCAATTACATTTAAGATAATATAATGGTGAAGTTCAAACTATTTATTTAAATGCCTTTATTATTTTATTTAGATATCTAGGTTAAATAATAAACACATATCAGATGTACTTCATAAATTCTCAAAACTTTACAGTGCCTTACTAATGCTATCAAAGGACTACTATAAAAATTTCATGTCATTTTGCCAAGTATAACATCCTATACAAAAATGACAAGGCAGCAAGGCTTGAAATAGCATAAATGGAAAACCTTATTGAAAATTGTCAAGCAACAGATTTCCTATTTTTCTTAGCATCCATATACTACTAGGATTACTTCCAAAAATTTTCATGAATTTTGAATTCATAAATAATTTATAAAAATTTACACAAGGATTAACTATTCATAAAAGAAAAATCTATAACTATAAATCTACACATGCACTGGTAATCACATTTTTACCAGAGTTCATATATGCTAAGACTAGCTTACCACAAAAATTTCATAATTTTTGGAGCACAGGAACTCTAGATATAAAATAAACAAATTTGAATGCATTCAAAAGCACATTTCAAATCCCTATTTAAATCTTCAAAAATTTCTACTGTAAATGTCAAGAACATATTTTTACTAAATACTACACTTCCTAAGGAGCACTACCAAATTTATTTCACAATTTTTGAACCTACCAAACTGAAGATACAAAATTCACAAAAGAATTCAAAAACTGGATCAAATGAACTATCACACACTCTAACTGTCGCTGACCGGTGGGACCCGCTGGTCAGGGGACCCCACGAGTCGGTGACTCAAAATAGGGCAGCGGCGCTGCACAGCGCTGGCGTGGCCAGAGCTCATCGCCGGTGAGTTCTCTGGCGAAACCACGGGCACCATTGTGATCTACTACTCAAGACGCGTCGGATGGTTTAGGTGGTGACAGTGCTAGTGTGGTGGAGCATGATCGTCACCGGCCATGGTGGCACGGCGGCGTTGCGCAACTCTGTGTCGGCTGTACTCGGCCATGGGAAAGCTAGGAGAGGCGCGCAACAATACCATGGCGTACTAGTGACCTTATTTCAGCAACAAACGCTTCACGCAAAGCTCCGACGACGCTTGACCACGGCGCGGTGGTGTGGGGGTTAGAACGCGGCGGCGCGGGTTGTCGCGTTCCACGCCAGCGGGATCACTAACGAAGGTAACATCCTAGCACCGGCTAATACACGTCTAGACCAAACGCTAACGCTCAAAATTGAAGGAAAAATGCAGATGAGCCGAGCCATGGCCAGCTTGCCATGGAGGCGGCCACGGCGACCGAGAACTTCGACGAGAAAGGAAATGGCAAATATGCCCTCACCAAAGCGTGACAGCCGCTGCAATCAAGACGAGGGGTGGAGGGAGGTGTGGCGTAGCTACGGGCGAGATGGAGGCGGTGGTGGTGCGACGTAGCCCACGCGAGGCGATGGCGGAGGCGGTGCTGTGCTCGGCGGCGTTGCCTGGTTCCGCGGCGAGAGCAAGGGAGGGCGCTGGAGAGGGAGAGAGCTAGCGTGAGCGAGTGGAAATGGAGCGGGCGCACGCTGGGGAGTTGAAGGCGCGCGTCTGCCTGCCTTGGCCGCGCTGGGTAGAGCGCCAGCGACGCATGGCTAGCCTCGCATCCACGCGGCGGCCAAGACCTAAACCGGTCGGCCACTGAAGATTGCGATTCAGTTCATTCAGCCGAGTGAGGAGCAGCCTAACAGCGCGTTTTCGAGTCGATCAAACTCCTAATCCGTGGACTTCTAGCCAAAACTTCCTAAACCAAAGTTGAAGACCGAAGTACCAGCTACAATTCTTGTTCAAAGAACTAGTTCTAATTCACAGTAGAAACAGAGTAAAATCACCCTAAACATTGGCTATCAGTCAGTCAAGGTTCATGACTTAGCAAAAATTTGCTAAGTGTTGCAAATGTTGATTTCTCTAATTTTTGTGATCCAAATTCACACATGTTAGGAGCTAAATCAGTCAAAGACCCAAAAATAAAAGTTGTTCCTTATGTCAAACACTACAACTTTGCTTTAGTGATCTCCTCCATGCAAGGTCCCTAACACCTAGTTCAAACTTGGTCAAACAAGCTACATTCAAAAGATGATACATACTCAAACTATGACATAATGACCAAATTAGCCCTAGCCCTAAATACCAATGTTGTTCATGATGATATTCTAAACATGTTTAAGCTATTTTCAAGGTTATCCAATCATTTCATGTAGTAGTCACTCATTGAGCTAGTTAGTGTAAACACCAGAAAGCTTAAGTGTTGGTTCATGAAATGTAACCCTGAACAAGGTTCTATTTGCTACCCTAGGTGTGGCTACATGTTTGTGTGACTCACATCCACCAAGTACATGTGTCCACCCATGATCATATGCATAGACACATGGAGACATGAAATAACGAGAAAAGTTGCATATGTTTAAGAAACATGCGATAATAAGCAAACGTTGCAGATGTTGCAATCCAATGTTTCAAGTGTCAAAGCTTATATATGAATGCTTTATGATCATGCTCATGCTATGCAAGTCAAGTTATGCAAGGCTAACACCCGAGGTGTTACACTATAACTATGTTTGGTGATGGAATTAAGCATATATGCAGGTTATGTTGATGGTTTATAATTGACATTAACAACCATCAACAGTGCCATACTCTTATATCAAGATGTGCATGTGTGTGAGAAATGGGTAAACTAAAACTATACTCCTTTTGTAGATATGTTCTCTCTCTATAACCTGCTATTTTGAAACATGGCTATCTTTCTCTTTTTTTCAATACATGAGCCTTCATGTGCTCATCTCTTTTTTTCATTTTATACTTGGACCTTCATGTGCCCATATATATATATTATAAACTTTTTGCATAGCCCATGTCTCTTCTTCTAAACCACATATTTAGAGAGATAATTAATCTTCTTAGAACATGGAGTATTAATCTAACAAATATATTTTTTGTCTACTCCCGGTGTAAGAGCATAATTTTTGGTGGATCTAAATGAAAGCATGTTTGTGCATACTCCTAGTGCAGGGGCAGCATGTGTATGTGGAGTGTACATGATCTTGATCTTGGGAGCATGATAAATCACTCAACAAGGGTCAACAAGACTTGACTAAACTCAACAGAATAACAAGCGGCTTATGTAGAAGGCTAGAAACTTGTAAGATGTCATATTTGGCTTTGGTAGGAATTGCTCACCAATTGAGGAGTATGTGATACTATAGTTTTATATTATTTTAATCAAAACAAATTCTCCAAGCACTTTGAATAGAAATGGTAGGATTTCTAAGTCACAACTATATCACACCTCACCACAACTTAGTCAACATGGTTGTCCTATTAGAATATTTTCCCACAAGTATAACTATATGTATATGGAATAGACTTTATGCAGGCTTCTAACTTAAACATGTTATGAACATGTCACTTTTCAAAATTTTAAGTGTGGCTTGTAAAATTGCATAGAGGCATTTGTTGTTTTATTAAGTTTAATTCCTGTGATTAAGATTATGTTTGTTGAAACTCGAGGTTTTGTTGGGAGTTGAGGGTAGTGTTGTACAAACCATGGTTGAAGAGGAAGAAGGAGCTGAGTGGATCAGAAGTGGCTTGGCTAAACCAGAGGTCAACGAATCCTCACTAGAGCCATTTGTCCTGTCCTTCTACTTGTTGGATTAGTCAATGTTTATGCAGCATGTTGGTGGGAGATCTCGAATATGTACAAGTCATGCTTGGGAGATCTCCCCAACACTTATTTTTGTACCTATTTTATTCAGACAAAAAGAAACAAAGGTGGAAACAACAAGGGCTCTTCTAGTTGAAACACCGTGGAGCCTAAATCATTTTATTATATTATTGTTATCTATTAATTTATTATGTTTATTTTATTTGGTCACCAGACTTTGTATACTCAAGCAAGGCTAAGTGTAAAGTTTGTGAAATATTTTTCTAGCCTTGGTTTATCTCTATCATAGATTGCATTCATTGTTTATGAAACTAATAACTCAAGTTCATTAATCAAAATTCAACACCATGTCAAAGTTTGATTAAACAAGGCTATCTTAACCTAAGCCCCATGCTTAATTGAAAAAGCCTATGAGTGTACCTATAGAATACACCCAAACCAGAGCATATAACATAAACAAGGGAAGCATGAATTTGATCAAGTTTTATTCTCATGGAGATAAATTTGAGTAAAGGTGTTGGTGAACATTGAGTGGCCTTTGCATACCTGGGTGCACTTACCGACAGCATGTGTGGATGGAAGCCTTTGAAGCTGCTGCAGTGGTGGCTTAATTACATATGTTTCAACCTAGGCTAGCAACAAGGCTTAGGCCACACACACAAATAGTGTGTAATGACCATGGGCCTTGGTGGTAGTAGGAAAGGCTTAGAAAAGAGTACCCGTCATAGGCTTCTTCTCTCTCTTCTTTTGTATATATCATATATATATTTGTATTTTTTACTTTCTCTCTCATTTTTTGTGCAAGGCAGAGCTAACATCATCATCATTTTTTTATCAGGATGGCCTTTGGTGTGTATGGAACTTGAGATTCTCACCATCCTCCCCCACACTTGGACTTTTGTGTGAAAGTCAAGTGTGCAGGATCGGGGTCTTCTTTTGAGTGTGTTCCATTACCAAAGATCATCAATGTATGTAGTTGATGAAGCTCTCATGATTTTAGGCATCATATGTCCGATGTTCTTCCTTATCTTTAACCTAAAATGGTTAGCCAACAAGAATACCTGAGGGTGCATACTAACCTGACAACATGTTCTTGCTTTTATTGACAAAGGAGATATTGTTCTTATTTGTTCATTTTTATTATTTATTATATGTTTTTTACAATCCTTTTTATGATTATATATAAATATTTTTTCTCATGATAATATGGGGTATCTCCTGGTAGTGCTTTGTTTATGGTCTTAAGCTTGACCTTGGGAATTTCATCTTGCAGCTATCAATGGTGGTGTATTTCCCACCTCCACCACCAAACATTTAGCATCTTTGTTCAAGCTGCAAGGTTTGTGTCACAGTGCAACTACAAGATTTGCAATATTTGTGATAAACATATACATCCACAACCATCCTCTTAAAAAGTTTGTATACGAGGATCAAGAGGTGGTTGTGACCCTCATAGACACACATGATGCTAAGTGAAATGAACTTTGGATACTTTGAAATTGAGCATGAAATGTGAGGGGTCTCAAAAGTAAAACTTTCATGCTCGTCTGTGGAATCCCTCCTTTTGGACTCTAGAGTTGGTGTTTCACGAATGTCCATGGCATGAGAGTTTTTGTTCTCAAGAGATGCATCGATTGAATCTAGTCCACTATTGAAAATGATGTTTGGATTGTCGGAGGGACATGTCCTAAGTTCAAGCGAGGGTGATGGTGAAGCGAACAGGGTTACGAATTTCATCTCCTGGAATGGGTCATGATTGGGAAGTTGCTTCACCATCAGGATTTCTATGTGAGGGATAGGAGTGGCAAAAGCAGTTGTTCCTAACTTTTCTTCAAGGCCTTGATGGGAAGGTTTTTCTTGGAAAAGATTTTCTAAAGGGTAGCCTCTAAGAATATTAAACTCGAGGATCACAAAGATGTGGAAATCTAACTAAACCTCGATTCATCAATTTCAATTAGCATGGCCCTAACAATCCCACTACACTCAAAGATGAGTCCTGATGGACTTTTGAAAAGTTTATTGGTCGGGACTAGCGGCATGTTGCCTAAAAGATTTTTCGCTAGAAATTCTGATATGATGCTAGTCCTGATTGTGGGGTTGTATAGGGCTTCTACAATAGTTCCCCTTAATGAACAAGGCATGGCTGTGGAAGGTGAAAGAATCTGAATTGCTTCGGAAGAACATTTTACTTCCATTAACCATTCTTTCGATGGTTCTACCTTGGGGGAAGTTGTGGGAAGATATGTATGCTTTTCATGTTGAAAGAGTTTTGAGGTATTGCCATAATCCTTGAATTCAATGGGGAACTCCAAAGGATGAATTAATCTTTCCTTCGGTGTTTGAGGCCCCCCGGTATCAGAGAAAGTCCAAGGGCAAAAGGCGGCGAGAGATGAGCCAGCCCGAAAGAAGAGGAAAATGGCGGGTGTAGCTCCCGCAAGCCGGGTAGCATCTCGCTTGGCGGTGATCAAACCATTCGAACACAAAGTGCGGCGATGTCCGAGTGGTCGAACGATGATGGGGCTTCAGTAGATCCTCCTCCGAGCACTGAGCCATCACCGTGCAACACGCACGTAGAGCTGCAGTCGAAGGAAGGGGAGGGAGTCTCTGAGCAGCAGGTGGAGGAAAGGCCGATGGCAGGGGCCACAAGACCTCCAGCCTAGGGCACGCAGGTTGACCCCGGAGCCAAGCTTGGGTGCTCGGGGAGGCAGTGCCAGTTTAGAACCATCTACCAGGAAGCCGACGTGTAAGTATCCTTGCCTTGGAATCATTTGTTGTCCGATCTTTATAGTTGTGGTGATTGATGAGCTAATTTGATGCAGAACGAGGCACACGGAGGATCTGAATCCTTCCATCTAGAACAAGAAGGCAACAGAGACACAAGAGTTAGACAGGTTCGGGCCGTCAGCGCGATGTAATACCCTACTCCTATGGTCTGTTGGATTATATTGGCTATGATATGATGTTGCCCTGTGTTTAGAGGGGGTCCCTGGCCGCCTTATATAGTCTGGGGTAGGGTTACAAGTCGGTTAGATCTAGGAGATAACCAAAAAGTAATAACAGATTACATGAATCATGGGATCAAATGTATTCTAATAGATCTCGCAGTATCTTTAGGATATCACCCTTGATGTGTTGCGGTGCACGCCGAGCAGTGCCATGCACTGTAGGTCTTCGTCTTGTGGGTTGGACCACCCCTGGAAGCGCAGCCCATGTAGTCTGCTATGGGTATCCGGGGTCGTACCCCCCACAGTGCTAGAAATGCGTGTTGGTATTTCTTAACACATACAGAAATTATCCGCAAGCGCACGGAAGTACCGTTGTAGCACTTTTTCCCAGAAGTATTTAGGGTATCGTATTTTTCACTGGGAAAGGAGGTACTCTTCTAGCTAGTTCATTCAAGGACAACACAAGGGTAGAGTTGGTAGAGGGTAGAGAGGATTCTTATGGTTTAGAGCCTAAAGATAGATAAACTTTACTTCTATTACTTACTTTGGGCACCGATGAATAATTGGTCTACTAAGAATTGCTGGCCTATAGCTCTACGTGGTGCCCGGATGTCGGGGATTACAAGGGACGGACAGGGTTGTCACTACCTGCCGTCTACCCCTCAATCGTGGAGCACGAGGAAAACAAAGGTAGCCTCTAGCTTAGACACTACGTCTATGCTTTTGACTACTACTCTAGTGTGCTAGCATGGGTTATCCGTCTTTATCAGGGCCCTTCTACTAGAGCATCTGCCATAGGGACAGATGACGAACCTGCAAGGATTTGGCTATCGAAACTTCATGTTGCATGGAGTTTGGGTTGTCCTTTTCTTCAAGGGAGTAGTCATGGACATCGGTGTAGGGAGAATTTTCAAGGATTCTATCAAGGATAGCTCTCCCCTCACTAATAGAAAGATGTAAGAAGACTCCAACGGAAGCAATGTCAAGGAAATGCGTAGATTTCTCACTAAGACCTTGATAGAAGTGTTGCAATAGCATAGGATCGGGTATAGCAAGGTCAGGGCCAGAGGAGGAAAGATCCATCAAGCGGGCCCTTGTAGCACCTAGAGATTCCTTCTCTTATTGCTTAAAGCTTAGACCTCTCTTCTAAGATGAATTACTTTGGAGATAGGGAAGAAAGTTAAGCAAAACTTGGCTTGAAGAACTTCCCACTCTCTTTGTACACTCTCTACGGTTTGAGAATACCACAGTTTGGCTAATTCCGTCAAAGAGAACGGAAATAGCTTTCACTTAAGGGTCTCATGTGACATGCCCGAAATGTGAAGGCATGAACACACTTCCTCGAACTCACGAAGATGAGCATACGGGTTGTCATCTTTTCCCCCAGAAAAAGATAGCTCTTGAACTTTAGTTATGAAACAAGGGTGAATTTCATAACTATTGGTGATGATAGGTTTTGATGATGGAGGTGGCTCCAAACTAACGCCCTTTGGAGCAGCAAATTCAATGATAGGAATGTAATTCATGGTATGAGAGATAAAAGGAAAAAAAATGCTCGGATGACTCAGTTCTAAACTAGAACAGCTACCGTTCCCCGACAATGGCGTCAGAAAGCTTGTTGACACTAGATATAGCAAACAGATAAATCCGCAAGCACACGGATGTCAATGTAGCTTTCACCCGGAAGTATTCCAAGGTATCGAATTTTCACGGGGAACATGAAGTGGACTAGTTAACAAACAAGAGTGTCCAAGGATAGAACAATGAAGGGGACGTATAACTTGTACTGAGAACAGAAAAATAACCATGGGGGGCGACTCGTCGGGTGCCCCCGCGAAGCCCCCAGATCCCGTCGAAACCCCACCGGAGGTTGTCTCCAAGCCGGCTTCCTACCGCTCGGTGCCAAAGGCGGGGCCAGCGTCCTCCTTCTCGGTGCCAGCCATGGGGCCGGCATCTTCACACTCAGTGCCGGACGCGGAACAGAATCTTGCAGGCGGATTTGATGCAGTGAATTCCGAGGCCGTTGTAGAGGCATCTTCTCAGCGGCTCTTGCCGGATAGTGCACAGGAGTTGTCGGAGGAAGGGCTCTGCAAGCGACGTTGGTTTGACGCTGGCCTTCTGTCAGCCAGAGGTCATGGTGACCTCTCGGAATCGGACCAGTATTGCGCCTATGTGGAATCAGCAATCCTCGCCGGGCTTGAGGTTTCTGGGGCGAACGATTTTTCTGCCGGGAACGGGAAGAATGCAGATGTGTGCGAGCCTTCACTTTCTGAACGAGGTAAGGTTTCAACTTTTTTGAATTTGGTTCACGAAGCTTGTCTTGCAGGTTTTGGAGATGAGGATGCTCGTGCGTTCGCACTAGAAAGATTGGATGCAATGACCAGACCTGCTGCAATACGGAAAAAATCAAGTGATAAAGAGATTGAGGAAGATTTTTGGCGTGACATTGGGTACCCCATAGAGGCTCGATGGTGGGAGCTGGAGACTTCGAAGACGCCGGGTCATCAACACGAAAAAAACAGTGAACATCATCTCGATGGAGGACGATCGGATTCAAACCATTTGAATTCTGTTCGCCCACATGGAAAAAACATTGAACATCAGGTCGACGAAGGACGTTCGGATTCAAACAGTTTGAATTCTGTTCGCCCTCGGCTGGGTTTCCGAATTTGTCCCTGGAAGGGACCCCTCCCACGGCCAAGGCCGGCGCCGGTTGTAATGCTCGCAGATTACATGCCATCATCGCCGGCCAAGTCATTGAAGCCGACCATGAACAGCCGGGTGGAGAAGTGATGTGCCTCCCAAACTGGAAAGGTGATCGTGACTTTAGGCAAATCTGATCTGATCGCGAATGCCAAACGTTACGAAAAATCGCGTGATGATCTCTGGCCTCACTGGCCAGGTCCACAGTCTACAACACGTCTTACATCATACTCTACCGATCCATCCAATTCATCGAGACCTACCTACGCCGCTGACTACGCTTCATCGCTTCTACGCTTCACAAGATGTCCATCGCTGACTACGGGGATGAACCTACGCTCATTGCTGAAATTTGGCTTATGCTGATGTTTATGCTGATTTGTTGTGTGAGAAAAACACTGTTTGTTTGCTAAAAAGTACTGCTAAAGTAGTGCTAAAGAATAGGGCTAAGGTTTTTGTCATCATAACTATAGTTGCTGATAGATCCTTATTATTGTACTCCTGGTGAATGAAAAGTGTAACAGAGTTAATCGAAAAAGAATGTCTTTTGTTGATTTTGAACGATGTTACCTCACTGAGATGCTGGTGGAGTGTTGCTTTGTATGTGCAAACCGCCGTATGGTATGGCTTTGTTATCGCATCCATTGTTATTGTAGAGATCAGTACCTTTATTATGCAACATTAGCAAACAAACTTTGTCATGTTAGCATCTATTGTTATTGTAAAATATGAGCTATGTGTTCAGTAAGCAATTGAGGGCCAGTTGAATTAGTATCAACATTGTACAATTCTATTACCGTCGAATATAAGCGTCATTGAAAAAATTGTATCACCGCCGCTACTTGCCATTAGGTGGTAATATCTTGTTGCTTCAACTTGCAAAAATAATATTCATAATATTTTGTTCCTTTCCAACGTCCATCGATAGGTGCTACATCCCATCTTCTTTAAAACCCAATCACCACCGCCGATAGCCTTCACCGCCAATATCTTCAAAATATGCAAGCCAGCGCGAGACTCCCGCGCATTTTTAGAAATTTTGGCGGACATTTCTGCTCCCGCAAGTCCTACTTTGTAGTTAGATTACAAAGACCGCTACCCACACAACCACCCTGTCCATCTCCTCATCAAGTGCTACTATTCCTCACCTACTCATCAGCGTGTGAGCCACCACTCACCGCTGACAAGCTAGTGCTCCACGTCGGTACGCCTCACCGGTGCGCCCGTACAGATCCACCGGTGACCAGGACAGTACTCATCACCGCCGTGGCTGCTCGAGCTCACTGCCGCAAGATCCAAAGGCAAGGGTAATGCTTTCTCACACTTCCCTTATCCATGTTTCTTGTCTTTTTATTCCCCTCTTATCTTGTCTGAGTATGAATCAAGCTTCCATCTGATCATTAAGTAGCTCACGAGCACAAGGAAACCTTACTAATCGTCCTGGCCTAAGCATCAGTAGCTACCGCTCGGGCAGCAGCAGTCTCCCACTCCCTGATAGCAAGGGCAGTCTAGATGGCATCGATGCAGAGCTCGAGCCGACTAACCTCGCGCCTGGCATCGGAGCATGGGTCGTGAGCCGCATCCCAATCATGTAGGGGCTCGTGGACTTCCCAAGAGGCCGAGGGGATAAGACCCCTCTAGTTCCGCATGGCGCATGTCCGGAGAGCAGGTGGCACTAGAGAACCGCTTGACCACTAGCGTCGCGGTGTGAGAAATGGCCCTGAAAAGATTAAGGAGATCAGAATAGAATGACTCTGGCAAATAAGACAAGAGCGGCCTTACCCAAGGCGCCGCAAATAGGAGCAGAGACGTGGCGGAGGCCTGCTCCCCTCTAGAGGGTTCTTATGGTAGAACAACCCAAATTATATGGCCCACGTGCACCTGTCATTGTCCTAAAGACATCTGGCTGCTGCACATGAGAGCTAGATAATCCTGGTAGTCTGTCAGGTGTCCTCGTGGAACATAGAATCATCCACTTTTTACAACTCATATAAGATCAACATGGAGTTACCACAACATTGCAACATTTGTTACAAAAATTACTTACATCAAAGTGTACAAGATTTATAATAGTAGTTTACAACACAAGTTCGAGTAAAAGCTTAACTTAAGTTCCAAAAGATGAGTAGGACTACAAAAGCATCTTAGGTGTTGCACCTAAAGTAGGAGTGACAACCAGATCATGTTGAGCCCACTGACATGACCCCGATTAGCAGCATAAGTCAGAACCTACAATAGGGGTTAACAAACCCTGAGTACTTGAGGGTGCTCAACAAACCCGACCAAAAGAAAAGATTCCAAGGGCATGTAGGCTTAAAGGAAAGTTTTTAAGCAAGAGTAACCTTTGTAGAAAAGCTTACTATGAGTGGATCCTTTCAAGGTTTGAGCTTTGTGTTAAGTTATTAGCAGTATCTAGTTTGCACCTAAACTAGCTCAATCGCTTCATTAATCCTATCATCTCATCTTATATCCGCTCGTACCATCAGTACCATTATTTCATTGATTAACTACAATGCAAATCGGGGGATCGAGTCTCCTTAATCGAGGAGCACGACAATTTGAATTGATTAGGCCCAGCTAGGGTTTCCTTACCACATGACATATGCAGGTCCTAGACCTACATATATCAACCCTCACTTGAATCCTCCAAAATGAGAACGGGACCTGCGCCACCCGAGAAATAGTGACTCCACCGCCGTATGTCATCTCTGATGTTTTCGTAGGGTGGGTATAGCTACTCTCACCATGTCTCCACTCCTAGTGCACGGTTGGCCTTTCTCATAATGAGTAGCTGAGGTATCAGGCTTACCAGAGTATGTGGCCAGTACTGTAAAGTCTCGACCACGAATGGTCTACAACAGTAGGTCCTCAATCGACACAGGTGGGACGATGCACAACAGGCTATCCCTACCGGCCTAACCACTAGAGACATATCTCATGTTTCATATCGAGACATTACCCATATCCCGTATAGAGACATAACCCATGTCCCGCCCCTGTCTTAATTTAGACATTAACATTATTAGGGTATTCTCCTGAGCCATTAGTAGAGCTGAGAAGAACATGGTAAAACCTATTTCTCACAAATGATGAAACTATCATTCGACTTTTACCGAAGTCTAAGCATTAAAGGTGTCGACCTCTTCATACTAGCACGATACAAGTAAGGGTACCTGAATATCAAGGTAATCATGCAGCAATGGTATTCGACCAACTCCTAATTACTTAATGCACATCTCAAAAGACTTAAAGTGTAATAAAGATTTGTAAATACTAGAGATGTGTTTATGCTCTGGAGCTTGCCTGCGTTGCAGAGAAGGTTAGTTTTCTCAGAAAGATCCAAAGGTTAAACTTGGCACCAACACTACAATGGATGGACCTTCTCCAAAACTTGATCAACATGAATCTTCTCACTCTCATAGGCACTACATGTAAAAAATGATGCTTCACTTAACATGATGGAATGCATGACATGATGCATGATGGAAGACATACAAGTGCATAACAGAACTTTAACAAACTTAAGAAAGTTGGGTACAACTTCCTTCACCAAAGAACTAGAGTTTTTATCATAAAAGCATTTTAGTTAATTAACTATCGAGTTAATTAGTGGTCTATCATGAAAATAATTACACTAACATGGTCCAGCAAGTGATTAAGATATAACTAACTCATGATCATATATGGAAGTCAGAAAACTAAACTAAATATTAAATAAACCATCTTTAATTTATTATATAAAAACAAGTTGATTAAAAGCATATAAAAAAAGTAACAACAGGGGTTTAGGTGTTCCAAGGTCCACAAACAATGTTCAAATACACCAATGTCATATAAACATTTATATAAGTCATTTTGGCATTTATTAAATTAAGAAAAGGCATTTAAACACACTTAAATTAATTAACCAAGTCAGATTTATCAAAACAGTACTATACTTTTGGTGAAGGTAGATATTAACACATGACAATTACACAAAAAGTTTCATCATCGCAGGGTTAATATTTTTATTTATAAAAATCACACAATGAGCATTTATAATTAAAAGATGGAATTTTTAAGCATAACAAAGTTACTGATATTAGCTAATTCATATTGTCCATAGTAGAGCACATCATTTCAAGGCTACACAAAAAATTTGACATTTTAATCACCTCCAATTATTTAATTATGAATTAAATAGGAATCAGCACACTTTATATTTTCTAAAAAACATTTAAATCAATAGAAAATGTTTCTCACTCACCCCTCCCTCACCCACTGTCACTGACATGCAGGGCTAGGGTCAAACCCAACCCTGCCTGATGTTGAACACAAGTGCACCTAGCGGGTACGCCGTGAAACTCGTCGGCGATGAGTTGGTCCGGCGATGGGGAGGGCACCAACATGACTGCCTTGACCTAGAGCATCGATCTAAGGGTCCAAATGGGCAATTAGGGTTTCAAGACGAGCTTGGCCGTAGCCAGGGTAGCATAGTGGTGTGACAGTGGTCATGGTGCTACAGCCCTGAACTAGCTCGGCCAAAGCTTGGCGAATGATCAAGGTGCTCACCACGGCCCACTAAGCGTGCCAGTTGAAGGGGAGATGATGCAGACATGGCTGCTAGCGATGATGGTGGCGTGGCTCAGCGGTAGTGACGTATTCTGGCATGGCCTAAAGACAAAACAAAAAATTGGTGAGCCAATGATCTTCAAGACATATAAAGGAAGCCAAAATGAGAAAGAACGGGTGAGAGAGCAGACAGAGATGGCTAGCCACAGTGAGGTGCTCGCTGCGGTGATGGCGATCCACCATGGAGAAAAAGGCGAGGCATAGGCAAGCGCTAGGAGTAGGCGAGGCTAAGGGCGAGAGCTATTAGACACGGGTGGATCAGCGGCGGTGAATTTCATTGACATGCGGCATGGCACGACGATGGTGGAAAAGGGGAAAGAGAGGGGAGTGCACCTACGGTGAGGTATTTGAAGGCATGGGCGAGGCGTTTAGGCATTGCTAGTAGCTGTTCACGTGCTCCATCGAAGTAGCTGCATGCCAAACGCTCAGAAGGTGGCAAACAAGGGCGGCGGGCAGCCACCGACGTCGAGCAGGTGAAGCAGACAACTGCTGGTGGCTACTATAGATGACTGATAGTGCCTTTTCTTCTCTCTTTTTCTCCCAAATCTGTGTAGAACCTTGATGACTTCTTTTAATAGAAGTTGTTCATCTACCATAGATCTCCAACTTCTATTAAGGATCCAACATCAAAAGATCAATAGAGTGAGAGATCAAGAGGGTTGAACACAAGCTCAAAGAAACTAAAAACTAAATTCAATTCTTAGGGTTTTGAAAAACAGTTTTGGTTAGCATCTATGAGCAATTAATTAAAGGTTAATTACTAATCAAACAACACAACTAATTATACAGTAACAAAGATCAAGCATCACCCTAATTAATAGAGCCAAGGTTGCACAACTTTTATCTATGAAAATTCATGTGGTAAATATCCAAAGATGGAACTTAACATTGATTTCCAGGACTTAGCCAAAATTGCTAAGTGATGCAAAGACAACCTTAAATCCAATTTTTGAAGCTCAATTTCAACAAATTTGACTTGAAAACCCAAACCAATTTTAATGTTATATTACAGAGCAAACTTCAAACTATAAAGTTTATTTTAGCAAAAAAAATTTGTTTGAGCAAATTTTCATATTTAAATTCACAAAGGTTCTTAACTAAAATCAAAGATAACACTTCATGCAATATATAAAACATAACATATGCAATATATGAATGCCATAATTGCAACATGAAATGCATCTAGTCCATAATACAACATGATTATGCTTGATGATGAACATGATCAAGTTTTTGCTGCTTTTTAACATCTAGGATGTTACAATCATCACCCCTTAAAGAAATCTCGCCCCGAGATTATGATGTGACAAAAGCCTTGGGTTAAGTAATGGAAAAGAAAATGTGTCAAGCACATTAACTTGCAAGAAGTTAATAAAACAACAAAGGTCATTTTGAAGGTTACAAACAGGATCTAAGGATGGTTGTAACTAACAAGGGATTAGGAAATTTAGTAGAAGCACACTAACTTGCGTTGCAGAGAAGGTTAGTTTTCTCAGAAAGATCCAAAGGTTAAACTTGGCACCAACACTACAATGGATGGACCTTCTCCAAAACTTGATCAACATGAATCTTCTCACTCTTCTAGGCACTACACGTAATAAATGGTGCTTCGCTTAACATGATGGAATGCATGACATGATGCATGATGGAAGACATACAAATGCATAACAGAACTTTAACAAACTTAAAAAAGTTGAGTACAACTTCCTTCACCAAAGAACTAGGGTTTTTATCATAAAAGCATTTTAGTTAATTAACTATCAAGTTAATTAGTTATCTATCATGAAAGTAATTACACTAACATGGTCCAGCAAGTGATTAATATATAACTAACTTGTGGTCATTGTTGGTATAAATTCATGCACATGGAGTAATCCGCAATCGCACAGATATTATACTGTTGTAGCACTTCACCGAGAGTAACCCAGTATTATATCAAACCTAAAGGAACAGGGTGAGAATAACAAATTCTAACTTAACCCAACTTCGCACATTGTTGGTATAAATTGATGCACATAGAGTAATCTGCAAGCGCACAGATATTATACCATTGTAGCACTTCACCCTAGAGTAACCTAGTTTTATATCGAACCTAAAGGAATGGGGGTGAGAATAACCAATTCTAACTTAACCCAACTTCACAATCAAGGCTAGATAATAGGAGCATAGAGGAAACTGCTAAGATCTTCTAGTTCTAACTTCGGTAAGCTTTGTCCTCTATTATTCAATTCTAGGGGATATTAGTAGAGAAAACACAAGCAGAGTATGTTTCCTATAGTAACAAAGTCCTACTAGGCCTACTGACGAGAGGTGGACTATAGAGGATTCAACGAGGCTATAAGAGTCACCCTCAGTGAGCTACCACCGATGTAGAAAAATAGGATACATCCATGAGTTATCAAGTCTAAGCACCCCGCTTACTACTACAAATACTACTTTAATCCTGGAGCTACAAGGATTAAAGTACCCAAAAGAGAGTCTCAGACCTAAAGAATAATATGAACAAGATGCTTACTTGAATTAGAAGTCGATTATCCAAGAAATCTCATAAGCAAACTCAAGAAGAACTTGATTCCACCAGGTACAAGCCATAGATAGAGCACCGATAGGCTGAAGCTCCTACAATTTGTTCCCTCACACTCTATATCTATATTGCTAGAACTAGACTAGATCCTATGGAGGACTAATCTTCTCTTGATTGCTAGCCTTGATCCT
This sequence comes from Miscanthus floridulus, assembly GCF_019320115.1. NCBI lineage: Eukaryota > Viridiplantae > Streptophyta > Magnoliopsida > Poales > Poaceae > Miscanthus > Miscanthus floridulus. The sequence continues at coordinate 56,820,910 of NC_089585.1, forward strand.
GATGGACATATGAATTAGGGTTTCTGGCTTGTTAGCTCTCAGGATCAAATGAGGCTTATGCCTGGGGGGAGAGGCAGGGGCTAGATTGTTGCTCTCTCTATGGCTTGTACCCTAGCGGAATCAAGTTCTAATTGTGCTTGCTTCTGAGATTTCTCTGGTAATCAACATCCAATTCAAGTAAGTAACATGTTTATATAGTTCTTTAGGTTTGTGACTCTTTTTGAGTACTTTAATCCTTGTTGCTCTTGGATTAGAGTAGTATTCATAGTGTAAGCATGGAGCTTAAACTCGATTACTCAGTGGATGTACCCTACATTCTGAATCGGTGGTAGATTGCGAGGGTGACTCTTATAGCCTCGTTGAGTCCTTTGTAGACCATCTCCTGTTTGTAGGCTGAGCAGGACCTAGTGACTATAGGAAACATACTCTGCCTGTGTTTTCCTTAGTAATATCCCCAGTTGAACAGTAGAAGACATAGCTTAAGTTAGAACTAGAAGACCTTAGCAATCTCCTTTACGCTCCTGTTATCTTAAGTCTTGTTGAAACTCTGGGTTAAGATAGACTTAGTTATTCTCACACCTATTTCCCTTGAGTTTGATATTCTAGAATACTTTCCGGTGAAGTGCTACATCGGTATCTGTGCGCTTGTGTATTTATCTATATACATTTAAATATACCAACAAGCATTTCTGGTGTCAGTTGCTAGGGAAACGGTTGCTAAGTTAACTTCGAACCTAGCTTAACCTTGTATCTTTATTCTTTTATCTTTTTATTCTTATATTCTGTTACTGTAACACCCTAAAAATTTACATATTTTTGAAATAGGAGAAAATGTTTAATTATGCATTTTTGTGGGAACTTGAACTTAAAAAAATAATAAATTTTATTAAATTAAAAACAAATATAGGTCAACAACCATGAGTGTGCATTCATGCTGTTGCATAATATTTTGTATTGCTTGGTTGAAGTCGGGTTTCAAATTGAGTTGAAATTTCATTTTGAAATTGCTTTGGAAAAATTAGAAAAGGAAAAAATGAATTTCTTTCCTCCTTTCCCGCTTCCAGCCAGCTGGCCTAGTCCACCCGTGCGACCTGCTTCTGCACGGGCCTACCCCTCCTTTCTTCTCTGCGCTGGCCCGCATCGCTCCTTTCCTTCGCGTGGCCCAGCAAGGCGCCCAACCCAAGTCAGCCGCGCCGCGAGCTCCTCCCGATGGCTGCTGACCGCTGATCGCCCTAGCCTGCTAGTCAGCCGCCTTCTCCTTCCTTGTGCCATGTCCACCTCGGACACTATCCGTGCCGACACCGCCAAGTCCGGCCTTGCTATGCCTTGTGCGCCGTGCCTCCCAAGAAATCCCCACCCCATAAATACCAGAGTCGCGCCGCCGCCCTCCTTATCCTGCCTGGCCGCAAGATTTTCACCCACGCAAGCCGCAGCCATGCCTCGCCCTAGCACCGCCACAAGAGCCACTGTTCGCCGAGTGCCGCGCCATCTCTGTCGCTTCGTGGTCATTTCTTTCGGCTCCGGTGAGTTCCCCATCTCCTCCGCTCTCCCTCTGGATTTTCCATTCGAAAAACCAAGCACCATAGCCTCATAGCCGAAAGCTTCGGCGAGCCACCCATGGCGTCGCCGCAGTCAAGCCCGCCACCTGTCCTATTCGGTCGACAAGGTTTTCTTCACCCGCCAGATCAAATCTCATCCGTCCAGTTCTAATCTGACGGTCCCAAATCCAAGATACCCCTTCGCCGCCAGTTTTTCAAAAACACCCTTACAATTATCTGAGACTTAACCCACAGTCCAAAGCACGTTTTTAGATTCTGTTTTCTATTTTTGAAAGCGTATTTTGGTTTGTTTAGATTAAAAATACGTTTTCAGCTATTTATAATTTTGCCACTCAACTTGTTTTAGCCATAAAATCTCTGTTTGAACTCTGATTTGATCCGTTACATAGGTTTTCAACTTTTAAAATTCGAGGTTAGATTTAATCTATTATTTTACTATAGGAAATCTTGTTTAATTCATAACTTTTCTGTTTTAGCTCTGATTTTTGTGATCTTTCGCGTCTGTGTGTTCGTAGCGAGACGTTGATTCATTTTCCAAACTTTTCATCTTGATTTTATGTTGTTGGTGTATTGTTCTAATCTATAGCTTTGTTTGCTTTGCATGATTGCTCCTGGATGCTTATATGTTGTGTTATCTAGTATAGATGGTGAGCAATTCGTGGGAGATCAAGGGTACAACTTTGACGAGCAGGACTAGCAAGAGTACTTTGCTCAAGGCAAGTATAGCATGGGATCATCATTGTTTCCTATTCACTTTAATTCATTAAATTCATGTTGCATGTGTCACCTTGATAGGAATTCCCTAGAATTGAACTTTTACCTTGTTACCTGTGGGTTATGCATTTGGGTAGCTTTGCTAGTGCATAATTAAACCATGATCTTATAACTTGACTAATGGTATATGCAATAAATATTAAAATATGACTTTTTAGCAACATGGAAACAGGGGGCTAGAGTATTTAGCTAATTTCTAAATGCTTCAGATTCCTCTCCCTAAGGACTTATCTGTAAGTGATCATCCAGGACTTATAGTATAGCTGTGAGGGCTACATGGCTCTACTTTAGCTCAGTATGAGGACCTTTTCTAGCTTGTTAGTGGTTACCTTTATTGGCATAAGAATGGCTTGCCGAATCAGGTATAATGCGGCCTCTATCCCCATGTGTATAGGCTGCGTGTCAATGTGACATCAGGAAGGTGGGCTCTACATCTATTTGCCGAGTGAATCTAATGGCCCTAACTTGTTAGACGAACCATTGAAAGGCTTCATAGTGACCCCTGTCTGCTCACCTTTGAAGTGTTTTGGGAGTAATTAATCCTGGGCATATAGGTATCATGACCCACAGTGAAAGTGTACAACCTCTGTAGAGTGTAAAACTAGTATATCAAGCCGTGCTCATAGTCACGAGCGGCCTTGGAACCCTTACGGAATAGATGAACACTAAGGATTACCTTTTATGCTATTCATTATTCTTGTTTACATTTGATCATGTGTTTTGTATTGGGAATTGAAATAACTTGTTGCTACTCTTAAGCTAAAATTGTGATAACTAAAAACTGAATGTTGTTAAACCTATGTCAAGCCTTTTGAGCCTCATGAACCCCATGTTACACTTGTTGAGTACGACATGTACTTACCCTTGTTTATTTTCATCATTTGGATAAAAATCTCTGATGGGTAACAGATGGCTTGGGGTATGATGATTTTCCTAAGGACTTCTAGACTTGTGGTCAACCAGTCGACGTCCCTATGAAATGGAGCTTCCATGAGAGATTTTTAATACTTCCGCTATATTTATGTGATAACTCTGTCCTATTCGTTATGTAATAAACACTTGTGATGATACTATTCATAATTTGTTGGCTTAAATGTGTGACTGATCTCTAGGCGCATATAAGATTTTGCATCCCATTTTATCCTTAAAATTGGGTGTGACAAATTGGTATCAGAGTTGTGTTCACTATAGGACGCAAGCCTAGTTAGCAATGGTCGTTTTAGCTTCTTTTGCTTCACTCATTTCATGCTTTCTATCTCACCCTTGATATTTGCTAAAGTTTTATGCTTCTTTTGCCTTATTCTATTATGAAAATTATTGCTTCTAATCTAATCTAACTAAATCTAATTCTATAGATGCCTTGTGCCAGCAAGACTACCCACATCAGCACTGGAGGGTACTACCCACCTCGTGGTTTGTCCATGGAGCCTGAGGAGGAGGAACCCTAGGAACAAGAATTTGATTCACCAACACCTATACCCATGCCTGAGCCAATCCAGGAGGAACCCGAAGAAGTTGAGGTCATCCACCTATCCGACGATGATGACGAGGAGGACATCATTGAAGAGGATGAGATGATCCTACCCCTAGGGTGGATGACAAAGGTGTGGTATAAGTCGGGATGTGAATCCTCTATTTCACACCACCAACTCATGAGCATGCTTCAGACCTACTACGGCGACTGGGATGTAGCTGTGGAGTATGTCTGTGAAGAACATACGCACCCCCTAGAAGACACCTATTGGAAGATTAGGGTGTGCATCACCATCAAGGATGAACAGAAAGACACATATCAGCTAGATTGAAACTATGCGCACCATGCTCACTATGCTACCATGGAGGACAGCATAGAAGATGCAGCCGCTGAAGCTTGCATAGGCCTTTGTGGTCGTCGATTTGAAGATATGAAGAATGACCAATACTTATTCCTCCCTCACCAACACCTGGAATTGGGATGGGCAATGATGGACCCACATGGTATGGATCCAACAACCCAAGTGATGGTACACTTTGGCTATGAGTCCATAGCAAAGATTCACCGACTGGAGGATAAATGGAAGGCACAATAGAAAAACCTTCAAGAGACACCGACAGGTGATAGATGAACAAAGGGTGTACCTCAACTTGCCAAAGATGTATGAGGAGCTTCCCCATAAGTCTCGCCCATAGATGTTGGAGTGGCCCAGCAAGGCGCCCAGGCCCAAGTCCGCCGTGCCTGCGCTGCTCCTCTTGCTGGCCGCTGATCGCCCTGTCGTGCTAGTCAGGCGCCTTCTCCTTCCTTGCGCCGTGTCCACCTCAGACACTATCCACGCTGACGCCACCAAGTCCTATAACACCCAGGTGTTTGTCACCAGTTAAGCAGTGGGTTTGAGCTCAAACATGATAGATTAAGTGATGATGAAGATGTCAAGGTCAAACCTATGGAAATGAGCCCCAACCTAAACTTGGATATTGCACCCTTGCTTTACATATAGGCCCTTTTTAAGATATATGCTTGGCTGGTGTTATTGGAATATCTTCATGTGTCTCACAGTCAATACCCATCTATATGGGTCACTGGAAAAGTTTCATAAAGTTTGGAATCGAGAAGTCACATGAAATGATAAGTGATAATCTTTCTCGATTTGCTTTATTTAGTGAATGGAATTATAGGTCATCAACCAAACCTTGCTACCTTGTCCAAATGACTCCAATTTAACTCTACAACAAAAGTCATGAAGGGTTTGTGTTGAGCAAATGTCACAAAAATGCTTCTAAAGTGTTGGAAAAGCTAGAAATGTCGTTTTCATGATAGGGTTTTGACCAGTGTTGACCAACTATTTGGGGTGCTTGCATGATAGTGGAACTTAAATAAAAGTTGTAGTCCATCTCATGAAGAACAAACTTTGTTTAAGGATCAAGAGTTGGTTTGGTCCCTAACCTAGTCAAATAGAGCTCTCAAGAATCAACTCAGTGATGTTTCGAAGCTCCAAAAATCGGCTAAGCGTTGGAACTGAAGTTTTCAGTTTTCAGTTTTCGTGTAGCCATCTTTGGGGGATTTTAGTTTGCAAACCATGTCAAAGTTGGCCAAACTTCTTTAATAAAAGTTGGAGTACTCTTGTAGCTCTACACACAGTGTAATCGGTGGAACAAATCATCGATCAGTTTAGGAGATATGATGGGAGGAAAATGGAGTTTCAGCTTGTACGTTTGCGGTAGTATTGGTTTCTTTAGTTTTTGAACGCCTTCAGCAAAGGCCACATCATGGCCGACCGAGCACCGGCGCGCATCACCACATGGCCTCCTCGCGCCTCACCTGTGCGCCACCTCGCCTAAGCCGAGCGCCGCGTTTAGAAGGGGAAGACCGAGCTAGTGCTCTCTCATTCTCCCTCTCGCCCTTCGCTCCCTCTCGCTCTCTCGTCCACCATGGCCAACGAGTGAAGCTCTAGCACCACCATGTCTTGCTGCTCCGCTCCACTGCTGGGCAAGCCAAGAGCGCTACCGCCTCCACCTTCATCTTCTCCCTCACTCTTACTACCCTTCTTACCCTTGCTCGGCTGCTCTTCTGTTCTCAGCCGTCGCTCCAGAGCACGCCCGCCATGGCTGCCGGTGAGCAGAGGTCCAAGCTGTAGCCTCTGCCATCTCCAAGCCACCCTCTTGTAGACAACTCACTTAAACATCTTGTGTTAAATTTTCATGGCATTTGGCCAAATATTTTGTGAGTTATGCCTGTTTAAAGTTGGGTTTCATAAATGGCTGCTCTCTGTCAATTGTGGACCAGTTTCTGTAAATGAGTATATTTGACATAGTTAACTTGAGAATCATGCTAAGATGATTAAAGATGAATTGTAGAAAATTTCATAAGCTTTCCAGAATGTCTTGTTGCATGGCTATTGGATTTGTATAACTCTAGTTATGATCCAAACATGAAGCTGTTGTTTCCAGTCCAGAAATAGACATATGCTAGTTGTGGTTGTTTACTCCATGTGTTGCTAAGTGTGGCTTATGCCCTTGTTAATGGTCAAGTTATGATACTTGTGGCCTTGTTAAACTTGTGTCATGCTTGATGTGCTTGCTCTCTATAGTTAGTTGCGTGATGTTAGTTAAATAGCTATTGGTGTCTATGTCTTGCATAATCTTGTGTTTATCTTGAATGCTTAGGTGATGCATCTTGTGTTACCATTCATCACATTCATACACATGCATCTTGCATCTCATTTAGGTATGCTAGATGAACCACATGAAGGATGTGATGTGGAGCCAAACTCGAAGATTGGGTTGTGTGGATCTATCCCGAAGATGGAAGGACTAAGCAAGTGCTAGGACCGGAGATCTCACCAAGACGGTGCAAGCTAACTGAACTGACTTGTGTCGGATCCCAGGCAAGCCCCGGAGCATTCTAAGTCTCCCATGTTTTTACAAATATCTTGAGTATCTATTATTGTTGATGATGCATTAAGTATAGGAATTGGTTGGAACCAATTGTTGCATTATATATCTATCCTTGTCCAGATATCGCACTTGAATCCTATTTAAGTTCAGGAACGGGTGAAATGCTTAGCCATGCTTAGTGCAATAGAAGTCGGGTGATTTCCTATCACCTGTGGGCTTTAGGATGAGGTGGATCATGGTTGGCTATATTTGCTATCGTGGAAAAGAACCATGTGTTAATAATGAAAAGAGACCGGATGGGATGACGTTTGTGCAGCAACAAGGCATGGAGATCTTGGGTGTGAATCTATCCCCGTCTGTGTCATTTAAGGACCAATACGCTGTACGTCCTCATGTCATGTTGAACGCAGCCTAACACTTAGCTGGCCGGATAACTCGTTTCGACCGTGAAGCCTAGTAGCTCGACTTAGGCCGGGAACGCGAGTAGTGACGCACATTCTAGAGGCAGTAAGGATGTTTGGAGAGCCATTGGCATAAGCCCAAGGCGGGTTAGTGTCCCGATCAACCTTGACAGAGTGGTTCTCTGAGAATGCTGATCTATTCGGACCCACGACTCTAGAGTTGTGCCAAAGGTGACTTGATTGCGACCCTGACAGGGGAAGCAAGGTTTGTGTTTAGGAATACCTCTCCAGCTAGATAGGAATCGATTCAAATCACCATCTCTCTCGGATAGTGAGAACTTGACTGAGCAGCGGCAACATAGATTCAATTAATTTAATGATATGGTTAAATGGGTGATGATGATGATGATAATGTTGCCAAGATCTATACCTGCTATGGTTAATAATGTTTGCATCTTAACCAAGTGATTGCTTAGTACAGGTGCTAATATAGATGATAGGTTAATGGCTTAAAGTCACTGCTAGCTCAGGTTAAAAGTTAATCATTATTACCTATGCTTTTCTACCAAAAAGGAAGTGTCAGCTAGATCCACTAAATTAAGCTATGCATGATCCTTGGTGTCATTTGTTTTGGTTTCCGATGGGTAAGTCTGGCTGAGTACATTTGAGTATTCAGGGTTTATCCCACCTTGTTGCAAGTGAAGTTCTCATCCTGTTGAAGATGGTGGCTAATGCCAGTGGGCTCGGTGATTCTATAGTTACTTCTCATCTATATGCTTTTGTCAGATGATGTCACTTATGCTAGCAATGTATTTGGAACTTATATTAAGGTAATCATTTGAAAGCTATTTTATTTTCACTAAGCGGTTTTGAAACCCAAACTTGTACTATTATTTGTGAACCCATTTGTAATATTATTTCGGCTGCAACCCTACGTATGTGATGTGTATTTGCTTAATCACGCGATCTTGATTGTGATGTTGATTTACCGAGGTCTTTTGGGACACTCGGCGGACTACCGGGTTTATATAAGTGAAAGTATGTGTGTGTTAATGTGTTAGCGGGGACAGCCATAGTTGATCTTGTATAAATTGGGCAGTTCTATTATAGCTGGCATCAGAGCAAGATTAAGCATAATACTATCATGTACATAGTTTTAAAAACAAAGTTTTGGTTTTAAAAATTGTATTTTGACTAAAACTTTAGCTATAGGCTAATTGGTCAAAACTTATTTGCAAAACTATGCTAGCGACATCCTCCTTTATGCCTAGTTAAGGACTATTAGGTGGCTATCTAAGTACTAACATGGGGGTTTTTACTTTTGTCGTCCATACAATGTGCTATTGTATGGGTGCCACTCGCTTGAATGGTAATGTATGGATCAATTGCCTCTATGCCCAGGTAAGTGTGAGTTGTGAGAGCATGATCGTCAATTGTTGGTCTAGGGGAGAGTTAGCTGTGGTTACTGGAATATTTACATGTTACACACATGTATATATGAAGGTACTTAATTGCGGGTATATTTATCGTGTAGCTATGGATATTGAAGTATATACATCTGGGGATATATATATGGAGAGTATCTTAGTTTATTGCTTTCATTGTGTGCTTATTTATCTCTTGTGGGGATGGGCTGCAATGAATTTGCCTGTAGGTATGCTAACCACGAATGCGTAGATTGAATGTAGCTGACAACTAGCTATATATTGAGAGAGTACGTGTTATGCCACCGACATAGAACATGATTGCCACCTTAGGCTGGCAATTTCGTGAGGACGAATAGGACGAGCATGCATCATGATTGTGCTTGTGCATAAATATGCTTCCCTCACTTTATTCTAATATTAAGTAACTTGTGATCAATGTGATGTTACTATCTTCTCTGTGTGAAGCTAGACAAAATGCCTTGTCCCATGCTGCTTGAATAGCTGTGCTTGATGGTAGTGTGTGATTAGTTTCATCTTGTATGTTTGCTTCCAAAGAAAATAGATGACAAGTTATTAATTAGCAAAAACTTCACCCCTTGGAAGACTAAATTGCTAAATGTAAGACTTGTTTTGTAGAGATATCCACCTACTCAGTAAAAAGGAAATAAAAGATAACAACACCTTACTACCAAGTTTATGTGTAGTGGTGTTGCTGTAGGTGACTACTTGTTATGTGCGAGCTTTGTGCTTAGTAATAGTCGCTTAAGCTAATCAGATTGAGTATATTCGAAATGCTCGCTTAAGACCATGATGTTGGTGTGGATGCTCGTTATCTAGGTAGTGCCGTGGTTGTCACCCCTTTTGTCCTTGGTAAGCATACGAGTGTTGAATAGCGCTATCCTAGAACAGCGTCCAAGTTTTGATAATCTCATGGTTGTCGTCTTCAATTAAGTTCTCTCTTAGGAACCTGAGCTTGTACACGTGGTTGCTAGCCCTTGAATGTTGCGCTACGAAGACCTTTATCCATGCCTTTGCTTGACCTTAGGCCCAAGCTTGGTTTCCTTAATTGCTTGCATGTTTGTAGTTGTCCCGCTCCTATGTGGGAGGATGCTGCTGCAAAAATCCTTGTAGATCTCATTGCTCCTTCTTTTATAGATGATCTGGTGCAACGCTAATCGCTATCTACCCTAGCTTTAGAACCTTTTCCTCATAGATCATGTCATTGCTTTATCAACTAAATCTCTAGTCAGTGCATTGGCTCTATCCCCCGAGTCTCGTTTGTTTTGTCTCCAACTCTTTCAAGTCTCTAGATGTTTATCAATCTTAATCTCATGTTGCTCCTTGGCAAGACCAAATCTCATGTTAAACTTTACCTAGTAATCATCTTGGTGGACACAAGGCGTATATGGAAATTAAGCAAGAGTCTCCTGCTCAGTTGTATTTGGCAATTAGGCTATGTTCTCTTGGGCTTGTTTTGATCTTCTGATCGCCTCCTTGTTGACTCTTAACCTTGTGACTACCTTTGTTTGCTATCCCTCCTTCTCATGGTGCTTGCTCCTATGCAACCAAATTTATGCCATGTGAAAATTCTTATGGGTTGTATGTTCAGTAATGGGGCCACGATTAGTGAACTACGGTGCCATGACAGAACCTAGGGCCTCCTTGTGGGCGGCCGACACATGGTTGTGCTGATGGGTGCGCGCTGGTATCAAGGTTTCTAGACATGATCCATTGCAGAACTACACCGATGTGTTATTTTCACGTGAGCTCTTCCTTGGTTATCTCTCCATATCTAATTGGAAGATCCTTATATTTGACCAAAAGTAGTAGACCTTCCTTCTGAAGTCGTCCAGAGGATACCCTTGAAGAACATGTCACTGACATAAACATTAACAGACTACATGATGTGGTGGACAAGTGACTCTACTTGGCTGTCCCTATAATGACATCAGTCATCTATGAGAAACTTATGTCATTCTCGTTGGGTCAGAAAGGCACACAACACTTAATGTTGGACAAGTTGTTAGTCGGATAAGAATCGAACGTCACATTATGATTATGACCTAGCTATCCAAGTCTTGATCATTATGTGCATGCAGATCGCACAGTCGAGGTCAACCATCTCTAGTGTGCCCCCTTGTCTACTGACTTCGATGGCGACCATCTATTATGCGTCAATCACAACTATTGTTGGCAAGAGTGAAGATTTAGAACTTTTAGTGTTGAGAGACAACTGATTAGTTACTAGTAGGAAGCTTAACCTCTAGCTAGGTGACAACTTTTTGCTAATTATGAAGGCTATGTCTCGTAGAGCAATGTTAAGAAATGAAACAACAAGCCGTTTAGCAATGCAACTACTACTTTGTTTTCCAAAACCTGTGCTATCAAGTCAATTCCATCTTGGACAATCACACAGATAGTACAAGACGTTGTATCAGCTACGTAAGGAGCTAATGAAAGCACGTCCCTAGTTTCAGTCAGCATCTTTGTGCCCCTAGGTGCCCCTAACACATGTGTCCAGACTCTATTGGACAAAGTGCTGAGGGATATATAGGGATGGTCCCTTAACTCTGTAGGACAGTCCCTCCATGTAGAGTATGCTTTGTGTCTTGGAAACATCGCCACAAGTCCAATGCTTGTGCATCGTCAAGTTGGTGTCTAAATCAAATGATTTAAGTTGTTTTGAGAACCACATATGGAAAACCTTAGTCTACATCCTCAGAGAAAAGAGTTGCTGCTACTATACAAAGAGATCGAGAGTATAGAACACACACCACAACATGTGAAGCAAAGAAAGAGAACGAGAAATCTGTCCAGATTTTAGGGTCCAAAACCGAACATCTTCAAGCCGACGATTAGTGACCCAAACATGGTTGGAATAGCCTCAAACTTTGGTGACCTCTCATTCCACACTTAGGACACATCGATGCCTTAAGTTTGTTTGAGGATTGGTTGAGTGAAACATCGGATTTGAGAGATGTTTTGTCAATTCGGTACGCTCTAATTACAGAATAGAGCAGTTTTGGTAGCCGCATTGTTTGGGTAGTCAAACAGTGTCTGTTTGAGCTGAATTTTGGTGAGCAGTTAGGGGACTCATGGATCTATATTTCTACCAAAATTCATGCACAATGGAGCACTAGTTTGTGAAATATGAATAGAAAACCGAAGAGTACAGAATCTGTAATTTCTTTGTGACTGCGATCATCCTTCGCATTCGAAAGTTGTGTTTGCAATTGATGCCAAGGTATGTAACGCGGTCAATAATTGTTGCTAGATAATCCTTTAGATGCCCTAAAGAAGACTCCTTGGACCCCTTTGTACCTTGTTCTTGGCCTCTTCTATCAACAATGTTCGAGCAATCGAGGTGTTCTACGAGTCAATTTGTACCCTTGCAAATCGGAAGCAATTTGAAAGGTGTCAAACAACATATTTCAAAATTTTGATTTGGAGATATTGACTGACATTAGAAATGAAGCCCCAATGTCAAAAGTAGTTCCACAAAGATAGTTTTGATATAGTGCAAGTCAACCCAACTTACTGAGCAACTGTACCATGAAGGAGAATCATGATCAAAATGCATGGTAGTGAACTATTTTCCTAGTTTGAGGAAATACTTGCAACTTTTATTGTACTCTAAGCCTCGCTATCCATCATCCTTGGCAATGTTTACCAATGCTGCCTTGTCATTTGGTGCCTTCCTTGTGTTTTTACCTAAGAGGTTGCATCAAGTTTAACCTAGATTCCTATGGCCACTTAGATTCTAAGGTTCCCTTAGCTAATGAGCATCGAAATTGCTGGGTAGTCAGAGTCAGCTATCACATTCATCTTCACTCAACATACCCAGATAATATAGTGTTGTTATTAGAGAAAGAGCACTGCACACATGGAACATTATGTAGCTTTCCATCAGTTAACATCTGAGTGATTGCACCGCTACAACCAGTTTGGATATTGGTTAACTAGCTTCTCATACCCTCAAAGGATGTTTACCCCGTCTATGATCACATCCTTTATGGAAAGTTGTGCTCAAGCCACTTTAGTAGAGAACTACTTTTCAACCTTGGGAACAAATATAGCACCGTTGCAAGGAATATCCATCAACAAACTACGGTCTAGTGCAAAGTCCATAGGTTTGTGCTATATCCACTAGGGAAGTAGATGTTACAAGTATTTAGTCTACGCTTGAATCACTCTTCGTACATCGAGGACGAAGTATGCAGGACAGTGCTATCTTGGATTCCTCCCAATATAACAATGCTTTATGGGAGCCAATGAATGAAATCCTTTTGACAAAAATTTACTACAAAGAACAAGTATAGAAAGTTGTATCGACCAATTTGGTCCCTCTGATGCTTGAATGCTATGTAGCCTAAAGCTATCGCTGATATTGGAAACTAGTAACATGTCTCTCTTCCATAAAAGTCTTTCATCCTAAATCTCGGGACGTGATTCCTTTAAGGGGGGAGGGCTATAACACCCTAGGTGTTTGTCACCAGTTAAGCAGTGGGTTTGAGCTCAAACATGATAGGTTAAGTGATGATGAAGATGTCAAGGTCAAACCTATAGAAATGAGCCCCAACCTAAACTTGGATATTGCACCCTTGCTTCACATATAGGCCCTTTTCAAGATATATGCTTGGCTGGTGTTATTGGAATATCTTCATGTGTCTGACATCAATACCCATCTATACGGGTCACTGGAAAAGTTTCATAAAGTTTGGAATCGAGAAGTCACATGAAATGATAAGTGATAATCTTTCTCCATTTGCTTTATTTAGTGAATGGAATTATAGGTCATCAACCAAACCTTGCTACCTTGTCCAAATGACTCCAATTGAACTCTACAATAAAAGTCATGAAGGGTTCGTGTTGAGCAAATGTCACGAAAATGCTTCTAAAGTGTTGGAAAAGCTAGAAATGTCTTTTTCATGATAGGGTTTTGACTAGTGTTGACCAACTATTTGGGGTGCTTGCATGATAGTGGAACTGAAATAAAAGTTGTAGTCCATCTCATGAAGAACAAACTTTGTTTAAGGATCAAGAGTTGGTTTGGTCCCTAACCTAGTCAAATAGAGATCTCAAGAATCAACTCAGTGATGTTTCGAAGCTCCAAAAATTGGCTAAGCGTTGGAACTGAAGTTTTCAGCTTTCAGGTTTCGTGTAGCCATCTTTGGGGATTTTAGTTTGCAAACCATGTCAAAGTTGGCCAAACTTCTTTAATAAAAGTTAGAGTACTCTTGTAGCTTTACACAATGGTGTAATCGGTGGAACAAATCATCGATCGGTTTAGGAGATATGATGGGAGGAAAATAGAGTTTCAGCTTGTACGTTTGTGGTAGTATTGGTTTCTTCAGTTTTTGAATGCCTTCACCAAAGGTTGCATCATGGCCAACTGAGCACCAGGGCGCATCGCCGCGTGGCCTCCTCGGGCCTCACCTGTGCGCCACCTCGCCTAAGCCGAGCGCCGCATTTAGAAGGGGAAGACCGAGCCAGTGCTCTCTCATTCTCCCTCTCGCCCTTCGCTCCCTCTCGCTCTCTCATCCACCAAGGCCGATGAGTGAAGCTCCAGCGCCACCATGTCTCGCTGCTCCGCTCCTCTGCTGGGCAAGCCAAGAGCGCTACCACCTCTGCCTTCGTCTTCTCCCTCAATCTTACTACCCTTCCTGCCCTCTTCTGTTCTCGGCCGCCGCTCCAGAGCGCGCCCACCATGGGTTCCTACCCTTCCTGGTCTTTTTGTTTGATTTAGGCAGATTTGAATGATCCACTTTGAAAATTCATAGTAATTAGTAGAAAAATCATAAAATCGTAAATGAGGACTTTTTGGAATCCTTGTGAAATTATCTATGCACTAGATCTATAATATTACATGATTTAGTTTAAAGTTTTTGCTGTGAAAATCAATTTGTGCAGTTAGGTTCTTAATAATAGTTGTGTCTTGTCTTTTTCATAACTGCAGTTATTGTGCTCAAATAAATGTGAAATTAATAAAGAGTTCTACCAAGGTGATGGTTGATGTCTGGTAAAAATTTCAGGAGTTTAGATATGATGGTTTAAGAGTTACAAAAATAACAAGTGCCATGTGTTGCTTTGCTCCTATTCTGAATAGTCCTGTATGTTTGAATTAATTAGCTTAGTTAAGTTATGAATTATGACTTTATGATAATACATGAGTTGTAGTACTTTTATTAATATTTTGCAAAAGCTAAATATCATGATTTTTGGTTGAGTAGATCTTGAGTTATACTTGCTTAAATCTGTGTGGCTGTTTCTGCCCAAACCCAGAGAGGGTTTCCTTGTTCTTATTATGGGGCCTTTTTAATAGTAGAATTAGCTTTAGGTGTTTACAACAAAGTTGTTTATAATTTGCTAAGCTTTCTAAAAAGTCTAGAACCACATTTATTGGACATGTATAACTCCATTTATAGCTGTTTAAAGTGGCATATCAGTTTCTGTCCATGTTTTAGACAGAGATTCATTCATTGGATTAATTGGCCTTGTTATCTATAGAATCATCTTAAGATGATGATAAGAAAGTTGTAGATAACTCACTTAAACATCTTGTGTTATATTTTCATGGCATTTGTCCAAATATTTTGTGAGTTATGCCTGTTTAAAACTGGGTTTCAGAAATGGCTGCTCTCTGTCAATTGTGGACCAGTTTCTGTAAATGAGTATATTTGACTTAGTTAACTTGAGAATCATGCTAAGATGATTAAAGATGAATTGTAGAAAATTTCATAAGCTTTTGAGAATGTCTTGTTGCATGGCTATTGGATTTGTATAACTCTAGTTATGATCCAAACATGAAGCTGTTGTTTCCAGTCCAGAAATAGACATATGCTAGTTGTGGTTGTTTACTCCATGTGTTGCTAAGTGTGGCTTATGCCCTTGTTGATGGTCAAGTTATGATACTTGTGACCTTGTTAAACTTGTGTCATGCTTGATGTTCTTGCTCTCTATAGTTAGTTGTGTGATGTTAGTTAAATAGCTATTGGTGTCTATGTCTTGCATAATCTTGTGTTTGTCTTGAATGCTTAGGTGATGCATCTTGTGTTACCATTCATCACATTCATACACATGCATCTTGCATCTCATTTAGGTATGCTAGATGAACCACGTGAAGGATGTGATGTGGAGCCGAACTCGAAGATTGGGTTTGGTGGATCTATCCCGAAGATGGAAGGACTAAGCAAGTGCTAGGACCAGAGATCTCACCAAGACGGTGCAAGCTAACTGAACTGACTTGTGTCGGATCTCAGGCAATCCCCGGAGCATTCTAAGTCTCCCATGTTTTTACAAATATCTTGAGTATCTTTTATTGTTGATGATGCATTAAGTATAGGAATTGGTTGGAACCAATTGTTGCATTATATATCTATCCTTGTCTAGATATTATAGATGACATGCAAGCCCCGGAGCATTCTAAGTCTCCCATGATCTATATCTGCTATGGTTAATAATGTTTGCATGTTAACCAAGTGATTTCTTAGTACAAGTGTTAATATAGATGATAGGTTAATGGCTTAAAGTCACTGCTAGCTCAGGTTAAAAGTTAATCATTATTACCTATGCTTTTCCGCCAAAAAGAAAGTGTCAGCTAGATCCACTAAATTAAGCTATGCATGATCCTTTGTGTCATTTGTTTTGGTTTCCGATGGGTAAGTCTGGCTGAGTACATTCGAGTACTCAGGGTTTATCCCACCTTGTTGCAGGTGAAGTTCTCAGCCTGTTGAAGATGGTGGCTAACCACCGGTGGGCTCAGTGATTCTATAGTTACTTCTCATTTATATGCTTTTGTCAGATGAGGTCACTTATGCTAGCAATGTATTTGGAACTTATATTAAGGTAATCATTTGAAAGCTATGTTATTTTCACTAAGCAGTTTTGAAACCCAAACTTGTACTATTATTTGTGAACCCATTTGTAATATTATTTCCGCTGCAACCCTACGTATGTGATGTGTATTTGCTTAATCACACGATCTTGGTTGTGATGTTGATTTACCGAGGTGTTTTGGGACACTCAGCGGACTACCGGGTTTATATAAGTAAAAGTATGTGCATGTCAATGTGTTAGCGGGGACATCCGTACTTGATCTTGTATAAATTGGGCAGTTCTGTTACAAGTCCGGCCTTGCTACGCCTTGTGCGTTGTGCCTCCCAAGAAATCTCTACCCCATAAATACCGGAGTCACACCACCACCCTCCTTATCCTGCCTGGCCGCAAGATTTTCACCCACGCAAGCCACAACCACGCCTCACCCTAGCGCCACTGCAAGAGCCACTATCCGTCAAGCACCGCGCCGCCTCTGTCGCTTCTCGGTCATTCCTTTCGGCTTCGGTGAGTTCCCCATCTCCTCTGCTCCCCCTAGGATTTTCCGTTTGAAAAAATGAGCGCCGTAGCCTTGTAACTGAAAGCTTCGGCGAGCCACCCATGGCGCCACCACAGTCAAGCCCGCCGCCGGTCCTGTTCCGGTCGGCAAGGTTTTCTTCACCCGCTAGATCAAATGTCATCCGTCCAGTTCTAATCCGACGGTCCCAAATCCAAGATACTACCTTCGCTACCAGTTTTTCAAAAACACCCTTACAATTATCTGAGACTTAACCCGCAGTCCAAAGCGCATTTTTAGATTATGTTTTCTATTTTTGAAGCGTATTTTGGTTCGTTTAGATTGAAAATACGTTTTCAGCTATTTATAGTTTTGCCACTCAACTTGTTTTAGCCATAAAATCTCTGTTTTAACTCCGATTTCATCTGTTCAAGTTGCGTTAGGTTCATAATTAAGTAATCTACATGTTTATAATACTGTTACATAGGTTTTCAACTTTTAAAATTCGAGGTTAGATTTAAGCTATTATTTTACTATAGGAAATCTTGTTTAATTCATAACTTTTCTGTTTTAGCTCTGATTTTTGTGATCTTCGCGTCTGTGTGTTCGTAGCGAGACGTTGATTCATTTTCCAAACTTTTCATCTTGATTTTATGTTGTTGGTGTATTGTTCTAATCTATAGCTTTGTTTGCTTTGCATGATTGCTCCTGGATGCTAATATGTTGTGTTATCGAGTATAGATGGTGAGCAATTCGTGGGAGATCAAGGGTACAACTTTGACGAGCAGGACTAGCAAGAGTACTTTGCTCAAGGCAAGTATAGTATGGGATCATCCTTGTTTCCTATTCACTTTAATTCATTAAATTCATGTCGCATGCGTCACCTTGATAGGAATTCCCTAGAATTGAACTTTTACCTTGTTACCTATGGGTTATGCATTTGGGTACCTTTGCTAGTGCACAATTAAACCATGATCTTGTAACTTGACTAATGGTATATGCAATAAACATTAAAATATGACTTTTTAGCAACTTGGAAACAGGGGGCTAGAGTATTTAGCTACTTTCTAAATGGTTCAGATTCCTCTCCCTAAGGACTTATCTGTAAGTGATCATCCGAGACTTATAGTACAGCTATGAGGGCTACATGGCTCTAGCTTTAGCTCAGTATGAGGACCTTTTTCTAGCTTGTTAGTGGTTACCTTTATTGGTGTAAGAATGGCTTGCTGAATTGGGTATAGTGCGGCCTCTGTCCCCATGTGTATAGGATGCGTGTCAATGTGCCATCGGGAAGGGGGGCTCTACATCTGTTTGCCAAGTGAATCTAATGGCCCTAACTTGTTAGACAAACCTTTAAAAGGCTTCATAGTGACCCTTGCCTACTCACCTTGGAAGTGTTTTGGGAATAATTAACCTGGGCATATGGGTATCATGACTCACAGTGAAAGTGTACAACCTCTGCAGCATGTAAAATTGGTATATCAGCTGTGCTCATGATCACAAGTGGCCTTGGAACCCTTATGGAATAGATGGACACTAAGGATTATCTATTTATGCTATTCATTATTCATGTTTATGTTTGATCATGTGTTTTGTATAGGGAATTAAAACAACTTGTTGCTACTCTTAAGTTGAAATTGTGACAACTAAAAATTGAATGTTGTTAAACCTGTGTCAAGCCTTTTGAGCCTCAAGAACCCCGTGCTACACTTGTTGAGTACGACATGTACTTACACTTGTTTATTTTCATCATTTGGATAAAAATCCCAGATGGGTAACAGATGGCTTGGGGTATGATGATTTTCCTGACGACTTCTAGACTTGTCCTCAACGAGTCGACGTCCTTATGAAATGGAGCTTCTGCGAGAGATCTTTTATCCCTTCTGCTATATTTATGTGATAACTCTATCCTATTCGTGATGTAATAAACACTTGTGATGATACTATTCATAATTTGTAGTCTTATGTGCATGACTAATCTTTGGGCGCACATAAGATTTTGCATCCTATTTTATCCTTAAAATTGGGTGTGACAGTTACTATGGATTTGGAATCCACTCCTATTCATCAATATGCTGCACCTATGAGCGCACACCTAGAGCCACCAAAATCTTCAATACCTATTCTAACACCTAGCTATGAGCTGCGCCCGTGTTTAATTAACATAGCCCAGGATCAATCCTTTTTGGGCAAAGATGATGAAAATCCATACTCCCACCTACATGAGTTTGAGTAGACCTACGCATGCTTGCATATTGCGGGCATGTCAGATGAAAGTTTACGATGGAAGCTTTTTCCTTTCTCTATGAGAGGAAGAGCTAAACATTAGTATAAGCAAACCATAGGGAGTAGGCAAGGAGATTGGGAAGCTTTATGCTCTAGCTTTTCTTGAATTTCTTTCCTATCTCTAGAGTAGTTAGCCTTTGTTCAGAGGTTCTATATTTTAAACAACAGAACAAGAATCTCTAGCCATGTCATGGGAATGATTTAATGAACTTTTTCAAACCGGCCCAGACCTTGCCATTCAAGACCCCATTCTTCTTCAACACTTTTATATGGGTCTTAATAGGGAAACATCTAAGTTTCTTGATGTAGCTTCAGGTGGCTCGTTCTTGGATGTCTCAGCCAATTCGGGGAGAAGCATTCTTAATAAAGATTTAGAGAACACCCCATCACCGGAAGAGGTGGAAGAGAAGCTACTAGAGGCATAATCCCTAATAGCTAAACCAGAATCTTTGCCTAACCCACCACAAACTTCAGCTATCCCAAATCCTAATCCACCAAAAAAGGTGAAAACTCCAATTTTGGCTTTTAGGCTCGAATTCGAGGATGAACTTTTTGTCGAATATGGAAATACCTCAAATTATCATACTATGAGGAAACCCTAAAAGCCTAGGAAATCATCACCCCATGAAGAAATCTTTGACCATTCTGAGCAAGCTTTCCTTAAAAGACTACGAAAGAGCTAGTGTTTATTATAAGCAATGAATGGTTAGAAGAATCAGAGCTTTACTCCAATGTGATTTGTCTAGACTCACCTTCTATTTCCATTCTCCACCAAATTAACAAAGCTCCTTTTGATGCACTCTACAATCTGGTTGTGCTATTAATATCATGTTTGGTAGTGAAAGGGTTAGCCCTATTCAAGTTGTGCCTAAAAAAGGAGGCTTGACTGTTGTTAAAAATGAAAAGAATGAATTAATCCCACAAAGAACTATCATAGGCTGGCGGATGTGTATTGACTACCAAAAACTTAACAAGGCAACAAAGAAAGATCATTTTCTGTTGCCCTTCATTGATGAAATGTTGGAGCGACTAGCAGATCACTCTTTCTTCTATTTCCTTGATGGGTATTCAGGTTATCACTAGATACCAATCCATCCTGATGACCAAAGCAAAACCACCTTTACATGTCCATATGGAGCTTATGCTTATCGTAGAATGTTTTTTCGATTATGTAATGCTCTAGTTTCTTTTCAAAGATGCATGATGTCTATATTTTCTGATATGATTGAAGAAATCATGGAAGTTTTCATGGATGATTTTTCTGTTTATGGAAAAACTTTTGAAGGTTGCCTAGAAAATTTAGACAAGGTTTTACAAAGATGTGAAGAAAAGCACTTAGTCCCTAATTGGGAAAAATGTCATTTCATGGTTAAAAAGGCATAGTGCTTGGACATTTAGTGTGCGAGCGAGGGATTGAGATAGATAGAGCTAAAATTGAAGTGATTGAACAGTTACCTCTTCCTGTAAATATTAGAGGGATCCACAGTTTTATTGGCCATGCAGGATTTTACCGCCATTTCATAAAATATTTTTCACATATTGCTAGACCACATACAAATCTTTTGGCCAAAGATTTCCCTTTGAATTTGATGATGCATGCTTGAAATATTTTGAAATTCTTAAGGAAGCACTCATCTCTACACCAATCATTCAACCACCTGATTGGTCTTTACCTTTTGAAATTATGTGTGATGCTAGTGATTATGCTATGGGGGCAGTTTTGGGTCAAACAAAAGATAAGAAGCATCATGAAATTGACATGAGCTCAACTTAATTATGCAACAACTGAAAAAGAACTCCTGGCTATTGTTTTTGCTATAGATAAATTTAGATCTTACTTAGTACGAGCTAAGGTGATTGTTTACACTGATCATGCTGCTTTGAAGTACCTGCTCACTAAGGAAGATGCTAAACCTTGACTTATAAGATGGATTTTGCTACTCCAAGAATTTGACTTAGAAATAATAGATAAGAAGGGAGTCGAAAATTCTATTGCCATTCAGTTGTCTAGAATGCAATCTGAAAATCCACAGGAATTACCCATTAATGATTCTCTACGGGACGACATGCTCTTTAAGGTCACGAGATGGAAAGGTCATGTGCTAGTAACGACAAATTCGATAAGGTTGTGAGGCACACCATAGTGCCTTGGGTGGTATTCCTATTTGTATAATATCTATAGACACACAAATTGTACACTCTAGTGGCAGCAAGTGTCCCTTGGCTCTTGATATTTCATGGGCGAGACATAGGGCTGGCCGGACAACACTACTATAGTCTGGCCTTGTCATTTATAAGGTGGCTGGATTGTCCTACCATGGGCATAATGAGTACGGCAACTATTCGTCGATCGTGGTTGGTTGGCCTATGGTTAAACTTGTTTCTTTGTACTATTAGGACCAAAACCAATTCCTACACACCTTTTTCCATGAATGTTTAGTCACCAAACACGCGAACACACAAAACTCTAGCCGCCCCATAATTAATGCAACTCTCAATTTATTAAAATGTCAAATGCTTTGAACTGTGAGCAAACATACATGAAAGGCTACTAACATTTATGATACGAGGTAGTTACCATAAATTTAATCATATGATATATGTTCATAACATATTTATTTGGATTCATAAATGTACAAGGTAGTTACCATTAAATGAATCACATAATATATTTTCATAATAAATTTATTTGGAAACATAAATTGTTGATCAATCTTGAGAAATATTGAGTAGCATGAATAGTAGCCATGGTTTAGGTAGACAATACTTACAGAGAAATAGGGCTAGGGAGATGGAAAGCGTTTGACCGTATAGTGGGTGTAATTTTGAAGAAGTAGTCATGTGACGGATAGTATTGGAACGTGTAGTGGGGCGGGAGTTTGTGTAGGATCATGCTATGGGTGCATAAGACTGAGTCTATGGCCCACAATGCCATAGTGGCAGCGAGTGTCCCTTAGATCTTGATATTTCATGTGCGAGACATAGGGCTAGCCGGACAATACAACTATAGTCCGACCTTGTTGTTTCTAAGGGGGGTGGACTGTCCTATCGTGGGCATGAAATGTTAGACTACAGCTAAGGCATTGTTCATCCGTCTTAAATATTTCATGGCAGGACTGTCCTATTGAGGCAGAAAAGATTGTTAGGCACAAAACATGTTTGGTGATGAAGTGTGAATTGACAAGATAGATTGTTATGAAGATTACATTGATGAACCCAAATGTGATCATATGTTACTTGCAACAAGCACAACTAGCAAGAACAAAAAGGTGATAGTCGATCCATAAATAGTCATACATAATGGTTCTCATAAGTAGAAGCCAAATATCAAGTCTCATAGGCAAAACCAAAATAACAAGTCTTCCTCATCAAAAGTTATCTTAACATCTGTACTTCCATCTCACCCCCTAACTCTCACATCATCTCCTATCTATCTATGGTGACTGCACATCCGAGGGACCATCCGAAGCACCTACTGTCGATGAAGGAATAGGAGGGTCGGTGATGTTCTCTTTAACATTGGCATAGACGACATTATGAACCTCATGGGTAGTCTCATATGAAGGAGCAACAATAGTTTAACATTTATGATACAAAATAGTTACCATTAAATTAATCAAATAATATATTGTGATAATAAATTCATTTGAAACATAAATAGTAACACTATGAACTATATAATTTGGTCAATCTTGAGCAATTTTGACTGACATGAATCCCATCATTGCACATTTGATACGAAATAGTCTCACCTATAGCACCTATTGTCGAAGGCCTAGGATTGTCGGTGATGTTCTCTATGACACTGGCGTCACCGGCATCATGAGCCTTGTCAGTCGTCTTATCTGAAGGAGCAACAATAATTTAACATTTATGAAACAAAATAATTACAATTAAATTAATCAAATAATATATCTTGATAATAAATTCAATTGGAAACATAAATAGTAACACTATGAACTATAAATTTGGTCAATCTTGAGCAATTTTGACAGCACGAATCCCATAATTGCACATTTGATACGAAATAGTCTCACCTATAGCACCTACTACTGAAGATAGCCTAGGAGTGTCGGTGATGTTCTCTATGAGACTGGTGTCGCCGGCATCATGAACCTTGTCATTCATCTCATCTAAAGGAGCAACAATAGTCTCACTTGTAGGACGAGATGATGCCAAAGAAGGCATAGGAGGGATGATGATGTTATCTCCGAGATTGGCATCGACATCATCATGAACCTTGTCGGTCGTCTGACCTATAGGGGCAACAATAGTTTAACATTTATGATACAAAGTATTTGCCATTAAATATATTAGATAATATATTTTCATAATATATATATTTGAAAACATAAATGGTAACACTATGAACTATAAATTTGGTCTCACATGTTGGAGGAACAATAGTCTCTGTAGTGGTAGTGGAAGTCATTGCTAGACCCTCAGGAGCTTTGAGTGTATCTGTACCTAACTCCATGGTTGTCCTCATTGTACTCTGCTCATGCACCATCCTAGGTGATGACTCAATGTATACAAGGGCAGTTGGACTAGGAGCTGGAGGAATTGGCCATGCTAGTAGACCTGTTTGAATGTGAGTACTCAATGGGAACGTCTAGAGTGGTACGGGCAGGAAATCACCGATCCCCTGGCTAGCTGGCAACATAGCCTAAGACTAACCCTGAGGTGCGGCAAGGACTTGAAAAATAGGGGGTGCAATTCCTATGGCACTGTAAAGCTGATTAAAGCAGCCACTAAACATTGTGTACATATTAGCCATGTATGCCTGCTAATTTACCAGGGCTTGAGAAAGAACCTATGACTGCTGCTTCATCTGCTCTTGCCTCATGATAAGCGTATGTCGATTCTATCCTGACTCGGCTGCCTGATCCTGATGGCCTAAACCATACTCTAATTGGACTCAGTCAACACTCTAAGTATCTGAGTAAGCTCTGATGGTTGCTGAACAAATGCTAGAGTCACCTGAGGAGGGGCAGAGGATGCTGTAACATGTGGCTTAGCATCACTATCATCAATGCCAAACGCAGACACTGAGGCCTCGTCATCATGTGCATGGTGTGGTGACGAAGGGAGGTACTCGCTATCATCTGAGTCTGAATCAATCGATTTATGTGGACCAAAAACCTCTTCTACATTCATCGGCCCTCCTAGTCCGTTGTCCTGCTCTGTCTGCTCTAGGGCTACATCCTCTTCTTTGTGTCTCTCAATTTCCTCCGCTAAGAACTACTCCTAAGCAGCTCTGAGGGCACACTGTCCATGACACCGATCACCACTCAATGCTGGATGGTAGGTCTGAAGCACATTTCCTGTCACCTAGTACTTTTTCTGGCACTAATTTGGATAAGTCTCATTAAGTAGGTAGCAGATAATATGAGGGTACACCTGCTATTGTTCAACATTAATAGCATCAGCAATGACATCTTCAATCTCACACAACATGAAGTCCAAGAAGTCAAACTGCTCTCTAGTCCAATTGGAGTGGAGAAGCCACTGCTGTAAGCTAGTCAGCAACTCTCGGTTGCCCCCATGAGGGAGGACTGTCTTCCTCATAGCCATGTGTAGAACTTGCACTTCTGGTTGTAGTTGGTCTAGTGTACGTAGAGAGCCATCAGCGAATGGCTGCCTGAATAGCAGATGTATCTGCTGGTCTATTAGGATGGTACCTCTAGCTCTCCCACATCATAGGGGATCCTTGTCACCATAAACTATCTGGTGTAGCTTCCTATCTGAGGCAGCAACTCCAAGATTACTTCTCATCTCGCCCA
Organism: Miscanthus floridulus; assembly: GCF_019320115.1. Taxonomy (NCBI): domain Eukaryota; kingdom Viridiplantae; phylum Streptophyta; class Magnoliopsida; order Poales; family Poaceae; genus Miscanthus; species Miscanthus floridulus. The sequence goes on from NC_089585.1 coordinate 56,845,840, forward strand.
AGTAAATTTGTGTCATATGTTCATTGACCATCAACTGAATGAACCAGCGATGCGGGTCGATCCACACTGTAGCATAAAACTAATGTACCTAATGAGTCACAAATTGGTCTACCTTGCTAAAAAGGCGAGCGACGCCCTAGAACCTCTCAAATAGGAGGAGGATCGGCATGCCTACTACTCTCTCAAGCTCATCCTAGCCAAGTCACCTCTAGTCTACTATTGCAATATTTCTCATCATATAGCTCCTGTGGAAGCTCTCTTGAGTAATAGTCTAGAAAGCCCTGCTACAATCTTTCTCTCTAATCTATGGAAACCAGAACGCAACATCATAGAACTTGATGTCCATTATCTTCTTTGAGCTTAATCTCATAAAGTCATGGAATCTAGGCCCTCTCTCTAGCTCACTCTACTCACTTCTGCTCCCCTTTCTGCCACTTAAACCTCCTCCTCGAGTTTTAGGGCCCTGATGACCGCTTGCAAGCGGTGCGCACGAGTCTGGTGCAAACACAGAAGTTTGGTGTTTCTTGTGGAACATGTCCATCCATTGAATCTGCTCCTTAGTATACTCTTCCATCTGTACTCCCTCTGGGATAACCTGATGGGTCTACTCACCCCTCCAAGCTAGGTGGGACGATTGTCTAGTCTCCCTCTCTATAATCCTTAATGCACCACCACGACCTCAACCCTCCCTTGCCTCTTGCGCCAACATAGCCCTAGTGGCTTGTTCCTCTCTTTCTCGTTGCTTTTCTGTCCTACTCTTCTTCTTCTTCAGCTCAGGTTTAGGAGCCTTGTCCTTCCCGTTTCATGGCATCTGCACAAGTTCAGTGGGGGAAAGCCATGAGACTAGGTTAAACAACATAAAAACCATACAAGCATTTCATCGAACATGTAGCATGCATGATCAGCAGGAGCGAAGGCATCACCTTTCCTTAGCTGATTTGGTGGCTTGCCTTTGGAAGAAGAATGCGCGTGATGTCTGGTTGAATGCGCATGACACAGGGATGGTGGCATGAGCGACGATGACGTCAGTGTGGCTAGGCTATCGGTGGCGTGACACGGAGATGGTGGCACCGATTAGGGGCGGCCTTGTGGAACCACCATGGGTCATGGGGATGGCAGCGCGTAGCGGTGCGACCGCGAGCAACCTGGATCATGAGCATGATGGTGGTGGCGATGGAGAGCGCAATGGCGGTGGCGATGCGGAGCGGCCATGGGTGCAGGGGAGGTTGGGGCATGGGAGAAGAAAATTGGTTTGGCCCCTGTTTTTAAATCTGGAGGACCGCAGGATTGTCCGGCCATTGGAAAAAGAAACTGGCTAGACTTCAGGGGAATCGCTGCTGAAAATGAATGTCCAGCCTTTTTGTTTTGTCATTGGTCGAACCATCTTGTGCCATGTATTAGATAAAAAAATTAAAAACAAAAATTTTGGGCTGCATGGGTTCAAACCCGAGGCTACGGGGAGACCGAGTAGAGGCTTAACCGTTGTGTTAGGATAGGAAGTTTGATAGAATGGCTTCTTTTTCTCATTTTAGTCTTTATTGCTGCAGTATTAGTTAAAAAATAAAAATTTTGGCCCGTGTGGGGTTTGAACCCAGGGCGGCGGGTCAACAGAGTAGTGGCCTTACCGCTATGCTAGGATAGTGAGTTCGTTGGAATAACTTTGTTATTTTGCTTTTAGTCTTTGCTTGCTCTTGTACTAAATAATAAAATTAAAAACAAAAAGTTTGGCCCGCGAGGGTTCGAGCCCAGGGCTATGGGGAGAGAGTAGAGGCTTAACCGCTACGTTAGGATAGTTAGTTTGAGAGAATAGCTTCTTTTTCTCCTTTTAGTCTTTATTGATGCAGTATTAGTGAAAAAATAGAAATAAAAAATTTGGCCCGCATGGGTAACTTCCAAAAGACATTAGAGGCGGTTATGTAAAGATAACCGCCCCTAAAAATAGCAATAGAGGCGGTTATTTAAAGATAACCGCCCCATTGAAAATGTTCACGTGCAAACAAGGGGGCCAAACATTTTCCGAGGCGGTTTCCTAAAACAACCGATGCTGAAAATGATTGTCCGGTCAAATAGTATTGTCCGGCCTTTGTGTTCCTGCTCTGGCCAGACTGTCCTGTTGATCCGTTTAAAATTTAAGTAACTAGCCACTTTGTCTGGCCAAAAAGTAATGTCCAGCCTTTGTGTTTCTGCTCTGGTCGGACTGTCCTGCTGCTCCATTTTTAAAATTTAAGTAACTGACCACTTTATCCGACATTTGTGTTTAAGTGGTGGCCAGACCGTGCTGCGGCTCTGATGTTTTCTACCCTTCACGTGGCCGCCACTACTGTAGTAATATTTTGTGTTTTGTTTATTTACAAATTCTTCAAAAGCATGTGCCAACAAAATAAAATATACATATAAAATTATTAGTTCATTAATGTGCCACATGGTCTTAATATTATTACAAATGTCCGAGACATAAATGAATAATTAAGCTGTTACAACTCTGCCTTCCGTATCAATGCGCAGGTATGGAATGGCATTTGATTTTTCCACCTATGCTTCTACAAGCTTGATCTTGTTTGGTAGGTCTATGAATAGTTGCACTTTGCAGTATGGATTATGCTCCTCCAAATCTTCTACGCCGTCTACTCCTAGGATCCTCTAATTCCCACATATAACAACATGCCTCTTTGGATTCTCACGATCAGCATAATACAGGACCTGTGCCACATGATTAGCAGGCACCCATGTGTGATCCTTGTAACCTAAATCTCACGTAATACTAGATGCCAGCTATCGTCCTCTGGCCCATCGCTTCCACGAAGTCCCAGGCATACCCCAGTCACTTAAGAGCTTGTGTGAGAATTGGCTGCAAGCCACATGTAGCAAAACCTGCAAGCGAACAAACAAAAATATCAAGAAGCACTCATATAATAATAAGAATAAATAAACATTACTCTCATATCATACAGGATGTACCACATCCATATGGTTGAATGTCGTATGCCTCTTGCTTACTCGCGGCACATCTAGACCATGCTAAATTAAAGCTTGAATCTTCAAGGACGAGAAATCAGGCATATGGTAGCCAATTCGCTCAATTGCCTACAAAGAAAGCAGCACGACATCGATCTAGGCGCCTATCTTGGTCGGTGACCGTCGTCCAGTCTACATGATGTCCTAGCGCACCTCATTATTGTACCTAATGAGGATGTTGAAGGCGAGACTGCACATCCATAAATTGGCTCCTTCATCATTCAGAACCTCACTTGTCGTGTTCTCGAAGATCTCCCACACCCCAAGCATCCATAGTGCTGCTTCCACCCACTTGACCAGTTTTATAGTCTGTGACATATGCAACAATCATATTATGAATGAATGAATATATGCAAAAATTATATTAGCACACAAAACTTAAAATATTCTATACTATTGATGGGTTTAGGTAATGCGGAACGGCCCTATCTAGCGATGGCGCGAATGGAAGATCGCCACGGTGGAAACCTGGTTCCTATGGCTGGGGAAGTCCGCCACCATTCATCGTCACTAAAAAACTAAAAAAACACCCCAATAAATATAGAACCCCCATATAAATATACCATGCAACAATATATATTAGAGAAACATATAAACAATAAATGATGTATAAATAAAAATAAAATCCACCATTAGTATTCCTAATCTAAAAAACCACATATTTGAATATTTCTATGCTTATTACTAAAAAACATTAAAAATGATCAACATTATCAGCAATGAAAGATTAAATGGATGGAAGAAGATGCTAACATTTAGAAAAATGGTTGGAAGAAGATGCTTGACGGTGGCCAGCAAGAACTGCTCTTGCTCCCCCAAGCAAGAACAAACACACAAGTGAGCTAATGGTGCTTAGCATGCGTACTGTCTGAGAAGGAAGAAGGTATTTAGGGTGTGGCCATTTTTAGGGGCGGTTGAATAAAGAGAACCGCCTCTGTTAATTCGTTTGTAGAGATGGTTCTCTTAAGGAACCGTCTCTAAAAATAGGACACTTTTAGAGACGGTTTTGTAAAGAAGACCGCCTCTGAAGATCCATTTTCAGGGGTGGTTCTCTTAACGCAACCGCCTCTAAAAACAGATAGCTATCAGAGGCAGTTTTCTTAATAGAACAGCCCCTGAAGATGGATCTTCAGAGGCAATCATGAAGCTACAGTGACCCCAGGCGTGGTTAGAGGCGGTGTGCTAGGTGAACCACCTCTGATTGAAAGGGGGCGTCGTTGAAAATGATTTCTGTAGTAGTGGCTTATACATTGTTTACCTATGGATACACCCTATATTCTGGGCCATGTGGTAGATCGCGGATGTGACACTCCCGTTGAGTCCTTTGTAGTCCACTCCCCAAATATAGGTATGCAAGTATGATCTAGTTACGAAGGAAGACAAGCTCTATTCTTAATCTTCCTTAGTAATATCCCTTATGTGTAGATATAAAGATGATCTTAGCCATGATTACTAGGTGTAATTACACTAATCAATGTATCCTTTGACTTATAATTAAGAATGACTTAGGAATTATTCCTCTAATATTCTACCTCACCATGCTAATGCCATAAAAAGGAGTACTCTGAGTGATTTATCATTATTGATGATCTATACTTATCATATATATATATATCTTATCCTATGACTTACCCCTGTTATGAGTGAAATATTGGTTATGGTTTAGTTCTCCATCAATAGTATAAGTTATCAATACTTGTCCATGCTGGACCTTCCTAATGGTAAAATATAAATAATGATACCTAGAATACTATTGGGTGAAGTACTACAATGGTATAATTATCAATGCGCTTGCAGATTCCTTTTCATTCATATATCTTTATATTCTTTCTAGTCACATAAAATGATAAAGAACTACTTAGTATCATTCTAGTAGTGATGCTAGGTAGTACCAACAAGCATCTCTAGCATCATCACTAGGGATGACAACCTAGTAAAGTAATGTTAGGAAATGTAGGTAATTAATAGGTGGCTACTAAAACAAAGTGATAAGTTAATAAATACCAACAAGCATTTCTGGTGTTGTTGCTGAGGACTAGATTCAACTCTGTTCTTAGTAACGACACTAAGGAATGTCAACAAGCATTTCTAGCGCCATTGCCGAGGAAGGTAGCTAGACAAAGGAAGTCTTGATAAACTTATGCTTATTGATGTGATCAAAATAACCATAGACCTCTGCTCTAGCAGGGATACCCTTGTTTTGTCTACTTGTGTATCTTATGCAGGGTAATGTGTGATCAGTTTTAACCTTTCGACAAACTATGTTGAAGATCCCAAAGCATTAATTAGGAGAACAAGAGCCAAACTCAAGAAAGTCTTAGCTTTAGAATCTGAAGACAACCGGATAAGGCGAAGCTTAACACATGAATTTGAAGCCATCGATGACAAGACTCTTCGTGAATTCTCTGCTCCAACCACTGCCAACATCCATACTAGACCTAATGTCAATGTTGGAGACAATGGATTCGAGCTCAAACCAGCTCTCATCAACATGGTGCAAGCTAGCTAGTTTTGTGGAAAGGCACATGAAGATGTGAGTGCACATCTTCAACACTTCCTGTAGATCTATAGCACTTTCACCATCAAAGGAGTAACCAAGGACGCCATACTACTTCGCCTCTTCCCATTCTCACTTTTGGGAAAGGTGAAGCAGTGGTTCTACACCAACAAAGATAGAAATACTACATGACATAACTGCTCCACAACCTTCCTAGCCAAGTTATTTCCCATGGGCAAGACCAATGCTCTGCGTGGGAGAATTTCAAGTTTTCAGCAACAACATGACAAATCTATCCCTAAGGTATGGGAACGCTTTCAAGATTACATATCAAAATATCTTCATCATGGGATGGAAAATTGGCTACTCATGTAGACCTTCTATCATGGGTTAACCAATAGTACCCATGAGACTATGGATGCTGCTGTCGGAGGTGCATTTCTGTCACTCATGCTTCTAGTTGCAACAACTCTTGTGGAGAAGATGGCCTCCAACCAAGGCTGGAATGAAGAATGAGTTCATGCCCGCAAGAGGGGACAATGAGAAGAAAGCTCAAAGACCGGGCTAATGAGAAGAAAGAAGTCATGCACATTCATGATTCTAGCGTGACATGTGAAGAGTGTGGAAATACTGGCATTCAGGGAACAACTACCCTAAAATTCATGAGGATGTGAACTTTGTCAACAACAACTACTATCGTCCTCAACAAAATCAAGGATGGAACCAGCAACAGAGGCCAAACTACCAAAGTAACTACCAAGGAAACCCTCAAGGTAACAATTATAATAAATTCAATCAACCACCCTTGAGAGAATTAATTGCTAGCCAATCTAGACTCATCGAAGGATTATCTAAGAAGGTAGCTACCAATGATAAAATTCTAGAAAATATAAGTAATAGAATGGATAGCTTTGCTTTTGCCATTAAGAACTAGTATAGCTTTAATAAAATAATAGAATCACAAATAGCTCAGCTGGCAGCTGCTGTTCCTCTATCCAACAAAGGTAAGATTCTAGAGCAACCGAAAGATCTAGAAACTACAAATCTTGTCGATATTCACAATGCAGCTTACTACTATATGGAGCCATCGATGGGAAGGTAGATAGATTATACCATGCCAAAAAAGAAGAGCGGTCTAGGGAGACCTATCATCCCCATCGCCATTGGACCTCACATCTTCCAAGAAGCTATCTGTGACTTCAGAGCAAGTGTCAACATCATGCCAAAGGTAATTTATGAGAAAATCCTATGAGATCCTTTGTTGTACACAAATATACGTTTGTAGCTTGCAGATCAGTCACTCTGCTACCCCAAGGAAGTTCTTGAAGATGCCATCATACGAGCAAGAAAATCATATGTTCCCGTAGACTTTGTGGTTTTGGAAACAGGTGGACATGAAAGGGCACCATTCATCTTGGGCTGACCTTTCCTAAGCACCACAAAGGCTATCATCTACGTGAATAGTGCCAAGATCTATTTTACAATCAAGGATAAAAAGATGAAGTTTTCTTTTAAGAATCGCATCTTGCAATCTCCTGGACATCCATAGACGCCATATTTGCCCAAAGTGACAACAGTGCCCAAGAAGAAGAAGAAGAAGAGAAGAAGGAAGAACAAAGCCAGGCAACTACATGAAGAGACAGTCAACATGATCAACATACTCATATCAGAGTACGACCACCTCCTCGCTTTAATATTCCTTGCCAAGAAGGATGATCCTAGTTTACCGATGATTGAGTGTACCATTGGACAAAGAATCTTCCACAAGACCTTCTATGACATTGGATTGGGTGTCAACATAATGTCCAAGGTAACATGTGAATATTTATCTGGTAACAAACACTTATACCCTACATAAATGCATTTGCAGATGGTGGACCAATCAATCCAATTCCTAGAAAGAATAGCAAAGGACATTATGGTAAGAATACATGACCACTTTGACCCTGCCGACTTCATGGTTTTGGATGGGAGAAGAAGAAGACGATACACCCATCATCCTGGGAAGACCGTTCCTCAAAACCACCAATACGATCATCTACGTCAGATCTAGAGAAGTCCACTTCCAATTCCCAAGAGAAAAGGTATGTTGTTATTTTAATAGTTATACTACTTATGAGCAGCCAAAGAAGAACCACTCTAGGAGGAGACATCGATCATCCGGATGTCAAGGGAACCAACCCCTATGGAATGAATGGGAGGAAGATGAACAACCTGAAGAATTTGTGAAAAAGGAACCTACATTGCCTAAGTCAAGCCCACCAGCCAAGCAGGTGTGGAAGGAGAAGGTGATATCATCACAATCACAAGTGGTGCAACCATCAGGGTCTCCATCACCAAATATTAGATGATGCACCCGACGAATGAATAAGACTGGAGTAAAGTCTTGTCCGGATGACTTAAAAATCTGAACCCTTGCCATGAGGTAATATCGATACTTATCCATATTTATTTTCATTATTGCATGAATTGTTCTTACTTTAGCATCTATAGTTTTCTACATTAGCATTGCATTAGTTAAAAATATATGCATACATCTAGTTATATTTCATTTTCTGCATATAAAGAAAAATAAAAAGTTTTATTACTGCAGATCATCATCGCATAAGAAAAGAAAATAAAAATATTATTGTATCCTTAAGCCCCATGTGAATAATTTTCATGGTGTAACAATCCCTTGGAATATTTACCGTGGTGGCATAAAAATAATATATATTTATACTATGCCTACATATTTTCTTTCTTGCATAAAAAATAGAAAATCCAAAAATATTAGATAGACATCCTATTAAAATTCTGCCATTAGAAAATCTATCTAAACCGACAAGAACAAATCACTAAATGGCTAACTGCTAACCCCTTATCTTAATCAAGCCATGAGTTTGTTCTTGTTGGAGTATTTTGCAGGATGATTCACATGATCAAGAGCAAGTTCACTATGTTGTCTTCATCTCACTCCACTCATGGATGAGAAGGACATACACCGACAAACCTGCTCTGAGAAAGATTAATCACCATCCAACAATAGACCACGGAAACATCCAGCTTGGGCAAGGAGCATCCCCCGTGTATCTAGCTAAGTATTTCCTTCCTTTAGTTTTACTATTAGTAAGTTTGCTTTATATTGGAGAAAGAAATAAAAAGATGCATAACAAAATAAAAAATTATCTTAGTTAATTAATTATATATATATATATATTATTAAGGTGTGATCTTCAAACATAAAAACAAAATAAAAAGTGTGTTTACTTTTCTTTCTAGTTTGATTTTTCTTAAAAAAGAGAAAATAGCTAAATAAATAAAAGTCTAGGTAATTGACGAATATGATACGAGAAAGTCTGAGCTACTATTTATCTTGTTACAAGTGATACTAGAGTTTCGGAGATTTATCTTTTGAAAAAAATATAAAAATGCTTCATGATGAGTTCCTTGTATGACAAAGCTTGAATTCCTACTAGAGCCATAAATGATATTTAGACTAGGAAAACTTCCACTCATATATGCTGCTTGCTTTTGCATTGAGTTTAGTCAAGCTTTGTTGACCCTTATGAGAGATTTGTCATGCTCTTAAAATCAAGATCACATACACACCACCCTCATATGCACTACTACTTCGCTAGGGGTAGGCGCAAAAGCATGCCATTCCATTTAGATCCACTCAAAAATGTTTTACTACTAAACTGGGAGTGAACACCAAAAATATACCCTATAGGATGTCCCCAAATAAATGCTCCAAAGTTCTTGTTGCTATCTCTCAAAAAGATTTTGTTGTAGAAATGAAGCATGTGGCTATGCAAAAGTTATTCAAAAAAAAGAGAGTATTGAAAAAATGAACAAGTGTCTAAGATATCTAAAACAATGGGTACTCAGATGCCTGCCTGAAAAAAAGAAAGAGATGAATAAGATAGCCCATGTTTTCGTGCAAGGTTATGTTTCCAAATTCCAGAAAAAAGAGATAAGTTTTCAAGGAGCAAAGTAGAATTAGGTTAGCCACCATACATTCACACACATGCACATCTTGATTTGATTGTATGGCTCAACTCTCTTTGGATCTAAGGTTTGACTTTATAATATATGTATTGCAAGTATCCTCTTTCATGCTTTTTCCACTCCTATGAGCTCCATATAAGCCTTAGTTGTAGGAAAAGAAAGGCATAACATCATTATTGTCTTAGTGATACACCACATACATTGAGAGACTTGAGAGTGTCATACAATCGAAGCTCTGAGTTTTATTTTGAAAACCTACAAAAACTTTGAAATAATGGTTCAACAAAGAACTAGAGACATAGTGCTTGACTTGATCGTTCTATCTTTCAATTGCTCAAGACCTAAGTGAAGGCTAAGGAGCCCCATAGTTGAAGGTAATATGGTTAAGTTTGAATGTCAGATCAGTTCATTCTAATCCGGAGGAGAATTCTTGTTTGAACTCGTGTGTACTTTTGAGGAGTGAAAGCATTGAAGCAACTCCTAATCCAATTTTTGCTAAGTTTAATTTTGCTAAGGGACAAGTAAAGGTTAAGCTTGGGGGAGCTTGTTGACGATAGTTAATAACCATTATAAACCATCAAAATAATATGCATAAGGGCATAAGTATGATCACCAACAAAGGTCTAGGGGTTTAAAACTAATAAATTCCACAAGTTTTGGTGCATCTGTATTTTCTGCTAGGTTTAACCCGAAAACCATCAAGGTGGACCTACATGTCAGATTTAATTGCGCTTATCAATGGTGAAATAGACACTAGAAGGTTCTAGAGGACACCATGCCAAGGCAGAGAGGTAGAGGCTGCCAAGTGGGGCCGGCCAGCCCCACCTGTAGGCCACCCAGCCCTTAGGCCCACCTGTCGGTTCTCCACCACCTCTTAGGTTGCATCTACGCCGTTCCTTAAGTTAGTTTGATCCAAGGCCTCATGTTGGGTGCTCCAGCCTATATATACTAGCCCCTACCACCCCCTTGAGGCATAAAGTCATTTGAGAAGATAGAAACCCTAATCATCCTTAGAGCTTCATAAATTCTATTGCATAGCTAGTTAGGTTAGATCTACAGGGAGGCAAGCAGGCTTCGCTTGGATTCCTGATCGTGTCAAGAGTGTGGTTTGGTATAATCCTTGTACCCCCTCTCTTTTGTATCTCCATTTTTATATGCTTGCTACAATTGTTATGACAATATTAGTATTCATCTTATTCATGTTCTTTGTTATAATATTGATTGTCTACTTTGATTATATACTTATTATAGCCAGTTTATCATTATGTTTATGCATAAGTTCGCAAAGCGCTCGCTCCAAAGTACATGGGGTGAGTGGTCGACATTGTGTAAGCGTGGTGCTTATACATTGTTTACCTGCATTTACACCCTATATTCTGGGCCATGTGGTAGATCGTGGATGTGACACTACCGTTGAGTCCTTTGTAGTCCACTCCCTGAATATAGTTGTATAAGTAGGATCTAGTTACGAAGGAAGACAATCTCTTATGTGTAGATATAAAGATGATCTTAGCCTTGATTACTAGGTGTAATTGCACTAATCAATGTATTCTTTGACTTGTAATTAAGAATGACTTAGGAATTATTCCTCCAATATTGTACCTAACCATGCTAATGCCAAAGAAAGGAGTACTCTGAGTGATTTATCATTATTGATGATCAATAATTATCATATATATATCTTATCTGTAGCATCCAGTTTCAAGGACAAAACTAGATACACAACATATATGAGCCCAGGAAGTCAAATCTCACATATAACTACAAATAAAGGTAATATCAATAGACAATGCTTAATATATACGTACTTAGTATAAAGAATACAACCTTAGAAAGTAGACAGCAGAAACACAACTCTGATCTTCGGGTGAAGACTCCACTTCCATAGGGACAACTGACTGGTCGATCACAAGCCTAATTCCTCCAGACTCTAGCAATTTGGTACCCATCCAAGATTTTTCCAAAGATTTAAAAAGTAAAGTAAGCGTAAGTACATGTTGTACTCAACAAATATAACATGGGGTTCATGAGGATCAAAAGGCTGACACTGGTTTAACTATGATTAGCTTTTAATGAGTCATGATTTTAGCAATTGAGTAGCAACAAGTTTGTCCACAAGCCTATATAAACACATGATCAGGTAAACATGAATAATGAATAGCATAAACAATAATCATTAGTGAGCATCTTTATCATCAGTATCATCAGTGTTTATCAACATTAACCATTAGTGATCATCTATTCCGTAAGGGTTCCAAGGTCGCTCGTGACCGTGAGCATGGCCGATATACCAGTTTTACACTCTGCAGAGGTTGTACACTTTCACTGTGAGTCATGATTTATCCTTTCACCCCAAGTTGTGAACCTCTTGACCCACTACCAAGGAAGGTCGGCAGGGTTCACTATGAAGCCTTTCAAAGGTTCGTCTAACAAGTTAGGGCCATTAGATTCACTCGGCAAACAAATATAGAGCCCCCCATCCCGATGGCACAATGACGTGCAACCTATACTCAAGGGGACAGAGGTCACACTATACCCGATTCGTCAAGCCATTCTTATGCCAATAAAGGTAACCGCTAATAAGCTAGAAAATGTCCTCCTACTAAGCTAAAGCCAGAGCCATGTAGCCCTCATAACTATACTGTAAGTCCCGGATGATCACTTACAGATAAGTCCTTAGGGAGAGGAGTCTAGAGCACCATAAAATAGCCCAATGCTCTAGCCCCCTTGTTCCATGTTGCTAAAAAGCATCTTTTAGTGTTTATTGCATATACCATTAGTCAAGTTACAAGATCATGGTTGTAGTTGAGCACTAGCATCAAACTACCCAGTGCAATACCCCATAGGTATCAAGGAATCTAGGGTATCAAATAGATAGGAAAATTACTATAGTTGCCAAGGTAGACACATGCATATGATTAAAATGATATTAAGGTGAATGGGGCAACAAGGAAGATCCCATGCTATACTTGCCTTAAACATGCTTTTCATCCAAAACAACTCCCCTAGAGAACCATCGATTATCTTCTAGTCTTTCGGTCTTTGGCACTCATGAACAGCTCTTCTACTCGCAGCAGACCGCAGTGACCAAGCACACCAACAAACATACAAGCAACGAATAAAGCAACTAAGAATAGTACAACATACGAGAGAAAACAAAGTTCTAAAAGAAAGCTAGTGCTATGGTCATGAGATCACAAGAAACGCCGATAACGGAACTATCGTTAAAAAGAAACGACTACCATGAGATTTATATTACAAAAGAATCAACTACATACTTGATTGATTTTAATTAATACAAACCATATGAATGATATTAATTCAGATTAGTCACATCATATTTTAATCCAAAATCAAGTTAGAACTAGTCATATTTTATTTATATAAACATGTATCATATTATTTAGTTCATTTAAACTTTATACGGCAAAAATAAATAAACATGTGAGAGCATCTACTCTAATTGTATAGGACGTGTTTTAAACTAAGTAAATCATTACATTAATATTTATGTATAAAATGCTCAAGTGTAACACCTACATTGCTTTTAAATTGGAAAACTAATTACATGCATTTAATCAAATTAATATTTAACTTAGTAAGGTCATAAATGTGTGATATGAAGAACATTACCACTATCTCGCAAAGCACGTCGCTACAAAACTAATGCTATGAGAGCAACTTGGAGCAGAGGTAACGTGAGAGCGGATATCTGAGAGCAAAAGGAACAGATGGAAAAGCTCACCGGTGATTGACGATGGCAGAAATTAACAACGCTTGATGGCGACGAAATTGACATCGACTGATCTTGGGGAAGATGGACAGCTCAATGATTGCTTTACAATGTACTGTACATGCGGCATCACACAGAAGCTCCAAGAGTGGCTGCGGCTTCCATGGCCATAAAAATTCATCGGTAGCCAGCGAAAACGTGCACGTCGACGCCGTGGCATCGGAAGACGGGAAACTTGGTGGCAAGACATATGCATAGCATGCCTAGCGTGCCTTCGTTCATGCATGGCCGGCTGCTGCTCGATGTCCAGATGACATGCATCGTGATCTTGCATCATCCTTCATAGCGACCGGTGATGATGAGATCTGAATATGAGGAGATTGGCCGAGTAGCTGGCTCATTCGATTTTGAAGAAGACGACTTAGTGCTCCTATAAGCTTGGATGGATATTGAATTATTGATGCCCGTGAGGAATCGACAGCAGTGGGCCACGGCGATAAGCGACGTAGGACTCAGCTGCAAGGCTCTGTCAGAGGATGATGCAAAGTGCAGCAGAGGCAAGCAGATGGCTGCGCGATTTACTTGCCAAAGGTGTGCCAAGGATGAGCAGCGGCGAGGGCAGCAACAAATTCTCCACGATGGCGAGGCCGCAGACGGCAACAGCGGCAGTGGGCATTTTTAGCTCTCGGCAAGACCTAGTGCGGCAGCCGGGCAGTGCTAGGGCAAGGATGCAGCAGCAAGAGATGAGGTCGGCGTCGGCCACAGCCAGCGACAACAACAAAGCATGACGACAGGGGAGCTCAGATCCAAGTTGCAGGTCGATGGCACGGCAGCGGGAGCTAGCTAGCAATGTTTGCTATCAGATATATGTTGGTCATGTACATCCTTAGATCTACTGCTACGCAGATAGAAACGTCACCGAGCGAGGCAAACTAGGGCATAGACTTGCAGAGGTTCAGGCGAGAATCGACGATGGATGTAGGGTTACCCTTTTATATATATAGACATAGACATGCAAAGGGGAAACCCATGTACAGATTCAAAACGGCAACGTGGCCAGATATAACTCAAACTTGGCATTGATATTAGTTACAATACGATTCATATGACAAGGAAATTGAGGAGCTGACAGCACGTGGCCATCAAGCAGCGAGACAAGAGAGCAAGGAGCAATGGGGCTGGCTCCTCTTTGTAGGCCTAAAATTGAAGGGGTATACGTGAATATGTGCTAAGTGAGTCTATGGAGAAACAAAGTGGACCGAGATAAAATATTTGGAGCTCATGAAAAGAAATTTTAGAGCATCTAAAAATTATATTATGCTCAAAGACAAGTAGGAACAAGTTCTAGAGAAAGCTGGAAAAATTCATAGGAAGTTTTGAGAGATAGGTTAATGAATGAGAAACTCAAAGGAATGATTTAGAGCAGATGAAGAGGATCTTAGAAAATTCCGAGCGAAAATATTAGGATCGAGAAAGCAAGAATTTGATTATAGAAAAAGATAGAGACGAGCCGGAGACAGATAAACAACTTACTAAACGTGTTTTGAAAATTTTACTCACTCATTGCACCAAGTCACACAACAAGCAAACATCACATCAAACAAAACCATCAAATTAATTTGGAAAAGATTGAAAATTCATTTTTTCCTATAACTAAATTTGCACTACCTTAAACTAAACTTGGGAAATTTTATGTCAATATTGAAATTATTTATTTTATTTAGTGTTTTCTATGCACAACCCAAAATCAGAAATTTTGGGGTGTGACAAACTACCCCACTTAACAGGAATCTCGTCCCGAGATTCAGAGAGACTAGGGAGAAAGATAAAGAAGGTCTTCACACCTCCACACTTCCTTGATTCAGGATTCATGAGATGAAGGAATGAACTTGCATGATAAAGAGGATTTGGGAGTTTCACTGGATAGCATGGAAGATAAAGGTCAACGATGCTTTGTAGAGGATGCTACACCAGTTAACAAGAGTTTTGCTAAACTTGGAATATTCCATTCGAAGATCCTCGTGTTGGTGTAGTCTTCAGGGCCTTCCTTTGGATCACAAAGATAGAGATGACAAACAAGCAACACACCAAACAAGACAAGCTTGCATCACAACATCAAAACTACACGTGCTTCTATAGCAATGGCGGTCATCCTAAGGAGTGGATTATGATGAAAGGCCATCGCAAATTTGAATACGGTGAGATCAGAAAACTTTAGTAAACCAAAGAAGTAAAAATCAAGGAGATAAGAAGCAATAGCTCAAAGGAAGCTATCAAGGAGAGAAGAAAATAGGACAAGGATAAGAAAGAATCAATTCAACTAGTCAAAGCGACGAAGAAGTAGTTTTGTAGCAAATTCTAAACCTTAGAACGACTAGTTTCTACTAGGCTTGCGTCCTACGGTCATCATTGCTCTGATACCACTTTGTAGCATCCAGTTTTAACGACAAACCCAGATACACACCATATGTGAGCCTAGGAAGTCAAATCTCACATATAACTACAAATAAAGGTAATATCAATAGACAATGCTTAATATATACGTACTTAGTATAAAGAATACAATCTTAGATAGTAGGCAGCGGAAAGACAACTCCGATCTTCGGGTGAAGACTCCACTTCCATAGGGACAACTGACTAGTTGATCACAAGCCTAATTCCTCCAGACTCTAGCAATCTGGTACCCATCCAAGATTTTTTCAAAGATTTAAAAAGTAAAGCAAGTGTAAGTACATGTTGTACTCAACAAATATAACATGAGGTTCATGAGGATCAAAAGGCTGACACTAGTTTAACTGTGATTAGCTTTTAACGAGTCATGATTTTAGCAATTGAGTAGCAACAAGTTTATCCACAAGCCCGTATAAACACATGATCAAGTAAACATGAATAATGAATAGCATAAACAATAATCATTAGTGAGTATCTTTATCATCAGTATCATCAGTGTTTATCAACATTAACCATTAGTGATCATCTATGCTGTAAGCGTTCCAAGGCCGCTCATGACCATGAGCATGGCTGATATATCAGTTTTACACTCTACAGAGGTTTTATACTTTCACTGTGAGTCATGATTTACCCTTTCGCCCGAGGTCATGAGCCTCTTGACCCACTACCATGGAAGGTCGGTAGGGTTCAATATGAAACCTTTCAAAGGTTCCTCTAACAAGTTGGGGCCATTAGATTCACTCGGCAAATAGATATAGAGCCCCCCTTCCCGATGGCACAATGACACGCAGCCTATACTCAAGGGGACAGAGGCCGCACTATACCCGATTCGTCAAGCCATTCTTATGCCAATAAACATAACCACTAACAAGCAATAAAAGGTCCTCATACTGAGCCAAAGCCAGAGCCATGTAACCCTCACAGCTATATTGTAAGTCTCGGATGATCACATATAAATAAGTCCTTAGGGAGAGGAGTCTAGAGCACCATAAAATAGCCCAATACTCTAGCCTCCTTGTTCCATGTTGCTAAAAAGCATCTTTTAGTGTTTATTGCATATACCGTTAGTCAAGTTACCAGATCATGGTTGTAGTTGAGCACTAGCATCAAACTACCCAATGCAATACTCCATAGGTATCAAGGAATCCAGGATATCAAATAGCTAGGAAAATTACTATGGTTGCCAAGGTAGACACATGCATATGATTAAAATGATATTAAGGTGAATAGGGCAACTAGGAAGATCTCATGCTATACTTGCCTTAAACATGCTTTCCATCCAAAACAATTCCCTTAGAGAACCTTTGGTTATCTTCTAGTCTTTCGATCTCTGGCACTCATGAACAGCTCTTCTACTCGCAATAGACCGTAGCGACCAAGCACACCAACAAACATACAAGCAACGGATAAAGCAACTAAGAATAGTACACCATACAAGGGAAAACAACATTCTAAAAGAAAGCTAGTGCTATGGTCATGAGATCACAAGAAATGCCGATAATGGAACTATCGTTAAAAAGAAACGACTACCATGAGATTTATATTACAAAAGAATCAACTACGTACTTGATTGATTTTAATTAATACAAATCATATGAATGATATTAATTCAAATTAGTCACATCATATTTTAATCCAAAATCAAGTTAGAACTAGTCATATTTTATTTATATAAATATGTATCATATTATTTAATTCATTTAAACTTTATTCGGCAAAAACAAAAAAGCATGTGAGAGCATCTACTCTAATTGTATAGGATACATGTTTTAAACTAAGCAAATCATTACATTAATATTTATGTATAAAATGCTCTAGTGTAACACCTACATTGCTTTTAAATTGGAAAACTAATTACATGCATTTAATCAAATTAATATTTAACTTAGTAAGGTCATAAATATGTGATATGAAGCACATTACCACTATCTCGCAGAGCACGTCGCTATGAAACTAACGCTACGAGAGCGACTTGGAGCAGAGGAAATATAGGTATACTCGAACGTGAGACCGGATATCTGAGAGCGAAAGGAATAGATGGAAAAGCTCACCGGCGATTGACGATGGCAGAAATTAACAATGCTCGATGGCAACGAGATTGACATCGATAGATCTTGGGGAAGATGGACAACTCAATGATGGCTTTGCAATGTACTGTACATGTGGCATCACACAGAAGCTCCAAGAGTGGCTATGGCTTCCACAACCATAAAAATGCATCGGCAGCCAGCGAAAATGTGAACGACGACGCCGTGGCGTCGGAAGACGGGAAACTTGGTGGGAAGACATATGCAGAGCATGCCTAGCGTGGCTTCGTTCATGCATGGCCGGCTACTGCTTGATGTCTAGAAGACATGCATTGTGATCTTGCATCATCCTTCATAGCGACCGGTGATGATGAGATCTGAATATGAGGAGATTGGCAGAGTAGCTGGCTCATTCGATTTTGCAGAAGATGACTTAGTGCTCCTGTAAGCTTGGATGGATATTGAATTATTGATGCCCATGAGGAATCGACAGCAGTGGGCCACGGCGATTAGCGGCGTAGGACTCAGCTACGAGGCTCTATCAGAGGATGATGCAAAGCGGCGACAGAGGCAAGCAGATGGCTGCGCGATTTACTTGCCAGAGGTGCGCCAAGGATGAGCAGCGGCGAGGGCGGCAACAAATTCTCCATGATGGTGAGGCAGCAGATGGCAACAGTGATAGTGGACATTTTCAGCTCTCGGCGAGACCTAGTGCGGCAGCCGGGCAGTGCTAGGGCAAGGTTACGGCAGCAAGAGATGAGGTCGGCATCGGCCACAGCCAGCGACAGCAATAGAGCATGACGACAGGGGAGCTTAGATCGAAGTTGCAGGTCGATGGCGTGGCGGCGGGAGCTAGCTAGCAATGTTTACTATCAGATATATGTTGGTCATGTACATCCTCAGATCGACTACTGTGTAGATAGAAACGTTCGCCGAGCGAGGCAAACTAGGGCATAGACTTGCGGAGGTTCAGGCGAGAATCGATGATGGATGCAGGGTTACCCTTTTATATATATAGACATAGATATGCCAAGGGGAAACCCATGTATGGATTTCAAATGGCAACGTGGCCAGATATAACTCGAACTTGGCATTGATATTAGTTACAATACGATTCAGATGACAAGGAAATTGAGGAGCTGACAGCACGTGGCCATCAAGAAGCGAGACAAGAGAGCAAGGAGCAATGGGGCTGGCTCCTCTTTGTAGGCCTAAAATTGAAGGGGTATACGTGAATATGTGCTAAGCGAGTCTATGGAGAAACAAAGTGGACCGAGATAAAATATTTGGAGCTCGTGAAAAGAAATTTTAGAGCATCTAAAAATTATATTATGCTCACAGACAAGTAGGAACAAGTTCTAGAAAAAGCTGAAAAAATTCATAGGAAGTTTTGAGAGATAGGTTAATGAATGAGAAACTCAAAGGAATGATTTAGAGCAGATGAAGAGGACCTTGGAAAATTCTGAACGGAAATATTAGGATCGAGAAAGCAAGACTTTGATTATAGAAAAAGATAGAGACGAGCCGAAGACAGACAAACAACTTACTAAATGTGTTTTGAAAATTTTACTCACTCATTACACCAAGTCACACAACAAGCAAACATCACATCAAACAAAACCCATCAAATTAATTTGGAAAAGATTGAAAATTCATTTTTCCCTATAACTAAATTTGCACTACCTTAAACTAAACTTCGAAAATTTTATATCAACATTGAAATTATTTATTTTATTTAGTGTTTTCTATGCATAACCCAGAATCAGAAATTTTGGGGCATGACATTATCCTATGACTTGCCCCTATTGTGAGTAGAATATTGGTTATGATTTACTTCTCCATCAATAATATAAGTTATCAATACTTGTCCATGCTAGACCTTCCCTATGGTAAAATATAAATAATCATACCTAGAATACTCTCGGGTGAAGTGCTACAATGCTATAATTATCTGTGCGCTTGTAGATTTCTTTTCATTCATATATCTTTATATTCTTTCTAGTCACATAAAATGATAAAGAACTACTTAGTATCATTCTAGTAGTGATGCTAGGCAGTACCAACAAGCATCTCTAGCACCATCACTAGGAATGACAACCTAGTAAAGTAATGTTAGGAGATGTAGGTAATTAATAGGGGGCTACTAAAACAAGTGACAAGTTAATAAATACCAACAAGCATTTCTAGTGCAGTTGCCGGGGACTAGATTCAACTCTATTCTTATTAACGATGCTAAGGAATGTCAACATACCATCAGGGGAGAACAAAAGGAAGCTCATCTATGAAAGTCGTCTCCACATATGGGATGAGCCATACATCTATAGAGTGTGCTCTAACAGCCTACTCAGAAGGTCTGTACCAACAGAAGAAGGCATCAAGATCATAGAACGATACCACTTATCACCATGTGGAGGACATTATGGTGCATTCCGCACTCATGCAAAGATCTGGCAAAGTGGATTTTTCTTGCCAACCATGTGTGAAGACATGAAGGACTTTATCTAGAGGTGTAGTTCATGCCAGAGGCATGGGAACATCAATTCACGGGATGCCATGCCACTCACCAACAACCTCTAGATCGAGATTTTTGATGTCTGGGGTATTGACTACATGGGACCATTTTCAAAGTCGAAGAACTATGAGTACATATTGTTAGTAGTTCACTTTGTCTCCAAGTGGGTTGAAGACATGCCATGTAGAGCAGCTGATGCAGAGAGTTCCAAGAGGATGTTTGAAGAACAATATTTCCACTCTTTGGTGTTCCAAGGATGGTGATAAGTCATGGAGGCACTCACTTCATTGACAAGAACTTTCACAAGTACTTGTCAAACCATGGGATCCATCACAACATTGCTACTCCACTACCACCCTCAGACAAAGTGGCCAAGCAGAAACATCAAACAAACAAATCAAGAAAATTTTGCAAAACACGGTCAACGAGATGGGGACTGCATGGAAGGATAGACTACCCGATGCATTGTGGGCCTACTGCATGGCCTATAAAATGCCCCTTGGAATGTCACATATCAACTTGTCTATGGGAAGACATGTCATCTACCCGTTGAGCTAGAATTCAAGGCTCACTAGGCCATCAAACGATGGAACATAGATTTGGAAGCTACAGGAACAAAAAAGAAAGATGCAACTCTCTGAGCTTGATGAATGGCAGTAAAAAAGCTCATCACAACGCCAAGATATACAAGGAGAGAACAAAGAGGTGGCACAATAAGAGGATCAAGAAGGAGTTTGCCCTAGGTGATAAGGTACTACTTTTTAATTCTAGGGTAAAATTATTCGAGCCATGGTCATCGTCACATGGAGTGGTAACACTTGAAAATGATGAACGTACATTCTTCAAGGTAAATGGTCATCGTCTCAAGATCTTTCTAGAACCTAAAAAACCACCTTGAGGATTTTGATGAGGTAGATTTCATTATTTTGCCATAGATTTTCATCTTTGCCCTCCTCCTTACAATTCATAACTCGATAACATGTTTTTCGGGATTAGATAAGCATTAGAAGGCGTAATGAAAAATGAGACCATGAGGTAGCAATAGGAGAGGCCGCCTGGCCTACTACTGGGCCGCCCGGCTCACTTGTCAGCCCCCTGGCCTCCGCTCAATTGGCTCGCGAACCTTCCATCATTATCTCAGAGAATTCTCCATATTTTCGAGCCATTTGATCACCCCTCGTTACAAGACCCCTTATGGATAGATCTTAACCCCCTGCTACCTATTTCTTCCCCCTATATAAAGAAGCCCTGCTAGCCTCCAAAGCCATCCCAACAAGCCTCTCATCTCATGCAGCAACAAAAGCTTTCCTCCTCCCGAGTTCCAATGGTCGGAAGAGAAATCATCCCCTTCGGAGTTGATCTCAACAAGAAGCTCGACGCTCTAGCGCTGAGCATCAGTTCTGCCGTGAGAGATAGCTCCCATCCTCCTAGCCAGTCCTACTTTCACCCAAGCCATCCATCGTCCGGTGATTGCTTCACTACCACCGTGTCTACTTCTTCAAGACAAGCCACGCCATCCGCATGCATCGAAGCCGATCAAGGTGCCCAAGGAGATCAACCTCCTTTCAGCCCAAGCCGAATGAGATGCTAATGGGGGTGAATACCAGCATGTTTGGAGATGTCACCTCCTTTCGCCCATAGATTTTGTCTGAGATGAATCGGAGAAAGTCAAGGTTGTGCAGTCGAAGGAGAAGAAGAAGAGGGCGCCACCCGTCGCCCAAGAGAATGATGAAAAGCGCCAACGGATGACCGTTGCAATTCTAAATAACAAAATCAAAGACCTTACTCTTGGCACCAATTTTGGCTCTAAATAAAACAATATAGATTGTCACATTCCATCTAGATGTTAAATACAAGTAATAGCATTCCTAGAAAGGAAATGAAACGAATGTATGTATATGAGGTTGGCTATAAAAGATGCTGCATACAAATATACACGATGAGCGAAGGCGTATATCCATATAGGGTTCTGCATACTAAAGGGTGTTGACAGCATAATCTTTCATATAGGTGGTGTGGTGATTATTCAAAAGGAGAAAGAAAAAGATAAAGACTTGTGCAAATGTATATGCACGCACGGAACAAGTCGGACCATGGATACTCTCATACGGCGCCTTGGGAGTAAATAAGTGTTATCATATTTGCTTAATTACCGCAAGTAAAAAAAATAAATAGTAAATCATCCCAATGCCAGGAAAGAAAGAAACCCCTGTGCGGGCTTGGCATATTCAAACATAGTCAAAAGATGGCCAAGTCTGGTCGCTGCCGTGACCAAGTCCACACACGGTTGCATGATCAGCATGCTCGGCAATTTAAACAAGGGCACCCGTGCCACAATTATTAAATTGGAAGAGCGCCAAATCGCTCAAGAACCGCTGGTCACTCTGCTCTACCGCCGCGTTGCTCTCCCAACACAGAGCACCGTCAGGCTGCCAACTGCCCACCTCAAACACAGCACCATCTGGCTATCTTCCCGCATCATCTAAGCACACACAAAAGGCCCCTCTTAGGACCAGCTAGTGGAAGCAGCTACGGTTGTTCGTCGGTGCCCTGAACAAGGTGGGAACCCTAGCTCTTTTCGGACTCTCAATCCGATCTTCAGAGACAAAACAAGGAGCCCCGCTCCTGTCTCTCTACTTCCCTTTTTGATCTGCGACAACTTCACCGATAAGCTTCTTGTCCTCCTCCATTCTGGTAAATAGGGCTAGTGAGGGTGGTGCCCCATACATGGAAGTCATGTCATGGTAAAAGGTAAAAGAGCTGGAAACGGACGGCTACGCTGCACGCATGGGCTATGCACCCTAGTTAAAAGATGAATGCATTGTGCATATGAGTCTCATGCCCTGGTAAAGAATCGGTCAGTAGCACCAAGATTGTGTGATGTGCGTGGGTTTCATGCCCCGCTAAAGATGTAAAAGGCCAGTAGATGTGCCCCGTTGAAAATTGGGAGCAGACGCATTTTGGCTCCGCCTGATTCATGGTGAAGTTGATATGGACACGATTTGGCTCCATACCCAAATAAATTTGCATATATTTTGGCCATGGCCCCGCCAGCCTATTTCATATTGTGCATCAACTTCACCATAAATAAAGTGCATGCTACGACCATAAAGAAAGTTCGTGCGCAAGTTTAGATCAAATCGAAGAAATAGCCATATGTTCATTAGAAATTATGCTAGAAGAAAAGATAGCCATGTACTACATGAAGAAATCTTCAGTCCATGCATATGCAATATGCTAGGAATACTGCTAGCTTCCAGGCATCTTCTGGCACAAAACCAATCATCATTTCAATGTTAAATATTTTTTAACATAAGAAAGATCAAATGCATTACACGGTTCATCTCCAAACACACCATTTTGCAACTAAAGGGTTCCATTCTAATATACTGCATGGCTAACACCTACTTGCACGCCCTAACTAATAAAATATCCCAATATGCTCCGCCCAACATGCATATGTGCCGTTGTTTGCCTAGGCAACTGCACAAAAGAGAATATGATGCCAAGTTAGTGATCGCATCCATGAATAATAATTCTAGCATTCAAATCAAAGCAAATTGCATAATATATGCTAATTCGTGGCTAAATACCATGCTATTAGTATGCACGTTAACTCTGATAAAATAAGTTAACTACATACGTCATGGCCTAGTCTGGTAATGCAACATATCTTTCAAAGCCATGGCAAAATAAACGTACTGGCTTAGCCCCAAATAAAATATTACATCATATATGTCAAAGCATTCCAATCCATAATCTTGCATGATATAATGAATCACGTGCATGTACATGTGATACAACGCATCAAATCAATGTTTATCACATAAATGTATAAAATTCCTTCTGTCGGCATGCACATATGTCAAAATGCATACATGTCCAAATAATCATACAGAGGCCATATGCCGAGTTATTAAGACTTAACTACATCATGGACTAAATAAATAACACGGTATTCATAAAAGCTTTGCATGAACTAGATACATGCACATCGTGGTCGCCCAAAAGACCCAAATAAGCTATCAGTTATTCGTATTTACAAAGTTTGTGCGTTAGTTTACCAAGAAATGAACTCATGTCATGTTGAAAAGAGATCAATTATCAAATCCAAGTTTATGCCAAGCATGCATATTCATCTATCTGCAACTATAAGACTAAAAACATTTTGTTCTCTTGTGTAGTTTGTAATAGGAAACCATATGATGTAATCTTATTTTTCATGTACTCATTTTGGAGCTCTTAATCAGGGGTGTTCTCTATGGAGATGTAATTAACATAATTTTTATGCAAATATTAGAATTATGGAAGTATGGACATTGCAATACCTGTTCTATTTCTTTTGTCCCAATTAAATTTAACCAAAACCAAATTTGTCTCTGCTGACGCGGAGGCGGTCATAACTGCCCGTTTCCCCACCATCAGATTCTAGCACGCCCAGTGGGACCTACTTCTCCCCTCATCTTTGTGTTCCAACATGGTTGCATCATACGACTTTGACCTAAATCATCAAATGTAATTATATGTGCATTCAAGAAAACTCATATATGGTTTTCTTATATGAAGGTATGGCCGAATGTGTTCAAGACTTCATCACGATCCGCATTGGTTCCCTCTGCGTCGATGTTCCCATGGGTCCCGTTCAAGCTTCCAATAGTGCTGGTTCACTCCACACTACAGTTGCATCGCCGGTTGTAGTTGCTCATGACCAGGAGGTCAATTCCAAGCCTGAGGAAGGGTTCACCCCTGTCATGTCCAAAGCCACAAAGCGGCGGGCAAGAAGAGTTGCTACCAAAGCAAGGATGATGACCTCCAATGAGCGCGCTACCAATGTGTACAAGGCCACATCCTCCAATGTGGTTGCGCCTGACTCATCCAAGCCCAAGAGCACCAAGTCCCCTAGTTCCAAGATGGCGACAAAGTTCTGCCCTGCCATGCTTGGGGAGTGGCCTATCTGTGACAAAAGGGCGTCGCCAACCAAGTCGACGCCACCAATGATGTCCTCTTCATCAACTCCAAACCTACCCCAAGCATACTAACACCCTAGGTGTTTGTCACCAGTTAAGTTGTGGGTTTGAGCTCAAACATGATAGATTAAGTGACGATGGAGATGTCAAGGTCAAACCTATGGAAATAAGCCCCAACCTAAACTCGGATATTGCACCCTTGCTTTACATATAGGCCCTTTTCAAGATATATGCTTGGCTGGTGTTATTGGAATATCTTCATGTCTCTCACATCAATACCCATCTATATGGATTACTGGAAAAGTTTCATGAAGTTTGGAATCAAAAAGTTAGATGAAATGATAAGTCATATCCTTGTTAGAATGGTTTTACTAAGTGCTTGGATTGCATTATTAAGTGAATGGAAATATAAGTCATCAACCAAACCTTGCAACCTTGCCCAAAGGACTCTAATTGAACTCTACAACAAAAGTCATGAAAGGTTCATGTTGAGCAAATGTCCAGAAAATGCTCCAATGGATCACAAAGGATAATTTAAGATTTATCGTGATACTAAATTGGTAAAAGTAGAACTGTAGGTTCTATGCCAGTTTTGGTATGGAGCCCTAAATAAAAGTTGTAGTTCATGATGTGTAGAACAAACTTTGTTTTTGGAGCATACCCTAGTTCAGCATGGAAATAAGTCAAACAGAGGCTCAAAGTTGCAATCCGCTGCTGTTTTTGGACTTCGCAAATTTGGCTAAGTGTTGGAGCTGATTTCAGTTTCAATGTACCCATATTTGGCGAATTTTAGTTTGCAAACCATTTCGAATCTGGCCAAACTCCTTTAATAAAAGTTGGAGTAATCTTGTATCTCTACACAATGGTGTAATCGGTGGAACAAATCATCGATCAGTTTAGGAGATACGATGGGAGAAAAATGGAGCTTCAATCGCATTTTTGAGGTGGTATTTCAATCCTTGGCTTCAGACTTTGAAATCGAATCAGCAGGGGGATGCCGTGGCCGACCGGCCCTGGACACACGCGCCGCGTGGTGCCCATGCTCCATCATCGACCCCACCTCCATTGCCACGCGCCGCCCTACCCTCTGCGCCTTCCTGGAGTAAGCAGCGAGCCCCAGCTCGCTCGCCCTCACTCCCTCTGCCCTTCCTTCTCTCTCTCAGCGTTCTCCCTCGCCTCAACGCCGGTGAACGGCCGCGTCCGCTATGGTCGCTGGCAGAGCTCCGCGGCCACCGCTTGTCAACGCAACCCTAGCCTCCCTCACGTCTGCTCAGCGCCACGGCCACCATCCCCACTTCTCCGCGTCCCTGTAGAGCGCTGCAGCCGTGCAACTTCCTTCGCTGCCACCGCCATGGCCGTCTATCAGAGCAGAGCTCCCTGGCCGCCGTCGTTCTTCCACTCTGAGCACCCAAGCAAGCACCACCACCACCTCCGCGTGTTCGCCTGAACCCGTACCACCTATCCCCGGCCTCGCGCGCTGCCGGGAAAGCCGCTGCTGCCGTACTGTCGTCTGCTGCGGCCACCACGCTCGTGGTTGGGCCAACACAGGCTGCCTCAGGCTAGGATGAGCAGCCCCACGCGTGCGCGTTGGCTCCCTGGTGCTCCACCGCCACTTCCTCGACGCCGGCACGGCCCCCAATGGCCGGAGCCGCGAGCTCTAACGGCCTCCCCTACTCTGATTCGTGTGAGGGGATACGTACAACAATTAGAAGAAAGGAAAGGGCCAAACTGCAAACCGTAGACTCATATGAATAGTGCCTTTTGGACCTATTTGTTTTAAATCGGCTGAAAGTTTGGTAAATCATAATAAATCATAGGAAATTTGTAAAATAGCAAATGAGGACTTTTTGGAATCCTTGTGGAATTGTCTATGAAGCAGATCTATAATATTTCATGTTTTAGTTTAAAGTTTTAGCTGTGAAAATAGATTTATGCATCTAGGTTTTCAATTCTAATTGTATTTGTCTTTTTCATAACTGTAGTTGTAGGGCTCCAAATGAAGTGAAATTTTTGTGGCATGCTACTCATGTGATGTTTGGTGTATTGTAAAAATTTCATGGTCATTGGTTGCTGCATGAGTGAGTTATTGGTTTATCTTGCTCTCACATGATTTCTTGCTTTAGCAACTTCTCTTTTTCATAGAGGTTGCTATACATATTCAAATGGAGTGAAATTTGTACAGTAGACTATTGAGAGGATATGTGAGCCACTGTAATTTTTGTAGAATTTATTGTATACTTTTGGTATATGTTCATTAAGTCACCTTGTTATCTAAAATAAATTAAGAAATGCATTAAAAGAATTCATTTGGTCATGGACACTAGATTTTCTGGTGTTCTTTAGTCATGTGTGACATGTTGGTAAAGTTGGTTTTGCCTAATTATGTGTTTGCAACATAAGTTAATATTTATTTTCTTGCAAATGTGGTTTATGGACAGATCTGGAAACTTAGCTAGGTTCTTCATGATAATGTGCTTTTTTGTGAAACTTGTTTATACAAAAGTCATAGATTATTCATGTATCTAGGTGCTGTTAAAATTAGGTGTCATTTGGCCAAGTAGTTTAAGAGTTACAGTTGTTTAAAGTTGGGTTATACAATTGATTGCTCTCTGTCTTGTTTAGACCAGTTTCGGTAAATATATAATTTCGACCTACTTAACTTATGAATCATGCTATGATGGTTATAGAAGAAATGTAGATAATTTTATGAGCTTTCCAGAATGGCTTCTTGCAAGTCATTTGGATTTTTGTAACTCCAGTTATAGCTAAATCTTGTAGCTGCTGTTTGCATGTCCAGAAATTGACAGATTCCAATTATAGTTGTTTGCTTGTGTTGCTAAGTGTGGCTTATGCCCTTGTTGATGGTCAAGTTATGATACTTGTGACCTTGTAAACTTGTGTCAAGCTTGATTTGCTTGCTCTCTATAGTTAGTTGTGTGATGTTAGTTAAATAGCTATTGGTGTCTATGTCTTGCATAACCTTGTGTTTGTCTTGAATGCTTATGTGATGCAACCTGTGTTACCATTCATCACATTCATACACATGCATCTTGCATCTCATTTAGGTACGCTAGATGAACCACGTGAAGGATGTGATGTGGAGCCGAACCCGAAGATGGTGTATGGTGGACCTATCCCGAAGGTGGAAGGACTAAGCAAGTGCAAGGACCAGAGATGTCACCAAGACGGTGCAAGCTAACTGAACTGACTTGTGTCGGATCCCAGGCAAGCCCCGGAGCATTCTAAGTCTCCCATGTTTTTACAAATAACTTGAGTATCTTTTATTGTTGATGATGCATTAAGTATAGGAATTGGTTGGAA
This sequence comes from Miscanthus floridulus, assembly GCF_019320115.1. NCBI lineage: Eukaryota > Viridiplantae > Streptophyta > Magnoliopsida > Poales > Poaceae > Miscanthus > Miscanthus floridulus. The sequence continues at coordinate 56,874,353 of NC_089585.1, forward strand.
CCAATTGTTGCATTATATCCTTACCTTGTCCAGATAAAATCCTGTGAATCCTAATTAAGTGTAGGATCAATTGATGCTTAGCTATGCTTAGACTGGTAGAAGTCAGGTGATTTCCTATCACCTGCGAGATGTTGGATGAGCTCTGGTCACGGTTGGCTATATTTGCTATCATGAAAAAAAGAACCATGTGTTAATAATGAAAAGAGACCGGATGGGATGACGGTAGTGCAGCAACAAGGCATGGAGGTCTTGGGTGTCAATCTATCTCCATCTTTGTCGTTTAAGGACCAATACGCTGTATGTCCTCATGTCATATTGAATGTAGCCTAACACTTAGCTGGCCGGATAACTCGTTCGGACCGCGAAGCCGAGTAGCTCAACTCAGGCCGAGAACCATGGGGGTTGGATGCATTCTGGAGGTAGTAAGGATGTGCGGAGAGCCATTGGCATAAGCCCAAGGGGAGTCAGGTGCTTAAAATCCTGCACTTCCTATTAGAGTGGTTCTCTGAGAATGCAGGGTAGCCCAGACCCGCATCTTTTCTTTTTTTCTCCTGAGTTATACCAAAGGTGACTTGTTTGTGACCCCAACGGGGGAAGCAGGGTTTGTGTTAGGAATACCCCTTCAGCTGGTTAGGAATCAATTCAAATCGCCGTCTCTCCTAGATAGTGAGAACTTGACTTGAGCAGCGGTAATGTAGATTCACTAAATACAAAGATATGGTTAAAGGATGATGATAATGATGATGAGAATGATGATGAGCCATGAAATACCTGATATGGTTATTATTATTTGCAACTAAATCAAATGATTGATTAGTACAGGTGCTAATATAGATGGTAGGAAATGGCTAAAAGTCACTGCTAGTATAGGTGAATAATGCTAATGGTTACTCAAGCTTTTATGCAAAAAGGTTGTCCAGCATGATCCACTGATAAAGCCTTGCATACTCCTTGGTGTCATTTATTTCTGGTTTATGATGGGTAAGTCTTGCTGAGTACATTCTTGTACTTAGGGTTTATCCCACCATGTTGCAGGTGAAGTTCTTGGCCTGTTGAAGATGGTGGATAACCGTCGGTGGGCTCGGTGATTCTATAGTTACTTCTCATCTATATGCTTTTGTCGGATGATGTCGCTTATGCTAGCAATATATTTGGAACTTATATTAATGTAATCATTTGAAAGCTATGTTGTTTTCACTAAGAGGTTTTGAAACCCAAACTTGTACTATTATTTGTGAACCCATTTGTAATATTATTTCCACTGCAAGCCCTGCGTATGTGATGTGTATTTGCTTAATCACGTGATCTTGGTTGTAATGTTGATTTACCAAGGTCTTTCGGGACACTCGGCGGACTACCGGGTTTATATGAGTGAAAGTATGTGTGTGTCAACAGTGTTAGCGGGGACAGTCGTACTTGATCTTGTATAAATTAGGGCAGTTCTGTCACAGCTAGGTATCAGAGCAAGATTAAGCATAATACTGTCATGTACGTCGTTTTAAAAACAAAGTTTTGGTTTTAAAAAGCCTATTTTGACTAAAACTTTAGCTACAGACAAATTTGTCAAAACTTATTTGCAAAACTATGCTAGCGACATCCTCCTTTATGCCTAGTTAAGGACTACTAGGTGGCTATCTAAGTACTAACATGGGGTTTTTTTACTTTCATCGTCCATACGGCATGCTATTGTATGGATGTCATTCACTTGAATGGTAATGTATGGATCAATTGCCTCTACGCCCAGGTAAGTGGGAGTTGTGAGAGCATGACCAGTCCAACTATCGGTCTAGGGGAGAGTTAGCTGTGGTTACTGGAATATTTACATGTTACACCCATGTATATATGAAGGTACTTAATTGTGGGTATATCTGTGGGGTTGCTATGGATACCGAAGTATATACATCTAGGGATGTATATATGGAGAGTATCTTAGTTTACTGCTTTCATTGTGTGCTTATTTATCTCTTGTGGGGATAGGCTGTAATGAATTTGCCTGTAGGTACGCTAACCATGAATGCGTAGATTGAAGGTAGCTGATGACTAGCTATATATCGAGAGAGTACATGTTATGCCACCTGACATAGAACGTGATTGCCACCTTAGGCTGGCAATTTTGTGAGGACAAATAGGATGAGCATGCATCATGATTGTGCTTGTGCATAAATATGCTTCCCTCCCTTTGTTCTAGTACTAAGTAACTTGTGATTCGATGTGTTGCACTATCTTCCTTGTGTGGAGTTAAACAAGAATGCCTTGTTCCATGTTGCTTGAATAGGAAGTGCTTGAGAAAAGTGTGTGCTTAGCCTTGCTAGAAATAATTGTGGTTACATGCTTAAACCTATAAATGTCCTCTAGTTTAGCCAAGTGGTGGGTATGTTGCTCTTACAAGCTTTTGCAAATGCTTTAGGCCTCACTTAAGTACTTGTGATTCTTATGACTAAAATTAATTTATTGTTGGTCTAAGGTAACAATGTTTAGAGCTGCTAGAATAACATGTTTGTGTGCTCTCTTGTTAAGTAGGACAAAGGCAAGTTTTGTTTTGCTTGTGGGACGTTGGCTGCTAGAATAGTTTCTGTAGTAGTGATGTTTTCGTGGTCATAACGGTGTTTTCTATAGTTATGGAGAATACCAAAGTCAGTAGCTAACTTTCGTATCTTGCTTGGTCCTAAAATTTCATGACCCCAGGCCTTATGGTTTAGGAGTTATGAATTTTAGAAGTTTGTTGTCAGGTTTTCCTTATGTTCTGAACAGATCTGAATATTTGGTTTGTTTTACCTGTGTGCATATAGAATTATTTCTTGGAAATAGTAGAAGAAGTATAGTAATTTTTCTAAGCTTTCCAAAATGTCTAATAGCACTGCTTTTGGTGATCTAAATCTCTAGTTATGAGCTTGCAAATGGAATGACAGAATCTGTCCAAATCTGGGCTAGAGATGTCTTCCTTGTCTTGTTTGGTCTTGTTAGCTATAGGATCATCTTAATATGATAATAAGAAAGTTATAGACAACTTAATAAGCTTTACCTAAAGTCTAGGATCAGCCTTTGTTTGATGCCTACAACTTCAGTTATGCTTGAAACATGTGCCTACTGTACTACGGTTCAGTTTTATGTGCATATACTAAGTGGATGCTTTAGCTTGCTTTGGTTTTGGGCCAAGCTTGTAGTTAAGTCTTGTCTGTTAAATGCTTATTATGTGTGTGAGCCTTGTGCTTAGTATTTGTGCTTAAGCTAATTTGATTGAATCTCTCAAATGCTTGCTTGAAACTATGATGTGGTATGTATGCTTGTTATCTAATTGGTGCCATAGTTGTCACCTCGTTTGTCCTTGGTAAGCATATGAGTGTCAAATAGCTTTATCCTAGAACAACGCTCAAGTTACGTAATCGCACGGTTGTCGTCTCTAATTAGGTTCTCTCTTGGGAGCCTGAGCCTGTAGACGTGGTCACTAGCCTTGAACGTTGCGCTACGAAGACCTTTATCCATGCCTTTGCTTGAACTTAGGCCCAAGCTTAGTTCCCTTGAATGCTTGCATGTTTCAGTAGTTGTCCCGCTCCTGTGTGGGAGGACCCTATTAGATCTCATTGCTCCTTCTACAGATGATCTAGTGCAACGCTAATTGCTATCTATCCTATCTTTGGAACCTTTTTCCTCGCAGATCATGTCATTGCTTTATCAACTGAATCCCTAGTCAGTGCAATGGCTCTGTCCCTCAAATCTCGTGTATTTTGTCTCCAACTCTTTCAAGTCTCTGGATGTTTATCAGTCTTGATCTCATGTTGTTGCTCGACAAGACCAAATCTCATGTTAATCTTTATCTGGTAATCACTTTGGTGGACATGAGGCGTATATGGAAATTTGGCAAGAGTCCCCTGCTCAGTTGTCTTTGGCAATTAGGCTATGTTCTCTTGCGCTGTGCTTTGATCTTTGGAATCACCTCCTTGTTGAATCCTAATCTTGTGACTACCTTTGTTTGCTATCCCTCCTTCTCATTGTGCTTGCTCCTATGCAACCAAATTTGTGCCACATGAGAATTCTGGTGGGTTGTATGTTCAGTAATGGTGCCACGATTAGCGATCTACAATGCCTGCTGATGGAACCTAGGGCCTCCTTGTGGGTGGCCGATGCATGGTTGTGCTACTGGGTGCGCGCTAGGTATCGAGGTTTCTAGTCATGATCCATTGCCTGAACTGCACCGATGTGTTATTTTCACGTGAGCTCTTCCTTGGTTATCTCTCCATATCTTATCGAAGATCCATATATCAGACCAAAAGTAGTAGAGCTTCCTTTTAAAGTCACAAAAAGGATAACCTTTGAAGAACTGGTCACCGACATAAACATTAACAGACTACAAGAGGTGGTAGACAAGTGACTCCACTTGGTTGTCCCCGTATTGACGTCCGTCACCTAGTGAACAACTTATGTCATCATTGTTGGATCAGAAAGGCACACAACACTTAATGTTGGACAAGTTGTTAGTCAGATAAGAATCAAACGTCACATTATGATTATGACCTGGCTATCCAAGTCTTGATTATTATGTGCATGCTGATCGCACTGGTCGAGATCAACAATCTCTAGTGTGACCCCTTTTCTGCTGACTTCAATGGCGACCATCAGTTTATGCTTCGACCACAATTCTTATTGTTAAGAGTGAAGGCTTAGAACTTCTAGTGTTGAGAGCCAACTGATTAGTTAGTGGTATGAAGCTTCACCTCCCGCTAGGTGACAACTTTTTGCTAATTATGAAGGCTATGTCTCGCAGAGCAATGTTAAACAATGAAACAGCAAGCCGTTAGTAATGCAACTACTACCTTGTTTTCCAAAACATGTGCTATCAAGTCAATTCCATCTTGGACAATCACACAGATAGTACAAGACGTTGTATCAGCTATGTAGGAGCTAGCGAAAGCACGTCCCTAGTTTCAGTCAGCATCTTTGTGCCCCAAGGTGCCACTAACACATGTGTCCAGACTCTATTGGATGAAGTGCCGAAGGGTATATAGGAATGGTTCCTTGTCTATGTAGGAATGCCCTACATGTGGAATAATGTTTTGTGCCCTGTGAAAACAGCCCACAAGTCCAATGCTTGTGCATAGTCAAGTTGGTGTCTAGAACGATGGTTGAAGTGTTACCAGAGAAGCATGTGAGAAAAACTCTAGCCTCCATCCTCAGCTAGGGAAAGGCTGCTGCTGCTATGAGAAAGGTTAGAGAGTGCAAAACACACACCTCAACGTGTGAAGCAAAGAAAAGGGAGAACACGAAATCTGTCCAGATTTTGTGGCACTAAACGGTTATCTTCAAGCCAGCGATTAGTGACTCAAACAAAGTTGGATTGACCCCAAACTTGGTGATCTCATTACTTGCTTAGGACCCTTCAATGTCTTAAGTTGGTTTGAGTATTGGTTGAGTAAAACATCGGATTTGAGAGATATCTTGTCGGATCGGTTTGCTGCCATTTCAGAACACAGCAGTTTTGGTAGATGAATTGTTTGGATGGTCAAACGGTGTCCGGTTGAGTTGAATTTTGGTGAGTAGTTAGAAGGCCCATGGATCTACATGCCCACCAAAATTTGTGCATATTGGAGCAGTAGTTTGTGAGATATGAATAGAAAACAAAAGGGTACAGAATCTGCAATTTCGCTGTGACTGCGATCATCCTTTACATTAGACGGTTGTGTTTGTAATTCGTGCCAAGAAATTACAACTTGTAGGTGTATTGCTGTTAGACAACCCTCCATACCCTTGAGAAGACTAATTGCACCCCTATGTGCCTTGCTTTTGCCCTCTTAGATCAGCAATGCGTGAGCAGTCAAGGTGTTCTAGAAGTCAAATTGTGCCCTTGCAATTCGAAAGTAATTGGAAAGGTGTCAAACCATAGATTTTTGGATTATGGTTTTTTGAGATATTGGTTGGCCTAAGAATGGAAGCCTCGACGTCAAATATAGTTTAAGAAAGCTGGTTTTGCTACGATGCAAGTAAACCCAACTTGCTGTGCAACTGCACCACGAAGGCAAATTGTACTTAACCTGCTTGGTAGTGAACTAGTCCCTAGTTTTGTGATTACTTGCAACTTGTGTTGTCCTCCAAGCCTCACTAACATCCTTCTGCATCAATGGTTCTCCAATGCTAACATACCTTTGGTGTCTTCCATGTGTTTTACCCAAGGGGTTGCCTCAGATACAACTTAGATAACTATTGCCGCTTGGATACGAGAATTCCCTTAAATAATGGTCGTCGAAAACGCTGAGTCAACAGAGTCAGCTATCACATTCACCGCTCACTCAACGGACTCAGGTAATACAGTATTGTTATCAGAGAAAGAGCATTGCACACATGGAACATTATGTAGCTTTCCATCAGTTGACATATGAGTGATTGCACCGCTACAACCAGTTTGGATATTGGTTAACTAGCTTCTCATACCCTCAAAGGATGTTTACCCCATCTATGATCACATCCTTTATGAGAAGTTGTGCTCAAGCCACTTTAGTAGAGAACTGCTTTTCAAACCTTAGGAGCCAATATAACACCGTTGTAAGGAATATCCGTCAACCGACTGCGATCTAGTGCAAAGTCCATAGGTCTATGCTATATCCACTAGGGAAGTAGATGTTACAAGTATTTAGCCTACGCTTGTAGCACTCTTCGTACATGGAGGACGAAGTACGTAGGATAGTGATATCTTGGATTCCTTCCAATGTAACAATGCTTTATGGACGCCAACAAAGGAAATTCTTCAGACAACAACTTACGACAAAGAGCAAGTATCAGAAAGTGTCATGACCAAATTAGCCTCTCTGATACTCCGAAGTTAAGTAGCCTAATGCTATCACTGATGTTGGAAACTAGATGACATGTTTCTCTTCCCTTAAAAGTCTTTCGCACCAAATCTTGGGACGCGATTCCTTTAAGGGGGAGGGTTGTAACACCCCAGGTGTTTGTCACTAGTTAAGTTGTGGGTTTGAGCTCAAACATGATAGATTAAGTAACGATGGAGATGTCAAGGTCAAACCTATGGAAATAAGCCCCAACCTAAACTCGGATATTGCACCCTTACATATAGGCCCTTTCCAAGATATATGCTTGGCTGGTGTTATTGGAATATCTTCATGCCTCTCACATCAATACCCATCTATATGGATCACTAGAAAAGTTTCATGAAGTTTGGAATCAAAAAGTCACATGAAATGATAAGTCATATCCTTGTTGGAATGGTTTTACTAAGTGCTTGGATTGCATTATTAAGTGAATGGAAATATAAGTCATCAACCAAACCTTGCAACCTTGCCCAAAGGACTCTAATTGAACTCTATAACAAAAGTCATGAAAGGTTCATGTTGAGCAAATGTCTAGAAAATGCTCCAATGGATCACAAAGGATAATTTAAGATTTATCGTGATACTACATTGGTCAAAGTAGAACTATAGGTTCTATACCAGTTTTGGTATGGAGCCCTAAATAAAAGTTGTAGTTAATGATGTGTAGAACAAACTTTGTTTTTGGAGCGTACCCTAGTTCAGCATGGAAATAAGTCAAACAGAGGCTCAAAGTTGCAATCCGCTGCTGTTTTTGGACTTCGCAAATTTGGCTAAGTGTTGGAGATGATTTCAGTTTCAATGTACCCATATTTGGCGAATTTTAGTTTGCAAACCATTTCGAATCTGGCCAAACTCCTTTAATAAAAGTTGGAGTAATCTTGTATCTCTACATAATGGTGTAATCGGTGGAACAAATCATCGATCGGTTTAGGAGATACGATGGGAGGAAAATGGAGCTTCAGTCACATTTTTGAGGTGGTATTTCAATCCTTGGTTTCAGACTTTGAAATCAAATCAGTAGGGGGATGCCGTGGCCGACTGGCCCTAGACACGCGCACCGCGTGGTGCCCATGCTCCGTCATCGACCCCACCTCCATTGCCATGTGCCGCCCTCCCCAGCTCGCTCACCCTCACTCCCTCTGCTCTCCCTTCTCTCTCCCAGCGTTCTCCCTCGCCTCAACACCGGTGAACGACCGCGTTCGCCATGGTCGCTGGCAGAGCTCCGCGGCCACTGCTCGTCAATGCAACCCTAGCCTCCCTCACGTCTGCTCAGCGCCACAGCCACCATCCCCACTTCTCTGCATCCCTGTAGAGTGTTGTAGCCATGCAGCTTCCTTCGCTGCCGCCGCCATGGCCGTCTGTCGGAGCAGAGCTCCCTGGCCGCCGTCGTTCTTCCACTCCGAGCACCCAAGCCAGCACCACCACTACCTCCGCGTGTTCGCCTGAACCCGTACCACCTATCCCCGGCCTCGTGCGCTGCTAGGAAAGCCGCTGCCACCGTACTGTCGTCCGTTGCGGCCACCGCGCTTGTGGTCGGGCCAACATAGGCCGCCTCAGGCAGAGATGAGCAGTCCCACGCATGCGCGTCAGCTCCTTGGTGCTCCACCGCCACTTCCCCGACGCCGGCATGTCCCCCAACGGCCGGAGCTGCGAGCTCCGATGGCCTCCCCTGCTCTGATTCGTGTGAGGGGCTGCGTACAACAATTAGAAGAAAGGAAAGGGCCAAACTGCAAACCGTACACTCATATGAATAGTGCCTTTTGGACCTATTTGTTTTAAATCGGCTAAAAGTTTGGAAAATCATAATAAATCATAGGAACTTCGTAAAATAGCAAATGAGGACTTTTTGGAATCCTTGTGGAATTTTCTATGCAGTAGATCTATAATATTTCATGTTTTAGTTTAAAGTTTTAGCTGTGAAAATAGATTTATGCATATAGGTTTTCAATTCTAGTTGTATTTGTCTTTTTCATAACTGCAGTTGTAGGGCTCCAAATGAAGTGAAATTTTGTGGCTTGCTACTCATGTGATGTTTGATGTGTGGTAAAAATTGCATGGTCATTGGTTGCTGCATGAGTGAGTTATTGGTTTATCTTGCTCTCACATGATTTCTTGCTTTAGCAACTTCTCTTTTTCATAGAGGTTGCTATACATATTCAAATGGAGTGAAATTTGTATAGTAGACTATTGAGAGGATATGTGAGCCACTGTAATTTTTGTAGAATTTATTGTATACTTTTGGTATATGTTCATTAAGTCACCTTGTTATCTAAAATAAATTAAGAAATGCATTAAAAGAATTTATTTGGTCATGGACACTAGGTTTTCTGGTGTTCTTTAGTCATGTGTGACATGTTGGTAAAGTTGGTTTTGCCTAATTATGTGTTTGCAACATAAGTTAATATTTATTTTCTTGCAAATGTGGTTTATGGACAGATCTGGGAACTTAGCTAGGTTCTTCATGATAATGTGTTTTTTTGTGAAACTTGTTTATACAAAAGTCATAGATTATTCATGTATCTAGGTACTGTTAAAATTTGGTGTCATTTGGCCAAGTAGTTTAAGAGTTACAGTTGTTTAAAGTTGGGCTATACAATTGATTGCTCTCTGTCTTGTTTAGACCAGTTTCGGTAAATGTATAATTTCAACCTACTTAACTTGTGAATCATGCTATGATGGTTATAGATGAAATGTAGATAATTTCAGAAGCTTTCCAGAATGTCTTCTTGCATGTCATTTGGATTTGTGTAACTCCAGTTATAGCTAAATCTTGTAGCTGCTATTTGCATGTCCAGAAATTGACAGATTCCAATTATAGTTGTTTGCTTGTGTTGCTAAGTGTGGCTTATGCCCTTGTTGATGGTCAAGTTATGATACTTGTGACCTTGTTAAACTTGTGTCATGCTTGATGTGCTTGCTCTCTATAGTTAGTTGTGTGATGTTAGTTAAATAGCTATTGGTGTCTATGTCTTGCATAATCTTGTGTTTGTCTTGAATGCTTATGTGATGCATCCTGTGTTACCATTAATCACATTCATACACATACATCTTGCATCTCATTTAGGTACGCTAGATGAACCACGTGAAGGATGTGATGTGGAGCCAAACCCGAAGACAGTGTATGGTGGACCTATCCCAAAGGTGGAAGGACTAAGCGAGTGCTAGGACCAGAGATGTCATCAAGACGGTGCAAGCTAACTGAACTGACTTGTGTCGGATCCCAGGCAAGCCCTAGAGCATTATAAGTCTCCCATGTTTTTACAAATAACTTGAGTATCTTTTACTGTTGATGATGCATTAAGTATAGGAATTGGTTGGAACTAATTGTTGCATTATATCATTACCTTATCCAGATAAAATCCTGTGAATCCTAATTAAGTGTAGGATCGAATGATGCTTAGCTATGCTTAGACCGGTAGAAGTCAGGTGATTTCCTATCACCTGCGAGATGTAGGATGAGCTCTGGTCACAGTTGGCTATATTTGCTATCATGAAAAAAAGAACCATGTGTTAATAATGAAAAGAGACCGGATGGGATGACGGTAGTGCAGAAACAAGGCATGGAGGTCTTGGGTGTCAATCTATCCCCGTCTGTGTCGTTTAAGGACCGATACGCTATACATCCTCATGTCATGTTGAATGTAGACTAACACTTAGCTGGCCGGATAACTCGTTCTGACCGCGAAGCCAAGTAGCTCAACTCAGGCCGGGAACCGTGGGGGTTGGATGCATTCTGGAGGTAGTAAGGATGTGCAGAGAGCCATTGGCATAAGCCCAAGGGGAGTCAGGTGCTTAAAATCCTGCACTTCCTGGCAGAGTGGTTCTCTGAGAATGCAGGGCAGCCCGGAACCGCGTCTTTTCTTTTATTTTTCTCCTGAGTTGTACCAAAGGTGACTTGTTTGCGACCCTGACGGGAGAAGCAGGGTTTGTGTTAGGAATACCCCTCCAGCTGGATAGGAATCGATTCGAATCGCCATCTCTCTCGGATAGTGAGAACTTGACTTGAGCAGCGGCAACGTAGATTCACTAAATATAAAGATATGGTTAAATGATGATGATAATGATGATGAGAATGATGATGAGCCATGAAATACCTGATATGGTTATTGTTGTTTGCAACTAAATCAAATGATTGATTAGTATAGGTGCTAATATAGATGGTAGGAAATGGCTAAAAGTCACTGCTAGTACAGGTGCATAATGCTAATGGTTACTCAAGCTTTTATGCAAAAAGGTTGTCCAGCATGATCCACTGATAAAGCCTTGCATACTCCTTGGTGTCATTTATTTCTGGTTTATGACGAGAAAGTCTTGCTGAGTACATTCTCGTACTCAGGGTTTATCCCACCATGTTGCAGGTGAAGTTCTTGGCCTGTTGAAGATGGTGGATAACCGCCGGTGGGCTTGGTGATTCTATAGTTACTTCTCATCTATATGCTTTTGTCGGATGATGTCACTTATGCTAGCAATATATTTGGAACTTATATTAATGTAATCATTTAAAAGCTATGTTGTTTTCACTAAGCGGTTTTGAAACCCAAACTTGTACTATTATTTGTGAACCCATTTGTAATATTATTTACGCTGCAACCCTGCGTATGTGATGTGTATTTGCTTAATCACACGATCTTGGTTGTGATGTTGATTACCGAGGTCTTTTGGGACACTCGGCGGACTACCGGGTTTATATGAGTGAAAGTATGTGTTTGTCAATGTGTTAGCGGGGACAGTCGTACTTGATCTTATATAAATTGGGCGGTTCTGTCATAGGGCACCTCTGACAAATAATGCATCGACAATAGCTTTCCCACCTCCAAATAGAGGGATAGTGCTACAGGATCAACCTCAACATCCGCAGCCCTGCAACAAAGAAAGGGCTGTAGGAGTGGGAGAAATGGATCACCCATGTCCTTCCAACAAAGGAAAGGCCGTGGCAACAGAATATAGTATGTCGTCCACTAAAGTGATTCATCTACAAAAAGCCAACTTTGGGCTAAAGCTTTTGAGTTTATCCCCACGTTGGTCTATAATCCCAGCAATGATCTACCTAAGCGTGAGCTTCGATGGCAAGGGATTCACCTCTCCCTCAATGATATAAAGAGGGGACATGTTGATCTGGCTGCGACACTCTCTGATACTATATCATCAGAGGTGGCACTGTCATGGCCTTCTGTACAAGATTCTATGTCTCCAAAGCGACACCATCGATGGCAACGCAAAATCCTTCAAGCATGGGCCAACTTCAGCAATGCAATTGACTCTATGTCTAATGCACAACGTGCTTATGTTTGTGATTCAATTTTGGCTCAACAAAGCAGGGAATATTGTAGGATCCAAAATGCTACTGAGGCAAGCTTTTTAGGCTTGCATTGAAAGGGCCTTATGCCAGGACCTAAGGAGCTTGTTGCCTGGAGCATCCACATCCTCAGATAATATTGAGGGTGAAATCATGCGACGCACCGAAAGTTTGGCCAAACTACCCGAGCATCACGAGTTCATAAAAAGGAACTCTAGGCGAGGGAGATATGCAAAGCAGGCTGCCAATGTACGTGCAAGATGTGCCAGCTTAAAGCAAAGGGAGATGGCAATACCAGCTGACTCCACGTCTAGTTGGGTATGAGGGGATGTGTCATCAAGCCATGCTGGTGGCACCCAAGGAGAAATAAAAGTAGCCGCTCCAAGAGTGGAAGATACAACAACACTAGCTTATCGGCCTCCTCATAAAGGAGCCTTGAGCAACCATTTTGAGGTATTCTCTTCAATGTCGGTGAGTGTTGAGGAAGCAGCCTGCAACATGAGTGATACTTCCTCTGCTTCTACACACTTCAAAAGAAAGAAGCCTTGTAAACAAATTCCGGTGGGTCATCATCCGGTGGACTCAAAGCTTAACAAACTATGGTAATTCAATGAAATAATACTGATCTATGTAGGGTCTTATAACCCCCTATTTGTTGATCATTCTAACTTTGAAAATGAATTATTGGATATTGTAGGCTCGGCTGATCCAAACCCACTAAATGGTGAAGATCCACAAGCCTCAAGTGAGGATGGCTCACCATCTCCGCATAGTGAGAGTGAGCCAAGCGATGCTGACCAAGTGCTTGCCACAAATGAGGGTTAATCTATTGAAGAGCAGATGAACTAATGATGGCTGCATTGCAATAGAAAGAAGAAGAGTTGGCTGCGCTCCATGAGCAGGTGGCCAACACCAGAAATCATACAAGTGATGTGAATGCTTCGACTAGTCATAATGGTCCCCATCCCCAACCTGAAATTACACTCGAATCCATATAGAGGATGATTTCCGAAGGTGTAAAAGCTCAATATATGCAAACACATTACTCCATGCGTCCGGGGTATGTGAAACCATATCCGTTGGAGGTGGACATGGTATCATTTCTAAACAACTATCGCCAACCGTAATTTAGTAAATTTAATGGGACCGGATCACCACCTGAACATGTGGCCCATTTCCTTGCTGCAGTGTCAAGATATAGCCCACAATGGAGCTCTTCTCCTCTATCAATGTGTACAAACATTATTGGGTCCAGCTTTCACATGGTATAGCAAGTTGGCACCTGGCTCCATCCGTACATGGGAACACATGCAAGACACCTTCCTAGAGCGCTTTTATAGCACTCAAAGGATGGTGGGAATAACTGAGCTGACTCAAACCTTATAAAGGCCAAATGAGAAAGCTGTGGATTTCATCAACAGGTGGAGGAATTTAAACCTCCACTGCCCACAGCTAATCACCGAACTAGAAGCAGTTCATATGTGTATGAATAACTTGTGCCCGGACATGGCCATTCACCTGTAGGGTGGAAGGCCAATAACTTTTGAAGAGTTGTCCTCGAAGGCCACAAACATAGAGAATTATATGAATCACATGTCTCATCCACCGAGGACGTTCAACAAGGTGCCATTGGACAAAAACAACGCATGAGATAAGCCCACATCTTCTAAGCTGAAGCAAATGCAGGCCATGGAGGCAATGGTCGGTCCTCAAAAGTCCCAAACTAGGGGGCACCGCCACAAGATTACCAAGCAAAGGGGGTGCACTAGCTCCTAGAAGGCCAACTCTTAGCGAGCGTCAAAATCAGAAGTATTCTTTCCCTAACGAAGAAGTAGGGGATCTCTTCATGGGCCTACAGGAGATGAAACTCATTGAGCTCCCCAAACCAAAAATGCCAGAAGAAGCTTCTAAATTTGATGAGCTAAATTTCTATCACTTTCATCGCATCTTGGGTCATACGCTCAACTGATTGTTTTTTGGTCAAAAACATGATACAAAAGCTCATAGATGAAGGCACCATAGATGTCGATCTACTCAAAAGCAAGACAAATGGAAAGAAAATGGCTACGTCAAATGTTGCCACTTTTCAAAGTGATCCGGTGAGTTGTGCAACTCTGAAAATGTGGCCAACTTATGATCGATATATGATATCAAAACCTGAGCAATGTTAATGTGTATTTCTCAGGGCATCCACAACAGCAAGCTAAGCTCCAGCATGAAGGCAAGGCTTTCCTTCGGTGGATCCACACCCCAAAATGTGAACCATCAGGTTCCCAAAGATCAGGAGAGCGTTGACAGCAACTCTCAAGATGATTTGCTCTCCGACGAATGATGAAAAAGGGTGAAGGCCTGCGCTTCTACCAAAATATAAAGAAGCATGAGGACAACCCCCTCGAAGAATATGCTGCTTTCCCCATCGGTGTTTTTGAGGATGATGAGGAGTCTCTTCACTTCCCTGAAGAAGAGGCACCCAAGGAAGTTCAGCTTAGATCAGGCTGTCAACTACCTAGGCCATCTCCTCAACAAAGAAATCCCCTAAATGTAACTCTGAATGATGTGACTGACCATTCTCCTAATGTGTCGGTCAAGTATGATGTAATCTCGCACTTGAAAAAAAATACCAGCTATGCTTTCTGTGTATGATGCTTTGTGTCTCTCTTCTGATTTGTGAAATGCATTTATTACTGCACTTTCCTTCCCTGAAGATTATAGGGTTGAGGTTTCACAAGCAGAAGTAAATTATCCCAAACTCAAAGTATTACGTTCAATGATGAGGATCTGTTGTTAGGAAATAAAAAGCATAACAAACCCCTTCTTATGTTTGGCGAGATCGATGATCTCCCCATTAATCGCATAATGATTGGTGGTGGTTCAGCCATAAACTTGTTACCCTTGCACACTCTTAAAAAGACTTGGGCATTCTAAAGGAGACCTATGTCGCTCAAATGTTGTCATTCATGGCTTTATCCAAGCTAGTCAAGAAGCATTGGGCACCATATTTCTGGTTCTAAAGTTCAGAGATCTTATGGCATATGTATACTTCCATGTGATTGATGTGGCTACCTCATATAATGTTCTTATCGGTCACCCATGGTTGCATGAAAATGGAGTTGTTCCATCTACTCTCCATCAATTCATCAAGTATAAAGATCCTTCAGGGAGCATAGTAAGGATTTTTGCTAATAAAAAGCCATTCACTATAGCAGAATCCTTCTATGCTGATGTAAAGTTTTATTTTGAGCCTATTGATAAAGTCTCAAAACCAAAATCATCATTGCCATTAGAACAAAATATCCCAAAGATAGAAGATGTCAAGTCTTCATCAAGTCGAAAGATATACCAATACATACCAAGCAATCAAAGGAAGGAAGGCAATCTGATATTTCGCATCATAAGTAAACCCTCTCAAAATAGAGGTATTTCATTTCCAATTCCTTTACCTCCTTTGGTGCAATATAAAATAAAACAAGCCCAAATTAAAAGGGATAATAAGAGTAAATTGGCTACACAGGTCACTTTGTTAAATAAAGATGATAAAACATTACCCATATCTTTATATGACAACAAAGTTCTTTATATTATGCAGTAGATGGGCTATGATATTTCTACCGGCCCTTCTTTATGCGATGGTCAGGGGTAGCTCGCACCATTTGAAAAGTTGATGTCCTAGGCTCAGCTTGAAGCCCTACACCAAGATCAAGCATTAAAAGAAGAGAAATATGGGTTAGGCTATGAAGTTAATATGACCTCTGCCAAACCTCTTGATGCTATGGAAGCATCTCCACAAATAGAAGATGGAAATCAACCAACTGTTGATGAGTTGGAAGAAATTAATATCGGCACGGACGACGATCCCTGACCAATCTTCATTAGTAAACATCTATCTAAAGAAAGTAAGGAAGAATACCATAAATTTCTTTCTGCAAATAGAGATGTCTTTGCTTGGTCTTATGAAGAAATGCCAGGTCTAGACCCAACAGTTGTTGTGCATAAATTGGCCATTTGAAAAGATGTTCCTCCGGTGAAGCAAGGACAAAGAAGATATCGTCCAGAACTTCTCCCACAAATAGAAGCTAAAGTTGATAAACTCATACCTGCTAGATTTATTCGAGAAGTGAAATACCCCAAATGGGTGTCTAGTATCATGCCCACAAAAAAGAAAAATGGGCAAATCCATGTATGTGTGGATTTTAGAGATTTAAATAAAGCCTGTCCAAAAGATGAATTTCCAATTCCAATCTTTGAAATCCTTATTGATGCCACTATGGGATATGAAATATTCTCCTTCATGGATGGTTTCTCTGGTTACAACCAAATGAAAATGTCATCGGAAGATGAGGAGTTAACAGCATTCCATACACCCAATGGCATATATTGTTATAAAGTGATGCCCTCTGGATTAAAAAATGCAGGCGCCACATATCAACATGCAATGACCATTGTCCTTGATGGGTTGTTGTATGAAATCATTGAGTGCTATATAGATGATATTGTTGTAAAATCTAAGCGTGAGAAAGATCACTTAAAACACTTGGAAATGGTGTTTGACCACCTTAGAAAACATAAATTAAAGATGAATCCTATGAAGTGCGCCTTCAGAGTATCTTTGGGAAAATTCCTTGGTTTCATAGTCTCCAAGCATGGCATTGAAATTGACCCTACTAAAATAAAGAAAATTCTCAGACATGCCTCGACCAACAAACTAGCATGAATTAAAGAGCCTCCAAGGCCATTTAGCATATATTAGAAGGTTCATCTCAAACCTGTCCAGGAGGTGCAAAACTTTTTCTCGGCTCATGAAGAAAGGAGTCCCGTTTCAATGGGATCAAGCATGTCAAAATACATTTGAGGACATAAAAAAGTATTTAACAAATCCTCCTGTCTTAGGCGTGGTAATTAAAGGATGACCATTAATCCTCTATACGGCAGCCATGCCAACTTCATTTGGTGCTCTTTTGGCACAAACCAATGATGCAGGGAAAGAAGTCTCCCTATATTATTTAAGCCACACCCTACAGGGGGCAAAGTGCAATTATGTGGATATAGAAAAAATATGCCTGGCACTTGTATTTGTAGCACAAAAGCTTCGCCATTACATGTTAGAACATACGGCACATCTTGTCTCGAGAGCTAATCCACTCTAACATATTTTAAATAAAATAACATTATCTGGTAGATTGGCTAAGTGGGCGATGTTCCTTTCACAATTTGATATTGTGTTCATGCCTCAAAAAGCCATTAAAGGTCAAGCTTTGGCTAATTTTCTAGCCACACATCCCATACCTGATGACTTTCCCATTGATGATGATCTGCTAGATGAGGTAGTCTTCACCACTACGGTGTCCAATCCTACATGGCAAATGTATTTTGATGGTGCTTGCCAAAAATTAGGAGCAGGCGTAGGGATCATGTTTGTCATACCAGATGAAGCAACACTTCCATATTCCTTCACATTAACTTCAGCGGTTTCAAATAATGCTACTGAATATGAGGCTCTAATTATCGGGCTCGAAATGGCTCACAATATGGGTTTAAACACACTCTCTATATATGGAGACTCCCAATTAATAATTAACCAATTGTTGGGAATATATACGGTAAAAAAGCAAGGGCTTTTGCCATATTTTTGGAAGGCAAAAGAACTAATGGCTATGTATGCTGATTTGAAAATTCAGCATGTTGTAAGAAGTCAAAATGAGAAAGCAGATGCATTGGCAAGCATAGCTGCTAGCATGTCACTAAATCCGTATCAAACTATGAATGTTCATGTAGAGGAACAAAGAGTCCTCCCCATACTTACTGAGGAAGAGGATGTACCATCTACTTCAGTCATGACTATAGATACGTACGAAATTGAGATGGGTGATTGGAGAACACCTTTTCTCAATTATCTCCTTCATGGATATTTGCCCCTAGATCCTAGTGAAAGGTCTAGGATTCCAAAGAGGTCACTGAATTATACTTGTATAAATGACACGCTCTATCGACGTTCATGTAATGGCATTTTACTTTGCTGCCTTATGAGTAATGAGGTAATTGAAGCTTTGAATGAAGTACATTCCAGAGTGTGTGGCGCACACCAATCTGGGCCCAAGCTACACTACCAACTAAGACATTTAGGTTATTATTGGCCTACAATGTTTGATGATTCTATGAAATTTGCAAAGAAATGCCATGAATGCCAAATACATGGTAATTTCATACATCAGCCCCATGAACCATTAGATCCAACTAATATGTCTTGGCCCTTTGAAATGTGGGGAATGGATGTAGTTGGGCCAATAAATCCCCCGTCTTCTAAGGGACACAAATTCATTCTTGCCATAACTGATTACTTCTCTAAGTGGGCAGAAGTTGTAGCACTAAAAGAAGTCAAAGCAGAAAATGTTGAAAACTTTATAAGAACCAATCTTATATATCGATTTGGGGTTCCAGCCCAAATGATATTTGATAATGGCACGTCTTTTAAAAATAGACAAATAGAGAAGATGTGTGCTAAATTCAAAATTAAGCATCACTTCTCCACAGGTTATAATCCAGCCGCTAATGGTAAAGCAGAAGCATTCAATAAAGTGCTATGCAAGTTGCTTAGAAAGATAGTCTCACAAAATAAGAGACACTGGCATGAAAAGTTACTCGAATCCTTGTGGGCATATAGGACCATGACTCGGATGCCAACGAAAATGACTCCTTACTCACTTGTGTATGGAGGAGAGGCGGTCCTGCCACTGGAGGTGCAAATTGCCTCCTTAAGAGTTGCTATCCAAGAAGAACTCAATGAAGATGAATCGGCAAAATTACGCCTAAGGGAACTAGACAACCTCGAAGAAAAATGTCTTCGTGCATTGTAAAACTTGGAGGCATACCAAGCTAGAATGTCTCAAGCTTTTGACAAGCGCGTAAGGAGGAGGTCGTTCAAAGAAGGGGATTTGGTTCTAGCGGTCATTTGGCCTATGAATATTACTCATTGAATGCAAAGCAAATTCGAGCCTAAATGGGAAGGTCCTTATATTGTGAAGGATGCCTACTCTAGTGGTGCTTATAGAATCATATCTCTGGATGGCGAGTATTGCCCACCGCCAGTAAATGGAAAATTTCTAAAGCGTTACTATGCATAGGAAAATATGCATATTACGCTCCATTGCTACAAGAGCCTAAACTGTTAGCACCAAAAAGAAAAGAAAAAATGCTCCTTCATGAGCCTAAACTGTAAAGAAAACATATGCTCTATCGCTTCATGAGCTTAAACTATAGCATCAAGAAAAATAAATCACAACGCTCCATAGCTTCATGAGCCTAAACTGAAGCTGAAGTAAAAAAAATGATTCATAGCGCTCCATTGCTACAAGAGCCTAAACTATTAGCACAAAAAAATGCTCCTTCATGAGCCTAAACTGTAAAGAAAACATATGCTCCATCACTTCATGAGCTTAAACTGTAGCATCAATATAAAAAATGCTTCACAGCTTTACGAGCTTAAAGTGAAAGTAGAAAGAGGCTCCTGCATGAGCCTAAACTGTAAGAGAAAAAAATATATACTACATTGCAACATGAGATAGCCTAAAGTGCCAGTTACAAAGTTTAATTTGTGGGCAGCATGCAATCCATGGGTTTCACTACATACAGTTACAGGACATTGGTCTACCAACTATGTATCAAAAAGAATAGACGGACAAACGTAACAGACCAATGAGCCCTTCCAATACATTGGAAACAACTAAAGGTTCTGATGCACATCTGAATTAAACAAGTAGTTCGGAAGTAAACCACTGATAATTGCAAAGCCAATTGAAACATGACACATGTCCCATAAACTGAGAGAAATAAATGTTCATAATTAACTATAGGAAATAAAATACTCAAAGTCTAGCATAAAGCTTGGCAAAGCGGATCGAATTAACTGGATCCATCAGTTCACTTTGGAGAGGATTTGGTTCAAATCAGTCAAAAGCTTCTCAGCCTCCTGGATAGGAACCATCGTCTTTGCTAGGAGGTCATCAATGGCTCTCTTGTTTGCCTTTGTAGTGGCATTCCACAGCGCTTGTTCTTGCTCCTTCACTTCTAATTCTTGGGCAGACTGAGTCTTCAATAGCTTTTTCTCCTTCTCCTCCAGTTCCTTCAAGGCAAGGTTAAACTTGGCAACCTCTGCTAAAAGCTCAGCTTTCCTCTCTTCAACTGAAACCATTTCCTAGGTGGTAGCTTGGAGAGCATTTTTCTTAACTAAAAGCTCTTGTTTAACCTCGCCAACAGCTTGGTCTACACATCCAGAGCTTGCTTCAAATTCAGAGTGGGCAAGCTGCAATTGTTGGGAAATAGCAACCAGTTTGTCCAGCATAGCTTTGATCTTGGAAATGCTAGTGAAATTCCCAAGGAGACTAATTGAAGAAAATCTTCTCAATCTCAGTCGTGTCCATGCTTTGCGTATCCTCAGATAACGCTTGGTTGGAGGATGGATGGTCAAGCTGCTGTCCACAATCTAAAAAAAAAGAAAAAAAGACAATAAACAGATGCTCCATACTAGTGAGAGAATGGTTAGACTGATTGGGATCTTCGTCATCTAGAGTGACGTCGGGGGCAAGTGCAATGGCTGGGCCACAACCCTCATCCATATCAGTAAAATCAAGCCTTCTCTTGGCTGGTGGATCCCCATTATCTCTTGAAAGGATATTCATGGGTTGTCAAGTAACACAGGTTGGGATGAAGAACCGGTAGCAGGGTTTGTTTCAAAGTGATCCCGCTCCTAAAAAATGAGAAAGGAGTAAAATCAGTCATGAGAATAGAATTAATCTTCTTATAACCGCACTAGTTCATATGATGGACAAGGGAGAAGGAAAATATACCATGGCTGTTTGGCCCTGATAGTCGATCTATACACCTAGAAGGTTGTGTAGCTCTCTCTTCCAATGATCATTATTGGTCGTCTCTTTATCCATGATAGATACAAGATAATCCTAAAGATGTTCTTCAGCTACCCTTTGCACCATAGTCAAGTCACAAAGAGGATAGATTCTGAGGAGCAAGACCTGGGTGTATGTGATAGTCACATTGTCTAGCACCAAAACTGATAGGGTCATAGAGGTTATCTTGACCCAGGCTGTGTAAAATGGAGTTAAATGGTTCTATGAAAGCACTGAACCATCTAACCCAAGTCAGTGAAGCACGTCCTACACGATACACGTCTGGTATGAGATGCGAGTCCTCATATATCGGGCATAGAAGATGTCGCCAGTGAGCATATGCTATCCCAACATTAGATTCAGTTACCAAACTAGTCAATGGAAGATGAGGAACGACTTGATCTAACCCAAACTGTCGAGCTGCACGTTTCGGGTGGTATGGCTCCAAAATGCAAAAGTCCGTCTTGTATGTAGCAATTCTCCATGGGAGCATACCACGACGAAGTGATAAATCAAATATTCTGTTGGTCCGAAGTGAGTTTGGTTGAGCTTTTGGGTCTTCATCAAGAGGCTCCTAGGGATTCCACAAAATGTTCTTATCTCTACACAGAAGCTTATGAGCACTCTTGGGATTAAAAAGAGTTGGCTTCCTAGACATAGTATCCATCATAGTTGGCCTCACTGAAGGATACGGGCAAATAGGGATATTGACATGCTTCATTTTGTTACCAAATACCTCCGGTATGTGGTCCCCTATCTAGCCAATCAGATAGTGGACAAGCCAAAGCCTCCTCAAAGATGCAGGATTAATAGGCTTGGTGCTAATAAGTCTTAAAGAGTAATACAAAGAAAACAAAGCTGTTTGTGCCAAAGCAATTTGACGGCCCAGAGTCATCCATGAGGCTGTCACTAGTACACCTGGTCGAATATATGGCCCCCCTTCGACAATCGTGAAGTAGCATATCCAGAGTGTTAGGAATGCAGCGGTATAGATATTGGAGAACTCAGTGCTATCAAAACCCGAAAGATTTCCTTGGGTGCAATGAAAGTAATCGCACCACTTTTGGAAAGTAACTTTTCCTCTATCCTCAAGTTTGCACCATGCCCTGTAGAGAGGCAGTAAAGTCTTTGGATACAACAGCATAGCTGGCTCCATGTGAGCACGTGAACGAATGAATCAGAAAGGCTAATGATCAACTGGTTGATTTGTCGGTTGTTATCAACCATTTTTTGGGCCATGCGATACGGAAGCGTCGGCCTGCCCCCACCTACAATCATGCTGGCGTGTGCGTGCTTGCGATGCGTCCCTGTGCGTGCGTCTGCTCGGCTTCAACGTCAAGCAAGCAATCATGCCGGTGCTTGTGTCCCTGCCAGACACACGAACGCGAGCACGGAACACCCTGCGACAATCTCTCCTCCCTCACCTCCTTGTGTGGATTTTGTTTTTTCTAATTTCTGATGAATTTGTGAATAATTTGATATATATATTTCTCTAATGTCTGTAATTCATAGAAATAATTTGTAAATCTTTTTGAAAAATTTGGCATATATTTGTGTTATTCCCAAATTATATAACTCTTTCCAATAAATTATACTGAAGAAATCATTGTAAATATAGTAATAAGGCAGTGTAAATATAGTTATAAGATAGTGTAAGTGTATGAGAAAAATGTGGTTGATGGGAGGGGCTAAAACAACCGGTTGATGACTAGACATTTCCAAATGAATTCGTCATAAGGTTCCCCATCTAGTGGTAAACCGGCCATGTTCTTCATATCTAAGAGGGTGATTGTACGCTCTCCGCGAGGAAATACGAAGATGTTCGCAATCGAATCCCACCTCTCCAATAGGGCTCTTACCAAGGAGGGGGATATAGGGTATTTTCCTTAGGAACATAAATATAATCCTTGCCCGGTTCGCTTCCCTTGAGATGAGATGAATGATTAGTTAAAACCTTGGCAGCTCATTCATGATAACCATTAGGCATTGGGATGTGCTCTATCTCAAAATTTGCCCATCCAAAATCACCTGACACCACTCGGCTGCCCAAAGGTGAGGCCTTATCAGATTGAGGTGTAGGTGCCAGTGTGTGAAGAAAACGGGCTAGAAAATGAGGTTGAGATCTCCATGCACGATTGGGATTGGAAAAATTAAAATCCCCTTCGACTTGTTCTTCCTTGAGAGCAGGGCATGCCGTTTCATTATCAAGGGGTTCATATGGTTGCAGTTTTGCTACTTCGTACAGAGGCGTCCTAGGAGGGCGAGAAGGTAGTGGCGTGTCATCCATCTCCCTAAAGGAAAAAGGATGGAATAGGTGAATGGCATGGTGCAATCAGATCCACCAGGTAACTCAAAGCATAAATCGATATAAACATGCCAGTGTATACATATGGTGCTGAGATAGAGGCGTATGAGAGCCAGAAAAAAAAATTGCTTTCGCACGGCAAACAAAAGTCAAGCAGTGGCTTCACGAATGCCATGATCAAAACAACAGACACCAGGCTAATAAAAAAAATCAAATTGTTTACATTCCAAATGCCAAAGGGTACTAATCGGCGTCGTATATGATGATCATGTGGAGAGATAATAGACAAACAACACCATCGTACCTTCGGCATAGGTGCCGTCATACGTCATAGCGGTGAATAGATACTCGTCCACCAAAACTGAAATTCTTCGGCGCTCCAATCCTTGATGATTGTAAATGGAAAGAAAGCAAAGGATTTAGGAACACCATAAAGACATACAGTGAAACTAAAGGAAAGAGTGAGAGAACCTCATTTTGTTCGCAGCAAGCGAGTGTCTGTTGCCATGGAAATCCAAAAGGGATCTAAGTACGAGAATCCCTCTGGACCCTGGTTGGGAGAAGTGAATAACTAAACCCTATTTTCAAGCCAATACCCCACTATTTCCTATAATCTTGGGGATCATGGCTCATCCGTGATATGACCCAGAGGCAGCAAGAGGATAAGAGTAAAAAAATCAAGTTTTGAGCTCTGGATCCGTCAACAAAAGAAAATTTCCATATCCAGACCTCGAGGGGGCATCTGTTGGCACCAATTTTGGCTCTAAATAAAACAATATAGATTGTCACATTCTGTCTAGATGTTAAATACAAGTAATAGCATGCCAAGAAAGGAAACGAAACGAATGTATGTATATGAGGTTGGCTATAAAAGATAGTGCATACAAATATACACGATGAGAGAAGGCCTATATCCATATAGGGTTCTGCATACTAAAGGGTGTTGACACCATAATCTATCATATAGGTGGCGTGGTGATTATTCAAAGGGAGAAAGAAAAAGATAAAGACTTGTGCAAATGTATATGCACGCATGAAACAAGTCGAACCATGGATACTCTCATACAGCGCCTCGAGAGTAAATAAGTGTTATCATATTTGCTTAATTACCACAAGTAAAAAAAAGTAAAAAAAACAATAAATAAATAGTAAATCATCCCAACGCCAGGAAAGAAAGAAACTCCTGTGCGTGCTTGGCATATTCAAACATAGTCAAAAGATGGCCACGTCTGGTCGCTGCCATGACCAAGTCCACACACGGTTGCATGATCAGCGCGCTCGGCAATTTAAACAAGGGTGCCCGCGCCGCATAATTAAATTGGAAGAGCGCCAAATCGCTCAGGAACCGTTGGTCGCTCTGCTCCATAAATAGCAGACTACGGCCATCGTTCAGGGCGGGTTCCCCGATCAGAAAAGCAAACACTGCTCGGCTGCCGCGTTGCTCTCCCAACACAGAGCGCCGTTAGGCTGCCAACCACCCACCTCAAACACAGCACCGTCCGGCTGCCTTCCCACATCGTCGAAGCACACACCAGAGACCCCTCTCAAGACCAGCTGGCAGAAGCAGCTACACTTGTTCATCGGTGCCCTGAACAAGGTACGAACTCCAATTCTTTTTGGACTCTCAATCCGATCTATAGAGACGAATCAAGGAGCCCCGCTCCTGTCTCTCTACTTCCCTTTTCGATCTGTGACAACTTCATCAACAAGCTTCTTGTCCTCCTCCATTCTGGTAAATAGGGCCAGTGAGGGTGGTGCCCCATACATGGACAGTCTTGGTAAAAGGTAAAAGAGCTAGTAATGGCCAGTTGTGCTGCACCATGGGCTACACGCCCAGGTTAAAAGATGAATGCATTGTGCATATGAGTCTCATGCCCTGGTAAAGAATTGTTCAGCAGCGCCATGATTGCGCGATGTGTGTGGGTTTCATGCCCCGCTAAAGATGTAAAAGGTCAGCAGATGTGCCTCGTTGAAATTTGGGAGCGGACGCGTTTTGGCTCCGCCTGATTCATGGTGAAGTTGATATGGACACGATTTGGCACCATACCCAAATAAATCTGCATATATTTTGGCCACGGCCCTGCTAGCCTATTTTCATACTATGCATCAAACAAAATAAATAAAGTGTATGTTGCGGCCATAAAGAAAGTTCGTGCGCTAGTTTATATCAAATCGAAGAAATAGCCATCTGTGCATTAGAAATTATGTCAAAAGAAAAGATAGCAATGTACTGCATGTAGAAATATTCAGTCCATGCATATGCAATATGCCAAGAATACTGCTAGCTTTCAGGCATCTTCGGTACAAAACCAATCATCATTTCAATGTTAAATATTTTTTAACATAAGAAAGATCAAATGCATTACACGGTTCATCTCCAAACACACCATTTTGCAACTAAAGGGTTCCATTCTAATATACTGCATGGCTAACACCTACTTGCACGCCCTAAGTAATAAAATATCCCAATATGCTCCGCCCGGCATGCATATGTGCCGTTGTTTGCCTAGGCAACTGCAGAAAAGAGAATATGATGCCAAGTTAGTGATCGCATCCATGAATAATAATTCTAGCATTCAAATTAAAGTAAATTGCATAATATATGCTAATCCGTGGCCAAATACATCACGGTCTAGTCTAGTGATGCAACATATCTTTCTAAGCCATGGCAAAATAAACGTACTGACTTAGCCCCAAATAAAATACTACATCATATATGTCAAAGCATTCCAATCCATAATCTTGCATGATATAATGAATCACGTGCATATATATATATATATATATATATATATATATATATATATATATATATATATATATATATATATATATATATATGATACAACGCATCAAATAAATGTTTATCACATAAATGTATAAATTTCCTTCCGTCGGCATGCACATATGTCAAAATGCATACATGTCCAAATAATCATACAGAGGCCATATGCCAAGTTATTAAGACTTAACTACGTCATGGCCTAAAAAAATAACACGATATTCATAAAAACTTTGCATGAACTAGATACATGCACATCGTGGTCTCCCAAAAGACCCAAAAAAGCTATCGGTCATTCATATTTACAAAGAGTGTGCGTTAGTTTACCAAGAAATGAACTCATGTCATGTTGAAAAGAGATATCAATTATCAAATCCAAGTTTATGCCAAGCATGCATATTCATCTATCTGCGACTATAAGACTGAAGACCTTTTGTTCTCTTGTGTAGTTTGTAATAGGAAACCATATGATGTAATCTTATTTTTCATGTACTCATTTTGGAGCTCTTAATCAGGGGTGTTCTCTACGGACATGTAATTAATATAATTTTTATGCAAATATAAGAATTATGGAAGTATGGACTTGCAATACCTATTCTATTTCTTTTGTCCCAATTAAATTTAACCAAAACCAAATTTGTCTCTACTGACGCGGAGGTGGGTCATAACTGCCCATTTCCCCACCATCACTTACCTTGGCCAACCATGCTTTGAAGCATAGGATTGACCAAGAGCATATCTGTCACAAGGATATAGAACACGAGCTTACTATCCTCTGTCGCTATGTTGTCAATAAGTATAAATATAAGAATTGAGATTTAGGTCGTTGATCAATAAGGCATGCTTAGGTCGATTGTTTAGGTCGCTTGATTAGATTGTCTTAGTTAAAGATTGTGTTAGCTGGTTAAAGTGTGTTTAGGTTGAGACTGTAATAAAGTGACTTATGTTATCAATGAAACCTTGTTACTATTATCTGCTCTCTATTTTTGGATATGTGTTTTTTTCTCCACATGTTGTGCATAAAAGGAAAACAGGAAACAAGTGCGAGGGAAGGACACCGCGACAACAAAATGAGATCCGATCACGAATTTCAGAAAGCAATAGAACAAGAACCACATACGCCAAAGTTGGACCAAAATAGGCCCGAAAGTGGGCCGCCCGGCCAACCCTATGGGCTGGCCAACCCAGCCCAATGGCTGCTCACCTTGTGCTTCGTCCATGGTCAAATTTGAGTCTCGTATGATCTATTTTCACATATGTCGCTTTCTATTTCCAACCGAATTGAAAATCCTTTGATAAACAACTTTAAAACATAAGGAAAGATTATTTCAGTCAGGACTTAAGGATAGACTCACATAACTCTTTTCCTGGAAGTCTTGCTACTATTGGGAATTTATTGATAGGGACCCCATGCTACTTAAGTTGTTGTGGAATGAGATATAGTAGAATAATGAGAACTTGATTCTTGATGTCTCGTTATTGGAGAATTTTAATTCAAAACTCTAAAAAGAATAGCTACACCTCTCCTTTGTGGTAAAGCAATGTCCTACCAAAACCAAATATGATAAACTTGGAAAACCTTCTACATATACTACTTGTCATTGTATTGAGTTTGGTCAAACCTTGTGACCCTTGTTGAGAAACTTACCATGCTCTCAAGATCAAGATCACGTACAGTCCACATATACCTTTTGCTCCTACACTAGGAGTACGCAAAAACATGTTTTCCATCCACCCAAAAATGTTCTACTCCTACATTGGGAATAGGCACAAAAATATGTTTGATAGGTTTCCACTGAATAAATGCTCCAAGTTCGTGTAAATATCTCTCTTAAAAAAGTTCTGTTGCAGAAAAGAGGCATGGGCTATTGTTGGTAATTCTTATTTATTGGATAATTCTGTTGCAGAAAAGAGGCATGGGCTATTGTTGGTACCGTTATTTATTTTATCCCAAGGGAAAGCGGTAGCTAGAAATGATAATAAAAGAGAGAGATCCTTGTATTTACCACAACTTAGCTTCAACTAGTGTAGGGGAGGGTAAACGAAATAGGATAGGAAGGGATAATGCAATAAGCCAAGATAAGATAAAAGATAACTAGTAAGTATAGCTAGGTGGGAGGACAATGAGTGAGTAAAGGATTCTTGTGATTCTAT
The DNA here is from genome assembly GCF_019320115.1 of Miscanthus floridulus. Taxonomy (NCBI): domain Eukaryota; kingdom Viridiplantae; phylum Streptophyta; class Magnoliopsida; order Poales; family Poaceae; genus Miscanthus; species Miscanthus floridulus. The sequence continues at coordinate 56,902,605 of NC_089585.1, forward strand.
CTTTACTTCTATGATTCTACCTTAACCATATACATGCAACATATAGATTGAATCCACACAACAAGCATACTAGGCAATAGGTGAGATAATAGGAGACAAAACCCCTATCCGAAGCAGCTACTCTTTTACTAGAGCTTTACCAATTTAAAAGCTTGCCTATAAACACATGGTGGGATACAAAGACTAGAGAGGGCTATCACCACCTGCTAGCTACCACAAACAATCCATGCGACAAGTGGCAATCAAGGCAAGATAGTGTATAAGCACCACGCTTACACCATCTCTCACTACTCTAATTGTACGCACAAGCCAACTAGAGTACCCTATGATAGGCAAGATCGTAATACTCGTGTGGGCTTGGACCACAATCTAGTATATAACACGTATATGCTAAGGATAGACCATAATAATACTATAACAAGTATAATATTGCACAAAGTAGAGACTAAGTAAAGTAAAAAGGAATATTATATAAATAAAGTAAAGGTCTTACAAGGAAGGGAAAGATACAAGAGCTATACCAGACTCTCCCACAAGATAGCTCCAGAAATCCTGAGCAAGCTTGACTCGACTCTAACTCCCACACTAGACTACACTACTAAGAAAGTAGAACTACACTAATCTTCACTTGTAGCTTGAATGCATCATGAATGGAGCGGGGGGGGGGGGGGGGTTGACCCTCTATTTATAGGTGGAGGTAGAGCCTGGCACCACATCAGCAATCCGTGTGACCTCCATCAAGCACGATTAAATCAAACCGCTATTGAATCAAAGGTTGAGATCATGAGAGTGCATGGAGGCATGCATTAAGGCGGTTGGAGCAATCTGGACATTTTGACGCACCATAGGGAGGTCGGAGGTGGGACCTGTTGATAGAATATCATCGACGGTCCTCCGAGGGGTATCCCATGAAGGTAGATTGATCGGTAGAGAAGCACATAATCAAGAACAAGAAGGCAACAAAGACACACGAGTTAGACAGGTTCAGACCATCAGTATGAGGTAATACCCTACTCCAGTGGTCTGTTGGATTGTATTAGCTATCGTATGATGATGCATGAGTTTGGAGGGGTCCCTGCCTGCCTTATATAGTCCGAGGGGTAGGGTTACAAGTCAATTAGATCTGAGGGATAATTAGAAAGTAATAACAGATTATAGGAATTTTGGGATCATGCATTTCCTAACAGATCTCATAGTATCTTCAGGATATCTTCCCAGTGTCTTGTGGGAGGCGCCGAGTAGAGTCGTACCCCACAAGGCTTCATCTTGTGGGCTGGGCCACCCCTGGGGGCATAGCCCATGTGGTCTGCCGTGGGTATCTGGGGTCGTACCCCCCACAGCTAGTCCTTAAGTGCCTTGTACCCATTATGCGGCGCCGTCTTGAGCTTGTCCGAGCAGGTGCGAACAAAGCCAAGCAGCCAAGCTCATGGTTCGACCACCGTGATGAGTTGCCGAGCAGTTGTGAGCAGTCACCAAGCAGCATGAGCCATCGTCGAGCAGCGTGACCCAAGTATGGCTTGCCACAAGGGTGTAAGGAGCTTAAGTTCAAAAACAAAAATTTCTTCATAGTGGACCAAGTGTGCCCACTTAGAGTCCGACCACGAGAAAGGGAGATAGTCTTCTTTAGCTTCAAGAGGTGCGGAGTCTTCTAGAATAAAGCAAACAAACTCACCACAAGGTGAAGTGTGCCCACTTAGTCCCCAAGCCTGATAGTAGGTGACGTAGTCATGTGGTGCCAAGGTCAGAAAGTAGAAGAATAGTAGAAGACCAGCTAAGCAGGTAGCCAGTCCTCGAGCATAGCCTCGAAAGGAGAAAAAGCACATTCACCACAAGGTGAAGTGTGCCCACTTAGTCCCTAAGCCTGATAGTAGGTGACATGGTCACGTGGTGCCAGGGTCAGAAACAGTAGTCAACTGAAGAAAAATCCCAAATGCGGTGAGGAACCGAGATTTAATGCTAACGTAGTCCCTAAGCCACAAGAGGGGTCCTTGGAGAAAACAGAATTGTAGAGAAAACACCAGAGTAATGGCTGTATAGTAGTAATTACTGAGCCATAATGGTTGGCAGAGATGTCGATGAATATTCGGCGAGCTGTAACAAATTGGCAACAAAGACACACGAGTTAGACAGGTTCAGACCATCAGTATGAGGTAATACCCTACTCCAGTGGTCTGTTGGATTGTATTAGCTATCGTATGATGATGCATGAGTTTGGAGGGGTCCCTGCCTGCCTTATATAGTCCGAGGGGTAGGGTTACAAGTCAATTAGATCTGAGGGATAATTAGAAAGTAATAACAGATTATAGGAATTTTGGGATCATGCATTTCCTAACAGATCTCATAGTATCTTCAGGATATCTTCCCAGTGTCTTGTGGGAGGCGCCGAGTAGAGTCGTACCCCACAAGGCTTCATCTTGTGGGCTGGGCCACCCCTGGGGGCATAGCCCATGTGGTCTGCCGTGGGTATCTGGGGTCGTACCCCCCACAGCTAGTCCTTAAGTGCCTTGTACCCATTATGCGGCGCCGTCTTGAGCTTGTCCGAGCAGGTGCGAACAAAGCCAAGCAGCCAAGCTCATGGTTCGACCACCGTGATGAGTTGCCGAGCAGTTGTGAGCAGTCACCAAGCAGCATGAGCCATCGTCGAGCAGCGTGACCCAAGTATGGCTTGCCACAAGGGTGTAAGGAGCTTAAGTTCAAAAACAAAAATTTCTTCATAGTGGACCAAGTGTGCCCACTTAGAGTCCGACCACGAGAAAGGGAGATAGTCTTCTTTAGCTTCAAGAGGTGCGGAGTCTTCTAGAATAAAGCAAACAAACTCACCACAAGGTGAAGTGTGCCCACTTAGTCCCCAAGCCTGATAGTAGGTGACGTAGTCATGTGGTGCCAAGGTCAGAAAGTAGAAGAATAGTAGAAGACCAGCTAAGCAGGTAGCCAGTCCTCGAGCATAGCCTCGAAAGGAGAAAAAGCACATTCACCACAAGGTGAAGTGTGCCCACTTAGTCCCTAAGCCTGATAGTAGGTGACATGGTCACGTGGTGCCAGGGTCAGAAACAGTAGTCAACTGAAGAAAAATCCCAAATGCGGTGAGGAACCGAGATTTAATGCTAACGTAGTCCCTAAGCCACAAGAGGGGTCCTTGGAGAAAACAGAATTGTAGAGAAAACACCAGAGTAATGGCTGTATAGTAGTAATTACTGAGCCATAATGGTTGGCAGAGATGTCGATGAATATTCGGCGAGCTGTAACAAATTGTGGAGATAAATCGGTGATATGGGCCGCATTTGCATGAAGGCCTAGGTAATGGCCCACCTTGCTATTGCGGAGAATTCGGAGAAGCGCAAATCGCGAGAATGGTTTCCCAAAAACCCTTGAATGCGAAAAGGTGGGGGAGTGCTTTATAACTACGCCGCCAAACCCCGCGCTCCCACCTTTACCACTTCATCTTCCCCCTTAGTGCTCGCATTTCTAGATTCGCATCCACACTTGCTTCCACTGCCAAACCCTAACCAGATTCGAGAGATGACACCGAAGAAGGGAGCTATGAAACCAAAGAAGATGAGCCCCAAGAAGGCGAGCGTAGAAGCCCAGCATGACGAAGACTGGATGCCATTGTGAATGGAAGAGGCAGAGCTCAATAGATTGGTGGAGGCGAGCGTTCTTCCTGACCGCGCTACCGCCAGATGGCGGCTGGCCCTCGGTGAGCCCTTCCCAATACCTCATACTGATGAAGTGGTCGTATTTGAGGATTATTTTTGGCGTGGGTTGGGATTTCCTATTCATCCATTCTTGAGGGATCTATTGGAGTTCTAGGTGGTTAGTCTGTGCAATCTCCACCCAAATACCATTTTGCACATCTTGATCTTCATCCATTTCTGTGAGGTGTATCTCAGAATCCTTCCCCACTTCAACCTCTTTCGTCACCTATTCTGGCTGAAGAAGAGAGGCGACGGTGGTTCCAAGGTTGTTGGCGGAGTGTACCTTCAGCTGTGCAATGGAATGGTGGGCAAGTACCTTACTGTGCCGCTGAACATGTCGCTAAAGGGGTGGAATGCCAGGTGGTTCTACATGAAGCAGAGCCACCTGCCGTCCGCTACGACGTCGACCACATCCTGAAGAGCCAGAAGAGCTGGTCGGAGATGCCAAGCAATGTAGATATGGAGCAAGTGTGGGAGCTCCTTGGCTTAATAAAGGGTCTGAAGACCAATGGTGGATTGGTGGCGGCAAGCTTTATAGTACGCCGTATTCAGCCCTGCAAGGAGAGGGCTCATGTGGCCTTTGATTTCAAGCGGGAGACTGATGATAGCTGGGAGAGGACAGAGATGCTGTCAAGGGATGTAGTGCAAGAGTGGGCTGCTGAGCTATTCACTCCATTTGCCTTGATCAACTTACTAGGGCAGACGAAACCCTTTCACTACAAAAATCTACCTCCTTAGGTAAATATCTCAATTGTGTGTTCCTGATGCTTTTTATCTTTTGTCATTGCCGAGCAGTGGACTGATTCACTTATGCAAAGATTCATTCATCGAAAAGAGCAGTGTACTTCTCGGGTGTGCTGAGGGGTGATTGGCTATAGGCGGTAGATGTCCGGCCACCGACACATCCTGAGGAGGAAACCGTCATCATCTCGTCGAAGGGTCCATCCCCCGTGTCGGTGAAAATCCAAGGGAAGAGGGCAGCGGCAGACGAGTTGGCCCAGAAGAAGAGAAAGATGGTGGGCGCTGCTCCCCTCAAGCTAGGCGGCATCTCGCTTGGCGGTGACCAGACCACTCGGACATAAAGGACTGCTGTGTTCGAGTGGTCGAATGATGATGAAGTTCTAGTTGCTCCTCCACCGAGCACGAAGGCGCCACCACACAGCATGCGCATGGAAGAACAGTCGATGGGAGGGGATGAAGTTCCCCAACAGCAGGCAATGAGAGCCCCCGAGCAGTAGATGAAGGGAGTCCCCAAGCAGCAGGCGAGGGGAGTCCTGGAGCAGTGGATGGAGGGAGTCCCTAAGTAGCAGGCGAGGGGATCCCTAGAGCAGCAGGTGGAGGAGAGGCCAACGATGGAGACCACGGGGCCTCCACCCCAAGACGCATGCATTGACCCTAAGGCCGTAGCTGGGGGCTTGGGTAGGCAGCGCCAGTTCAGAAAGATCTACCAGAAAACCACTGCGTAAGTACCCTTGTCTTGGAGTTATTTGGTTGTCATTTCCTTATCCTTTTTTGGTGATTGATGAGCTGATCTGATGCAGAGTGAGGCATACAAAGGATCCGGCCCTGCCCATCTAGACTGATGAGCAGCCAAAGGCTGGCCCTAGGGCGGATGATGAGCAGCCGAAAGCTAGCCCTGGGGTGGAGGAGATGCCGGTGGAACCCATCCTAGAGTCCCCAGGTGCTCAGCAGTCGATGGAGGAGTCAGCCACTGCTACTAGCGGACTTGGTGGCGGTGAATAGTTGGCGCCGACAATGGATGATTCAGCGACGATGCCTTGGGCAACGGCAAAAACTGCTGGGTCTTCAGCGGCGAGTGCAGGAGATGTCAGTGTCACACCTGAGTCTAGGGCGGTTAAGCCGGTAGCACCCAAGGAGTGATCAGCCCCTCCCGAGGCATCGCAGGGCATGGTTAGACCCACTATCTAGCCATGGAGCCCCCCAGTGGTGCCTCCAGCCATGGTGGAGGAGGACGAGGTGGAAGAGATCGAACGTGAGGAATCTCAACCCAGGCTATCCAAATCCTCCGCAGACACAATGATGAGGTGGTGGTCATTGAGGAGGAGGACACCACCAGGGAGCTAAAGAGACTGGAGTCCGCCCTTGCTGAAGTGATGAGACAAATCAAGGCTTGTACTACATCTGTAATGTTCATCTTTGATGTTGCAGATTGTTCTTCTTCTTGATCTTAACATTTATGCAGGGGATAACTCAGACTACCGAGCAGCGATGCCAGCTAATAAAGAGGATGGAGCCCCTTGCCGAGGAGAATGAAAAACTCAAAGTGGTGATGAACCTTATGGAGAGAAACATCCAGAGGGCCTAGCGCGAGCGAGACCTTGCGGAGTCCAACACGCAGGACCTGGAATACCATAAGGTCATCCTGTCTGAGTAGCTGGTGACCTTGTTCGAGCAGCTACACGGCAAGTCTGAGCAATTGTCGAGTGCTTCCAAGCAGCTAGAGCAGAAGTCCGAGTAGCTTAGGAATGTATCCGAGCAGAAAGCAGGTATGGCATATCGGCGAATGTGCTTCGTATAGTTGAATAGCTATATTTTTGGTGATGACCGTTGTGCTTGTAGAGCAAGATGCGGAGCTTGGCCAGCTGCGCCAAGCCATTGAACAACTCCGAGAGGAGAAGGTGAAGGAGACAGGGTGAGTAGACAAACTGGCTGAGGAGTTGAAAGGTGAGTACTTCCTAGTCGGAGTTACTACTAAAGTAGTTTCCTTGCTTGATGGAACCTTGTAATGCTTGCAGACTATCGTTAGAGGGTCAAGGCATAGTTTGATGTGCTGGTGCAGGAGGCCAGGACCCAAAGGGAGAAGTTCGACGCCATAGTTGCCGGAGTCAAACCGGTGCTCGACTACGTCGACCTAGAGGCGGCTCCTTAGCCTAATGGCAGGCTACCACGTTCGAACACCATCATCGAGAGGTGCAAGGTGGCGTCGAAGAACTTCAAGAGCTTCAACCGCGACGCCGTTGTTACCACCAATACTCATGGTCTTGCGGTGGTCTGGTCCCACTACCCAACCATGGACCTTTAGGCAATAGGGCCCAAATTCACTAAAGGGATGGGCGAGGTGGAGCACCAGCAGCTGGAGGATGAGGTGGAGGACACGGTGAAGAAGCTGGCCGGTGACATAGACCTATTCGGTGAGACGGACGGTGATGGTGAAGCTCAGTGATCTACTCAGAGAGTATTATCTACAACATCTAGAGGGTGTAGTTAGAGCGCGTGATAGTGTAGAAAAAATTTATTTATTTGTATAAATGTTATAAAGTGCATGTTTGTGCAGCTTGCTGGTATTTGTGGTGAAAAATCATTGTAGTAATAACCCTAACGCAATTATACATAGTATAAGTAGCGTCCAAGCAGTTAGTTTGTTATTGAGCTCTTTGGCCTTAGGTAGCCCATAGTCCATAACATCGAGCGTGGAGCCCATGCATGTGTAGGAGGAATAGGCGTCACCAAGGAATCATAGCTGACCACCCATAACACAAAGCGTGGAGCCCATAGCACATGTTGGGAGAGATGAGAGACTGGGTCTTCTCCATAGAGCACGGAGCAGAACGTGTGCTGCTCGGCGGTTGGCAAAATAACTTGGAGATAAACATAGTATAAGTGGCGTCCGAACAGTTAGTTCTTTACTAAGCTCTCGACCTTAGCTAGCCCATAGTCCATAACATCAAGCGCGAAGCCCGTACACATGTAGGAGGAATAGGCATGACCAAGGAACCATAGCTGACCACCCATAACATAGAGTGTGGAGCACGTAGCATGTGTAGGGAGAGATCAGAGACTAGGTCTTCTCCATAGAGAATAGAACAGAACGTGTGCTGCTCGGTGGTCGGCGAAATATTTTGGAGATATGGAGAAACTGGACGGTGATTTGGAGAAATCTGTTCGGCAGAATACGTTGGAGATTTGGAGAAACATGGTCAGTGATTTAGAGAAACCTATTCAGCGAAATACGTTGGAGATTTGGAGAAACGTGGTCAATGATTTGGAGAAACCTATTCGGTGAAATACATTGGAGATTTGGAGAAACATGGTCTGCGATTTGGAGAAACCTGTTCAGCGAAATATGTTGGAGATTTGGAGAAATGTGGTTGAGCAGTATGGCGATCTCATACTAGAGTTCATTAAGGAGTAGCTTAGAGCTCGGCGACCATAAGTGGAGATTAAATCGAAATGGAGAAAAAATGGAGACAAATTATGGAGACCAAAACTTTATTCATCATAAAGTGGAGAGTACATATCTAGAGCATTTCAAGGATAGAAACGTATAAGATGCTTGATGTGCCATGAGTTGGATAACCTCTTTGACGACATAAGGCCCTTCCCATGGGGAGGAGAGCTTGTGCATCCCTTCGGTTTTTTGTTTTATGAGGAGAACAAAGTCGCCGATAGCAAATGAACGACCTTTGATGTTGCGGTTGTAGTACCTCCGCAAACCTTCTAGATATTTGGCTATGTGGACGCAAGTGATCAGGCATTCCTCCTCAGCCCTATCGATGTCCTCTGTCTGAATAGCTGCGGCTTGCTCTTCATCACAATTTTCCACCCTAGGTGCTCGGAAGGCAATGCCCACTGGTAGTATGGCTTCTGAGCCATAAACCAAGAAATATGAGGACACACCGGTGCTGTGATTAGCTTGAGTGCACAGTCCCTAGACCACAGCTGGTAACTCTTTAAGCCATCTGCCCAGATGCTTTTCTTCTTTCTGATATAGCCTCTTTTTGAGGGCATCAAGGATCATGCCATTCACCCGTTCGACCTAGCCGTTGGCTCTAGGATGGGCAACGGAGATGTATTTGACAGAGATGCATCGGTCTTTGTAGAAGTCCCAAAAATGATGGCCAGTAAGCATAGTTTTGAGGTCAGTGATAATGCTATTTGGGAGACCAAATCTGTGGATGATATCTTCGAAGAGCTTGACTGCTTTCTTTGCAGTAGCTAAGACGAGCGGTTTGTACTCGATCCACTTGGAGAACTTGTCGATGGCGACGTATATGTACCGAAAACCACCTAGCGCTGGCTTGAAAGGCCTGATCATATCCAGTCCCTAGCATGTGAAGGCCCAGGAAGTTGGGATGGTCTGTAGTTCTTTGGCCGGCACGTGTATTTGCTTGGCGAAAAACTAGCATCCTTCACAATGTTGGATGAGATCTTCTACATCAGAGATGGCCGTGGGCTAGTAAAAACCAGCTCGGAAAGCCTTGTCGACCAGGTTTCTCAAGGCCGCATGGTTGCTGCAGGAACCAGAGTGAATTTCTAGAAGTAGCTTCACTCCCTCTTCTTGGGTGATGCATTTCTGTAGTATCCCTTCCTTGACACTTTTCCTCATCAAGTTGCTGTCCACTAGCACATAATGCTTGCTTCGATAGATTAGGTGTTTGGTTTTGGTCTTGTCGACGGGTACTTTGGCGCTGGTGAGGTACTTGATGAACTGCTCCCTCCAATCGGCGAAGGTACCGTAAGTACCAGCTGCTCGGTGGGGGGAACTTCCTAAACTTCCTTATATTCCTTAATGGATGGCGCCAGAAGATCTTGAACGAGGACCCCCAGAGGAATCACGATGCGAGAGGAGCCTAACTTGGATAGGTGATCGGTGAGCTGATTTTGATCGCGTACCACGTGGTGGTACTCGATACCGTAGAACTTCCCTTCAAGCTTCCTGATTTCAGCACAGTATGCATCCATCTTCTCACTGGAGCAGGACCAATCTTTATTGAGCTGGTTGGTGACTAGCGTGGAGTCCCCGTATACCATGACGTGTTTAACGCTGAGCTCAACGGCTATACAAACTCCGTGGAGACATGCTTCATATTCGGCGGCATTGTTGGAGGCCAGAAAATGTATCTAGAGAACGTATCGAAGCTTATCCTTGGTCGACGTGATGAATAGAATGCCCGCGCCAGCACCATTGATGTTGAGAGCACTATCAAAGTACATCACCTAGTGCTCGAGGCAAGTAGCGGCGATGGGCTCTTGAATCTTAGTCCACTCAGCGATGAAATCAGCAAGCACTTGTGACTTGATGGTAGGCCTACTTCCAAATTCGATGGAGTAAGTTCCGAGCTCGACAGCCCACTTGATGATGCAGTCATTGGCCTCTTTGTTGTGCAAAATGTCCCCTAGAGGGAACATGGTGACCACGGCGATCTTGTAGTACTCAAAGTAGTGGTGGAGCTTGTGCGATGTAATCAGAATGGCGTATAGCAGCTTTTGGACTTGAGGATAATGAGTTTTGGGCTCATTAAGGACCTTACTGATGAAGTAGACTGGACGTTGCACCTTATAGGCGTGCCCAGCCTCCTCGCATTCGACCATAATGGCTATGCTAATGACGCAAGAAGTAGCGGCAATGTAGATCAGGAGAGTTTTGTCTGGCTATGGCACCATCATGATCAGAGGCTTTGTTAGGAATAACTTGAGCTGCTCAAAAGCTGTGTCTGCCTCCTCCGACTAGGAGAACTGCTCAGAGGCCTTGAGGAGTTTGAAGAACGGTAGCCCTTCTTCAATGAGGCGCGATATGAAGCGGCTTAAAGCAAGCATGCAACCTATAAGTTTCTGTATATCTTTGATGCATGTTGGCCATTTCATGTTGGTGATGGTGGAGACCTTGTTAGGGTTGGGCTTGATGCCACGTGCACTAATGATGTATACTAGGAGTATACCAGATGGAACTCCAAAGATACACTTTGAAGGGTTCAGCTTCCATCGGTACCTTTTCTGGTTGGCGAACGTTTCCTCGAGGTCAGTGATAAGATTGTTAGTGGTCTTAGACTTGACGACCACATCATCGATGTAAGCTTCGACGTTGCAGCCGATCTATTGATCGAGGCACATCTGGATGGCCCTTTGATAGGTCGCCCCGATGTTCTTGAGTCTGAAGGACATGGTGGTGTAGCAGTAGGCACCGAAGGGTGTGATGAATGATGTTTTGATCTGGTCTTCTTCCTTGAGGGAGATCTGGTGATAGCCAGAATAACAATCGAGGAAGGAGAGCAGTTCGTAGCCAGCGGTGGACTCTACAACCTCATCTATCTGAGGCAGACCGAAGGGGTCTTTAGGGCAGTGTTTGTTAAGATCAGTGTAATCAACACACATTCTCCATTCTTTATTCTTTTTTTGAACGAAAATAGGGTTTGCTAACCACTCAGGATGATACACTTCTTTTAAGAATTCGGCAGCTAGGAGCCATTTTATTTCTACCTAAATAGCCTCCTTTTTGTCTGGCGCGAATCGGTGGAGCTTCTGCTTGATCGATTTGGCGGTCGGTGATACATTCAAGGAGTGCTCGATCTTCTCCTATGGTACCCTCGGCATGTCTGTAGGTTTCCAAGCAAACACATCAATGTTGGCATGTAGGAAGGAGATGAGCGTGCTTTCGTATTTGGGGTCAAGGTGAGCCCCAATCTTCATGGTCTTGGAGGGGTCGTCGAGGCCGAGGCCTGCCTCCTTAGTTTCCTTGGACTTGGTGGAGGCACGAGGAGGCTCCAGTGATGGGATCTCCAGGTCATCGGCGGGCACCGTCTTATCATCGGTGACCACACTGGCCATCTAGATGGAGAGGTCGGTGGCTTCGGTGAGGGCGAGACTCTCTGTCTCATAGGCATAGGCGATGGAGAGGTTGGCTTGCAAGGCTAGGACTCCTACATGTGAAGGCATCTTCAACACTAGATAAGCATAGTGCGGTATAGCCATGAACTTGGCCAGAGCTGGCCGACTAAGTATGGCATGGTAGGCGATGTTGAAGTCGGCGACGTAGAAGTTGATGTGTTCAACGCAGTAGTTGCTTGCCATGTCAAACTATACGGGTACGGTGATCTCTCCAAATGGATTGGATGCCCTACCAGGTACCACACCCCAGAAGGAGGAGTCTGAGGGTGTGAGATCTGTCATCCTGAGGCCCAACTCCTTTAGGGCTTTGGCGAAGAGGAGATTCAGAGTGCTCCCACCGTTGATGAGCACTTTTCTAAAAAACACTTTCTAGATGGTCGCATCAAGGATGAGGGGGAAATGCCCAATGTAGGGGATATCCACCCACTAGTCGGCCCTACTGAATGTGATGAGGACCTTGGACCATGGGCGATAGCTACGGTTGGCGGTGGTGTCTTCCGTAGTGATGGCGAGCACCCATAGGGCGGTGAGCTTCCATTCTCTTCTGCTCTCGATGGAGGCGAGGCCCCTGAAGATGGTGGCGACCACCTTGTTGTGATCCTAGAAGGCATTGTTATTGCCCCCCGGTGGTCAGCGGCCTCTAGCTCCGTCATTGGTGTCGTTGTCTAACTTCTTGTCCTAGAACTCCTTAGCCAAGCCGAGGTAGTCCTTCATCTTGTGCTTGGCGTTCTTGTGGAGAGGGCACAGGCCATTGAGGATCTTCTTGTACTACTCATCATAGTTGTGCTTCGCACGAGGTTCATTAACAGCGGTGACGATGTGGTGTGGCCGACGGCGGCGATTTTGACTAGACTTGGGTCCTTCTAGCCGATCACGGCCGCTATCACAATGGTAACTACATTGTTGTAGTGGTGGTCGTTGTGGCATTGATCGTCAAGGCGATCATTGTAGTGTCGTGTTGAGCGATGAGTGCCTGTGAGCGTTGGTGTACTGGTTGGTGGTCGTGATCATCTTGCCAATCCCTATGGGTGGCTTGTGGTTGAACTTGGAGCGAAGCTCATGGTGATGGAGTCCTCGGATGAAGGCGGTGATGACCTCAGCTTCTATGATGTTGGGAATAGAATTCCTCATCATGAAAAAGCATCTAATGTAGCTATGAAGGAGCTCAGACGGCTTCTGGTTGATGCGATTAAGATCATGCTTGGTGCCCGGCTAAGTACACGTAGCCATATAATTGTCGGTGAAGACATTTTTCAGCTCTTCCTAGGATCCGATGGAGTCTGGGGCAAGGCTTGTGAACAGTTCATGGTGGTTGGCATGAGCATGATGGGAAGATAATTCACCATGACACTGGTGTCTCCTCTGATGGCGTAGACAATAGTTGCATAAGCCTGTAGCCACTATGTTGGGTTCATCCTTCCTTCATAGGGCTCAATCCCAGTGATTTTAAAACCATGGGGCCACTGAAGTGTTCAAAGAGCCCTCATGAATGTTGGGGGCCATTTGGTGTTGTCGGCGCCGTCGTCTACAGTATTGCCGGCATTGAGCAGCTCGAGAGCTGAGTCCAAGTTACCATACTCTTGCTCATACTCCTAGCGGTGGCGTACTTCCTCTTCATGGTGGTCGAAGCGACGTTCATCTATAAATCGTTGTGCATCTCGAAGATTGTTGAGGTGCACTTGGACGTCCTAGTTGACCTCTTGGTCGTGTTGGCAGTGATGTTCAATGTAGTTGCCCCTAGCTCTGCCCTAGAGGGGTTGCCTGTCATCGTGGTGCTGGTTGGTGAAGCGACTTGGACGGTGCTCGGATCTTGGCATGGCTGATCATCGAATTGAGGTTGTGTAGTATGAAGGTCTCTGATCCTGGCGGATCTCATTGACCTAACAGTGTGCCGCTTTAAGCATGGCGGCAACCATGGCAACCTCGGGTGTCTGTGGGAGCTAGGTGAGCTCATTGGCGGCCACTGAGAGATTGGTGCTTGGTGTCTTGTAAACGTCATGGCCATCAATGTGGACAAACTCATCATCGAGGTTGTGTTGGAGTGGGCTTCCTTACGAGTCAAGTTGCTGCTCAGCCATCGTAAGAGAAATCTTGTTTGCTCGGCGCTACGCACAGTTGACATTCTAGTTCTCACGAGCGGCGCGTTCCTCCACGGTTTTGCTATTCTGAGGGGGGCTATCGATGCTGACGTTGAAGATTGCACCGCCACAGAAAGGAGGGAGAGGAAGTAGTTTGGTGGTGGTTTTAGTGACAGTCTCCATGGAGCCCTAGGACTTAGAGTCCAGATTCTCCTCTAGGATGGTTTGGAGGGATGTTCTGGGGCGTCGGTCGACATGCAGCATGTTGACAGTTGGAGGAGGCTAGTCGGTAATCTGTTTGGTGAGAGGATGGACAACTCCAACCTAGTCGGCGAATTTGCCCCTTAGGGCATCTTGGTAAACGGCGATGGCGTTGGTGAACCTAAAGGGTAGGGCCATAACCCCTGGAGTTTCCTGAGCAGCCTCTGATAGATCTAGATCAAAGGGTGGTCGGCGCTGAACCAGAGTGTCTAGAGCTGATTCGGCGATGGAGAGGCAATCGGCGAGCTTTAGACTGACCCCATCGATGGATGCAATCAGATCATCATTGTTGATCTGCCTCCTCTGGTAGCAAGGAAGCGGGCGGCGAGTTGTTGATGAAGGCAACCTTAGAGGTGGTTTCGAGGTCAGATCTATAGTCACAAGTGTTGGGGTGATCGATGCAGTGTTGATCTGCACTGGCTCAATGAGCTCTCCAACTCCATCAGGGTTGATGACCCACGAGATGGATCCGACTGTGAAGATCTAGCCGGGCTATGGGAGGGACAAAGAGCCTACAGAAAAAACCATCTTGTTCGACAAGATAACAGCATGCACACCCCTACATAGCGCACCAACTGTTGATAGAATATCATCAGCAGTCCTCTGAGGGGTTTCCCACGAAGGTAGATTGATCGGCAGAGAAGCGTGTAATCAAGAACAAGAAGGCAACAGAGACACATGAGTTAGACAGGTTCAGGCCATCAGTATGATGTAATGCCCTACTCCTATGGTCTGTTGGATTGTATTGGCTATCGTATGATGATGCCTGAGTTTGGAGGGGTCCCTGCCCGCCTTATATAGTCCAGGGAGCAGGGTTACAAGTCGGTTAGATCTAAGGGATAACCAGAAAGTAATAATAGATTACAAGAATCTTGGGATCAGACATATCCTAACAGATCTCGTAGTATCTTCAGGTTATCTTCCTAGTGTCTTGTGGGAGGCGCCAAGCAGAGCTGTACTGCACAAGGCTTCGTCTTGTGGGCTGGGCCGCCCCTGGTGGCGTAGCCCATGTGGTCCGCCATGGGTATCTGGGGTCATAGCCCCCACAGGACCCGTCTCCCCCTTCTAGAAGGTTGGCTCACTGCCATAGTGTGTGGTTGGCCACTTTGGGTACGTTGAATGCCTTGTTGTGGGCCCATTAATCCATGGGATGTCATCTTTCACCCTTGAGAGAAAGCACAAATGTGATCCAAGGGTGGGGAATTGCTCTGGGGTGCTTCTCTTGAATCTTGCCACCTTGGCAGAGCCTAGTGGGCCCATAGGGAGGTTGGGCGACCTCCCTATGCAGGGTCCATAGGCTCATTTTCTCCCATTTGTCATTCCCTGCATAAAAATACTTCTAGGTACAAGTCGAATTCGTTATTAGTAAAATATGTTTCATGGCATGTCTGTCTTCCATTAAACCGAGGTTGTTGATGGTGTTTTTAGTGTGTATTTTTATATCATTTTCACCATCAACAAGATCCCCCAAAGCTTAACCTTTGCTCGTCCCGAGCAAACAATTAAACTAAGCCTTAGTGGATTAGGAGTTGCTACTATGCTTCACATTTCAATAGTACCAAATGTATAACAAACATATTTCTCTTTGAATGGAAGAATTAGCAATAAAACTCACCCATATTACCTTAATCCTTTATGGTGCGTATGGCCTTTTCCTTTGTCTTGGGCGGTTGAGAGGTAGAACAGTCTCTTGACTCAAGCACTATTTTTCTCATTCCGCACAAGTTTCTTATCGGAGGTTTTTGGCATCATTTTTTTCAAAAGGAAAGCTTAATGTTCCTCAAATGGTACTCTCATGTTGCTCAAGTGGTGTATAATTTCCTCACCAAGGCACATCTTTACAGTTGCCTTCTTTTTCATCCTATTACTTACCTTGCATATTTTGTAAAGCCAAATCCCGGATCCAAGGAGAGAAGTGTCATACTCTTAGATCAAGATGTGCATGTGTGTGGAACATGGTGGATGGTAAATATAATGCTCCTCTGTTTGTTATGATCTCTCTCTCTCTCTAACTTATTATTTTGAGACATGGCTATCACCTTTATTCATGAAACTTCATGTGCTCACAATTTTTTTCAAATACTATGGACCTTCATGTGTCCACTTTTTTGCTCAATATTTTTGTATAGCTCATGTCCCTTTTGCTAAATATTTCTAACTTAGAGAAGGATCACACTTTTAGAGCATGGAGCATTTATTTAGATGGAGAATGGAAAGCATGTTTTTGCGTACTTCCAGTGTAGAAGCAGCATATGTATGTAGTGTATACGTGATCTTGATCTTGGGAGCATGATAAGTCTCTCAACAAGGGTCAACAATACTTGACCAAACTCAATACAAAACAAATAGCTTATTTGGAAGGCTTAAATCATGAAATGGCATATATGGCTTTTGTAGGAATTTTTATCACCATTGAGGAACAATAAGTTTTTTTTATCATTTTAATAAATAAAACTCCGATAGTCATTCGTGTTTGGAATGATATTATAGCAGCTCTTGTGTCACTATTTCATGTCTCACAACAACCTAGACTTAGTTACAGCACTTGCATCCCACAAAGTTTGAGGTTCATGATGGTTTCATATGAGCCAATAAATCCATACTTAGAGAAATATCAAGTTGTAAACTAGGTACTAGAGAAACGTTAACATAGCAACTATTCATCATTTCCATGAGGAAGATAGGCATTCATGAAGCATATATAAACAAAGGGAAATATTTTTGGTCTTTTTTATCATATTTAGTTTTTTTATATATAAATGCAATGCAATGATGGAAATAAACTAAATTAAATGTAGCATGCAAAGAATAGAAATACTTACCTTAGTGCGGGAGGGAACCTACACCAAGCTTGTCATTTTTCATGGTCCTGACGGTGGATATGGTGGCAGGTGCCTTCCATGCTGCGCACAGAATGCTGCCAACTGTCTGGTGTTGTGCTCTTGGAGGGCTTGGAGGCGCTGCTAGTTTTGGGCAGCAAGGTTGTGGATGGCCTCATGCCCAACCCGCAGCTCACCCAACTGGTTGGTGAGTAGGGTCATGTCCTGCCGGTCACCACAATATTCCCTCTCTTGTGAAGAAGAGATGGAAAATCATGCGCTTTGACCGCGTGCTGCCGGCTGCGGGCGCCTTCCACTCGAGCTGGAAATTTGCATTGCGCTCGAGTTTTCTTGCCAATTACTACCTTCTGCTTCCCTTGATGTGCCGCCTTGTTGTGCGGCGCGTGCCATGCTACGGGTGGTGAGTTGCCCTACAAAACTCCTACGTCCCGCTATTTTGTCTAAATTTATTGCTAGGTGGTGACCCCCATACAACTTGAGTCTCTCACTGGGGATAGTGATTCTAGCCGGATGGTCATGAAACATGTAGACAATGGGATCATTATTTTTACCACCGGCTATTATGTGAGCATGTCTAAAATAATCAAATGTTAACATTGTCCTTGGTGTGGTCAAGAAGTGTGGGTACCCATGCAGTAGCCATAGCTCATTAGCAAACTTAGTGATTATTGATGTCAAATCAAAGGATCCTGTTCTTTCATGAGCAAACATCCAGTGAGCTACCATGCCCTTTATGGGTGAGATACGTATTTTATTTACCATGGCAAAAAGCAGTCACAAATCAATTTCTCTAACAATTCTCACATCATCTCTAGGAAACAAAGTTACTCCTATCCACCGATGCATAAAGCGTAGAGTAGGATTATGGATTTCACTAGTTCATGGGTAGCGGCATTCATTATTACCGGTTATCTCATCGCAAAATTCAAGATTATTAAACCCACGAGTAGCATGCTCAAGTTCAGGAGTGTAATCACGAGCAAAACCAAGGGTGTGACTGAAAATCTCGCCAAGTTAAATTATACTCTTGATGCATAAGATGGAAATAGATATGATTTCTAGATGGTTTTAGCGTACTTAAAAATTCAACAGTAAGCATTTTACTTCCCGGGTAATCAGCGAGCTTCCAAAAATTTTCCCACCCCATAACAGTAAAGACAGTGCTGAACTCCTCATCCATACCTGTCTATTCGAGGAGCAATGGGTCAAATACCTTGGTATGCTCGAAGACACGGTTGCCAATGTTGTCGAGGGTGAGCAATTCTTGTGGAGTGAGGAATGTGTCCTATCTCCCGGTCTTGCACTTTTGCAGGTTGATTTTCTTCTTCTTCGAGCTCTTCGTTTGACGGCTCTGGATCATGATCGCCAAAATGTTGTTCAACATTTGGCGAATCATGCCCATCTCCATCATGGTTACCTTCAGCGCTCTCCATGTTCACGGTCGCCCTAGAGAAATGGGCCAGCTCTGCACACTCATCTTGTGACACCGAGAGGCGCAGCTCCGTGTCATGGGAGGAAGCTTTCCCCCGCAAGCTATGAGAGAATCTTGAGGAGCTTCTGCTGATGGCCACCTTTGCTTTCTTGATTGCCGACTTGAGCATTTCTGCAGCAAACTAAGACAAACACAACTACGACGATAAGGGATTAATGTTAGCATTAGTCGCCCGAGTAAGCGGTTTAGGTTGCCTTCACGAGGTGCTCTTGAGGGAGAAATATGAAGGGCTAAACAAGCTTACAATACTACTGAAGCTAAAAAATCTTTTTGGGTTTTTCATAGGATGACTAAACTTGAGATTAGCTAGCACTAAACTTGAGAGGAGGAGTGGATGTGGTGGTCAACATGCTCTGCAGGTTTTTGAGTATGCAAATGAGCTTCTCTGCTTGGGGTTTTGTAGCCAGAGCAACGGGAAATGCTGGACACTCCTCCTACAGGTCGCCCGACCCCACTAGTGCCCCATTTTCAAAATTTGAAAGCTCGGCATTGCCTGACAGAGAGAGCTAAGGAGAGTGGCAGGAAGAGATGTGATGGAATGAGTCATGGTCATGTCTGTCACACCCCAAAATTTCTATTTTGGGTTGTGAATTGAAATCACTAAATAAAATAAATGCTTTTGTGAATTTTCAGAAATTTTCGAGATTTAAATAGGCTTTTAGCAAATCAAATTGTGCAAAATTGTGATTTTTAAATAATGCTTAGAATTTAATTTGAGGGGTGTTGCATTCATGCCGCTTGCATAACTTTTATTCAGTAAAAAATAATTTATTAAATACGATCTAGATTCGACTCAATTTTGCTCAATTTATAAAATAAATAGAGTATTTCAAAATTTATTGTGAAACAAGTTCAAAATTTAGTTTCCAAAATTAATAAATATTTTTAAAAAGTTTTCCAAAATTTATTTGGTTTGAAACAGATTTGAATTTGATTTTGAAATGAATTTAGAAAAGATAATGGAAAAACAATAATAAAAACCCACTTTCCCTCTCCCTGGGCCACTTCTTGCCGGCCCAGCCTCTCTCCCGCGCCAACAGCCCGCGCCAGCGCCTCCTCCTCTCTCTCACTGGCAGATGGACCCCACCTGCCTCCCCCTCTCCTCCCGTTGAGCAGATGGCCCTCACCCGTCAGCTCCACCCCCACCTCCAGCTACCTCCTCCTCGAATCCCACATGACCGAGCCCACCACATACCGCGCCCCGACGCCTCGACCGCGCCCTCCTCCTCCCCGCGCGACCAAGCCCGTCCGCACCCCTTCCCCGCACCCACCACATTGTGACTCGCGCATCGAAGCTACCCCGACCCTGTCTCCCGTGCACCCAATCCAGATCGCGGCCGCCATTGAGGCATGAGCCCGAGCTCCGCGACCAAGCCCTCCCCCTTGCCTCCTCCCCTATAAAATCCCCCCGAGCTCCGCAAACATGTTGGATATTATACGGGCTTGGCCTATATAATATTTAATAAATCAAATAAAACTCTATGGTACGTAACATTAAAGGTTGTATGGTTTAATAACATACCGGATTTTGACTAAACATTAACTCAGCTTATATGGTTGGAAATTATTCATCTAAATTGAGAAGCTGAGAAAAGGATAAAGGCATGCCACACGTGCGCGCGCTGCCGCCGCCGTCGGCCGAGCCATGGGCATGGGTGCGGGCCGGGCCGAGGCCATGGCATGGCAGGCGAGCGGCGAGCGAGCGGGCGGGCGTGGCTAGTCTTTTGCCACTTAATCCACATAATCATGGGAGTTACTCCCTTTGATGGTGGAGGCGAACTGATTGCGTCAGTTACCGTCCTTTCCGCTTCCGTTTCTCGATCTCATGGGATTCTCCGCTGCCTCTCTCCCTTCCCATCACAGCCATATATCCACAGTCCTCCATCAGTCCAGATTACCATCTACCGTTCCCGAGAGAAACCACATCTCAGCAGCCTTCTGGCTTCCCTGTCCCGTACCTCTACACGCATGGAGCAGCGGGAGAGCAGGTGCCTCCGGAACCCTCGCCCGCTTGAGAACCTTACACGGGGTGTGCGTCGATTAGGTTTTTGGGGAGCGATCCATGACTGCTCGTCCACGTACGTCTTCTTCCTGGTGGTGATTGCCTCCGGAATAGAAAGGTGTCTTCTTCCTGGTGATCCGTTCGTGGGACTACACTATGAACATTGTCCTGCACCGACTGTGGTCCGCGACTTCGAGCAACGTACTATGTCGACTAGTGCGAATGGAGCCTCCGATGCCCTCAGCATGGGACCCTCCGCTGGGTACAGTCTAATCTTTCTGATTACTGTAATCTGTGCTTTTTCTGTTTCTATCTATATATCATCTCTGCATGTTGTAGCGTTCGTTAGAGATATACACATGCACATATATGTCATCACGAACCTGCTGATGTTATTCTTCT
Organism: Miscanthus floridulus; assembly: GCF_019320115.1. Taxonomy (NCBI): domain Eukaryota; kingdom Viridiplantae; phylum Streptophyta; class Magnoliopsida; order Poales; family Poaceae; genus Miscanthus; species Miscanthus floridulus. The sequence continues at coordinate 56,923,001 of NC_089585.1, forward strand.
AGATTAAACTGATAATGAAAATGCCAAAATTTCTAACAATCCAAAAACCTAATATTAGGCAATTTTCTGTCAGTGGTTTTGGTGCTGCTTTGAAACCAAATAATTTTGATGGCAAGAATTTCATGATATGACGTGCAAAGATGGTATTGTAGTTGACTGCGATGAACTACTATCACGCCGCATAGGGTAAGCCTAAACAGTTTACTCCTGAGGAGGAGAAAAGTTCTTGGCTGCTGATAACCTATTTCGAGGCACCGTGATTAGTGCACTTCATCCTAAGTATGAGAAAAACTATATATCTTGCACATCAGGCAAAGAGTTATGGGATGCTCTTGAGGCAAAGTTTGAAGTTTTTGATGCTGGCAGTGAGCTGCACCTTATGGAGCAGCTATATGACTATAAAATGGTTGAAAACCGTTCTATGGTCGAACAGGCTCATGAGATACAGGCTCTAGCAAAGGAACTAGAACATTTCCCATGTTTGTTGCCCGACAAGTTTGTGGTTGGCGGTATAATCGCTAAGTTGCCACCTTCTTAGAGAGATTTTGCTACTTCTCTAAAATACAAGAGACAAGAGTTTAGCGTGGCTGAGCTTATTGGATCTCTTGATGTATAGGAGAGGGTGAGAGAAAAAGACAACCGTGGAAAAGGAGTTGAGTCTTCCGCTGCCAATATGGTGCAGAAGAAAAACTTATTTGCATCTTTTAATAAAAAGAAGAAGAACATGCAAGAGAACAACAATGCAAAGCCTAAGCAAACTGCACGGTTCAAGAAGAAAAACAACAAGAAAGGTGGAGGTTGCTTTGTTTGCGAGAATGATGAGCATTGGGCAAGTGCGTGCCTAGACCGCAAATATAAGCATGAAAAGAAATCAGCAAACGTGGTAATTAGCGAGACTAGAGGAGGAACATCTGGGTATGGTAATTCTTTACCTTTTGTTCTCTCAGTTTGTCTTTCACCTAAGTGGTGGATGGATAGCAGTGCTAATATTCATGTGTGTGCTGATGTTTCTTTGTTTACTTCCTATCAGGCCGGCAGGACTGGAGCCTTGCTAATGGGAAACGGTTCACATGCATGTGTTCTTGGTGCTGCTACGGTCGTTCTGAAGTTTACTTCGGGAAAGATGGTGCTATTAAAGAACGTGCAGCGTGTCCCCTCCATCAAGAAGAATCTTGTTAGTGCTTCTCAGATGTGTCGCGATGGCTTTAAAATTGTGCTTGAGTCCAATAAATGTGTTGTGTCGAGACATGGAACATTTGTTGGAAAAGGTTATGATTGTGGAGGCTTGTTCCGCTTGTCTTTGCTTGATGATGTGTGTAATAAAGTGGTGAACAATGTTAATATTTCGGATGAGTCGAATATTTGGCATTCACGACTTTGTCACATTAATTTTGGTTGTCTCACGCGGCTTACAAATCTAAATTTAATCCTGAAATTTTACTTAGTCAAAGATTCTAAGTGCTAGGTGTGTGTGCAATCGAAGCAACCACGCAAGCCTCACAAGGCTGTTGAGGCGAGGAACTTGGCACCATTAGAACTCGTTCATTCTAATTTATGCGAAATGAATGGCAATTTGACTAAAGGCAGTAGATGATACTTCATGACATTTATAGATGATTGTACTAGATTTTACTATGTGTATTTATTAAAAACTAAAGATGAAGCATTGCATTATTTTAAAGTCTATAAAGTTGAGGTAGAAAATCAACTTGAGAGGAAAATCAAGCGTTTGCGGTCCGATCACGGGGGGAGAATATTTCTCAAATGAATTTTCTGAGTTTTGCGTGGTGCATGGAATTATTCATGAGAGGATGCCACCATACTCACCACAGTCCAATGGGATTGCAGAGAGAAAGAACCACACTCTAACTGATTTGGTAAATGCCATGTTAGAGACTGCGGGACTATCTAAGGAATGGTGGGGTGAGCTATATTGACAGCATGTCATGTCCTAAATAGAGTGCCCACAAAGAACAAAGAAATTACACCGTTCGAGGAATGGGAGAAGAAGAGATTAAATCTCTCTGACCTATGAAGTTGGGGTTGTTTGGCAAAGGTGAATGTGCCAATAAACAAAAAGTGAAAGCTTGGACCAAAGATTGTTGATTGTGTCTTTCTTGGTTATGCTATTCACAACGTGGGTTATAGATTTTTAATCATAAACTCTAGTGTTCCTGAGATGGCTGTTGATACAATCATGGAATCTAGAGACGCTACATTTTTTGAGAATGAGTTTCCCATAAAAAATGCACCTAGCATGACTAGTCATGAATTTATAATTCCCTGTGAGCATGAAAATTTTATTCCGATAGAGCAAACTAAGGAACCCTATATGCAAAATCCTAAGGAGGATAACACTATAGTCACAAGAAAAAGTAAGAGACAGAGGACTGCAAAGTCTTTTAGTGATGACTATATTGTGTACCTTGTGGATGACACACCAACAACCATTGAAGAGGCATATTCCTCTCCTGATGCTGACTTATGGAAGGAAGCAGTATGGAGTGAGATGGATTCTGTTATGTCTAATGGAACTTGGGAAATTATTGATCATCCGTATGGGTGCAAGCCTATAGGGTGCAAATGGGTATTCAAGAAAAAGCTTAGGCCTGATGGTACTATCGAGAGGTACAAGGCAAGGCTTGTGGCCAAAGGATATACTCAAAAGGAAGGTGAGGATTTCTTTGATACTTATTCAACGGTTGCTCGATTGACCACAATTTGAGTTTTGCTTTCCCTGGCAGCCTCTTATGGTCTCATCGTTCATCAAATGGATGTTAAGACGGCTTTCCTAAACAGAGAGTTGGAGGAGAAGATCTATATGGATCAACCGGATGGGTTTGTAGCAAATGGTCAAGAAGGCAAGGTGTGTAAGTTATTAAAGTCATTATATGGCTTGAAACAAGCTCCTAAGTAGTGGCATGAGAAGTTCGATAGAACTTTGACATCTGCTGGCTTTGTCAGGAATGAAGCTAACAAATGTGTGTACTATCGGTATGGTGGGGATGAAGGAGTCATTTTGTGTTTATATGTTGATGACATACTGATCTTTGGATCCAGCCTCAAAGTGATCGAGGAGGTAAAGGAATTTTTAACTAATAATTTTGAGATGAAAGATTTGGGAGAGGCTGATGTTATTCTTAATATCAAGCTTCTGAAAGAAGGTGATGGTGGGGTAACTCTGTTACAATCCCACTATGTGGAAAAGGTGCTGAGTCGCTTTCAGTTTAGTGACTGTGCACCTGCTCCTACACCTTATGACCCTAGTGTGCTATTGAGGAAAAATCGGAGAATAGCAAGGGATCAGTTGAGATATTCCCAAATCATTGGTTCGCTCATGTATCTTGCTAGTGCAACAAGGCCTAACATCTCATTTTCTATGTGCAAGCTGAGCCGGTTTGTGTCAAACCCGAGAGATGATCACTGGTGCGCTCTTGAGAGAGTGATGCACTATCTAAAAGGCACCATGAGCTATGGTATTCGTTATACCGGACATCCAAAAGTGTTGGAAGGCTATTGTGATGCCAACTGGATCTCTAATGATGATGAGCTTTATGCCACAAGTGGATATGTGTTATCACTTGGAGGTGGCGCTGTTTCCTAGAAGTCTTGCAAGCAGACTATCTTAACGAAGTCTATAATGGAAGCAGAACTCACAGCATTAGACACTGTTGGCTCTGAGGCCTAGTGGCTTACCGGTTGTTGAAAAACTCATATCGGCTATCTCTATGAACTATGATAACCAGACTGTGATTACAAAGGTTAACAGTTCTAAGGACAACATGAAGTCCACAAGGCATGTTAAGAGATGATTAAAATCTATCAGAAAATTGAGAAACTCTGTAGTAATAGCATTGGACTATGTTCACACATCTAACAATCTGGCAGATCAGTTCACTAAGGGTCTGTCACGCAATGTGATAGAAAGTGCATCGAGAGAGATGGGTTTGAGACCCACTTGAAATTTACTATAGTGGTAACTTGTTCTATGTGATCGGAGATCCCATGAAGTAGAATGGTGAAACAAGCTAGTAGTGAATTGTGAGGAAAGATCCTTAGTAAGACTCATTTCTGATGCATATCTTTCCTATCTATAAGGCAGGTTGGTTTTCACCTTAATGTGTTCCAAGTGGCTTGCTAAAGCAAAGATGTTGTCCTACAGAACATCTTTTGAGGAGCACACCTATATGAGTCAGGCTGCTAGTCACAGTCTTTGAGATTTTGGTGATTTCTAAATACTCATGAAAGGCACTGGAGTATGACTTATATGCTTCAAATAGGGGGGATGCCTTTTGCAGCCAAGTATTAGCTAAGGACTTTAGTGACATTCACCTCACACAAAACTAGCAATTCAAGGCCTAGTCCATTATTCAGTTGTGACTGAGTGAAACTATTGCTCTAGATGGATGTTCAACTTAACAATCTCCATCAAAACACTGGTATATAAAAGAAATGTGGTTCTGAGACTACTTTGTTACAAACCCTAGAGTTTGGTGGGGATTGTTGGATATTATACGGGCCAGGCCGTGGCCGTGAGCGTGGGCATGGGCACGGGCCAGGCCAGGCTGAGGCTAAGACCGTGGCCGTGCTGTGGCATGGCATGGCGAGGTGAGGCGAGGTAGGCAAGCGAGTGGCGAGCGAGCGAGCAGGCATGGCCAGTCTTTTGCCACTTAATCCACATAATCATGGGAGTTACTCCCTTTGATGGTGGAGGCAAACTGATTGTGTCAGTTACCATCCTTTCTGCTTCCGTTTCTCCATCTCATGGGATTCTCTGTTGCCTCTCTCCCTTCCTGTCATAGCCATATATCCACAGTCCTCCGTTAGTCCAGATTATCGTCTACCATTCCTGAGAGAAACCACATCTCAGTAGCCTTCTGGCTTCCCCGTCCCGTACCTCTATGTGCATTGAGCAGCAGGAGAGTAGGTGCCTCTAGAACCCTCGCCCGCTTGAGAACCTTGCATGAGGTGTGCGGCGATTAGGTTTTTGGGGAGTGATCCGCGACTGCTCATCCACATACGTCTTCTTCCCGGTGGTGATTGCCTCTAGAACAACAAGGCATCTTCTTCCTGGTGATCCATTCATGGGACTGCACTACAAACATCATCCTGCACCAATTGTGGTCTGCGACTTCAAGCAGTGCACTATGTCGACTAGTGTGAATGGAGCCTCTGATGCCCTCGACATGGGACCCTCTACTAGGTATAGTCTAATCTTCCTGATTACTGTAATCTATGCTTTTACTGTTTCTATCTGTATGTCATCTCTGCATGCTATAGCGTTCGTTAGAGATATACACATGCACATATATGCCATCATGAACATGCTGATGTTATTCTTTTGGATTGAACTGATAATGAAAATGCCTAAATTTCTAACAAAACAAACCGCACCGCCACCCTACCCCTCCGTGTTCCTTATCCCTTGCTGCAGTGCCCTCAAGCACCACCGTTGTCGCCATGTCGAACTACACCAGGCCGCATCAAGCTCCCTATTCCAATCACCTTCGGCTTCGCTACTTCTTGCGTTGGACGTGCAAGGACATGCCGCATCCGCTCTACCACCTCTTGGTGTTCATCCTTGGCGTCTTCACCATCTTCCCAACTTCACCAGAGCTTAGAGGCGCCATGGCTGAGCTGCTCGCCTTCACTGTCGCAGAACCGACCAATTTATAAGAATACAAGTATAATGGCAATCCGCAAGCGGTCGCACGGTCATAATTGAACCCATATAAACCCGGTAGTCCGTCGAGTACCGCGACGGGTCTCGATAAACGATTTACAACAACCAAGATCATACAGGATTCAACATACATGCCACATATTACATAAAGTTCACAGATACGTTTCATCATCAGAGTACGAATAAAAGTTATTACAAAACAAGTTTGATAAACAAAGCGGAAGCAAATAAGTTTGAGATAAAATTTTCCAACATAGTTTAATACAGTGCCAAACCAGATCACGGTCCACAAAAGCAAAGATAGGAATTACTAAGGAAGCCTGCCCACGGCTTACTCCTCATCCACAGCGGGATAGAAGCAACTCTTGCAATAACCATGATACACAGTGCCATCTGCAACAATGGGAAAATAAACCCTGAGTACGAGAAGGTACTCAGCTAGACTTACCCGTCATGAACCAGAAATAAAATGACTCCAAGGATTATGCAAGGCTGTATAAGTGGACGTAACTTGACAACATTTTTGCGAAAAAGGCAATTAATCTTTGTACACTTGTGATTCCTTTACCAAGTTAATTATAACTATCCATTTCTAGATTAGCAACTACCCTGTGCCAAACATGTGGTATATTATTTAGAATCATACAATAGTAACCATAGCAGGTATTGCAATTCCATATTCATCTGAACCATCATGTTTCATAACACAGTTACTACGATGTTGGAGATAGCCAAGTTTCTCACTATCCGGGAGAGACGGCGATTCGAATCGATTTTCACCAGCTGGGAATTTATTCCTAACACAAACCCAGATCTACCAGCCACGATAGTCTTAGGTCACCTTTGGTACAACTCCGGTACACATTTCGCAGGTTCGTACTGCGCCGCACAATCTGGAACACCAGATGCCAGGATGCTCAGGCCAAACCTGCCCTTGGGCTCAGTCTGATCGTTCCCCGGAAGGAGCGCACAACAGAACGATTCCCGGCCTAAGTTGAATTACTCGGCTTCGCGGTCGGAACGAGTTATCCGGCCAGCTAAGTGAGAGGCATGCGTTCAATCTTGTCAGAAGTTCCAACAATGGTACGGTCCTTGATCGACACAGACGGGGATAAGTCCACACCCAAGACCTCCATGCCTTGTTGCTTCCCTATCGACCTCCCGTCCGGTCTCAATTTACTTTTACCACATGGTTCTGTTCCACGATAGCAGATATAGCCAACCGTGCTCCGGTATCCACCTATATCTCGCAGGTGACAGGACATCACCTGACTTCTACCGGTCTAAGCATGGCTAAGCATATATTCGATCCTGGACCTATACCGGTTAAAGGGTTAATATCTGGACAAGGAATGTACATGCATCAAGCGGTTTCATTCAACTCTTATAACCTAATGCATCAATCATAAATACGTAAGTAAACATTTGTAAATTACTGGGAGACTTATAATGCTCCGGGGCTTGCCTCGCAGAAAGGAAGTAGGACGATGGTCAGGGCACTCCGGAAGCTCTTCAGGGTTCTGCTCCACGCCTTCGGGAGCTGCGGCTTGCGGATCCTCCTGCGGGTTCCCTTCCTCTGCTTCTTCGAATTCCAGCAACGTGATCTCTTCCTCCGATCCTAGATGCATGAGTATGGTATAAGTATTACGAATGCATATATGTTAACAAGTGCATCACGTTGTTTGAGTAGGTGCATATCTCTTCTCGCTTACTACTTAACTACTTATACAATGCATCGACTATGCCATAAACAGTATCTACTTGTTTCACTCATAACTGGAGTTCTACAAATCCAAAAACAGTGATCTTGGACTTTCTGGAAAGCTTATCAAATTTTCTACAACTTTGTTATTAACCATTTTTACAGTCTACATCAGTTTCAACATGTAACTCCTCATACTCTAGAATCAGTCCGGAAATGATTTAACATGCAACATAAAGTAATAGCACCTCTACTTTATGTAATCATTCAAAATTTAACAACATATAACCTACCAACAGTGTAAGCATACCAAATACAGTTAAGATGATATAATGGTGAAGCCCAAACTATTTATTAAATTGCCTTTATTATTTTATTTAGATATCTAGGCTAAATAATAAATATATATCAAATGTGCTTAATAAATTCTCAAAATTTTACAGAGTCTTACTAATGCTATCAAAGGGCTACTATAAAAATTTCATGTCATTTTACTAAGTAGAACATCCTATACAAAAATGATAAGGAAGCAAGGCTTGAAATAGCATAAATGGAAAATCCTATTGAAAAGTGTCAAGCAACAGATTTCTTAATTTTCTTAACATCCATATGGTACTAGTATCACCTCCAATAAATTTCATGAATTTTGGACTTATAATTAATTTATAAAAATTCATGCAAGGATTAACTATTTATAAAAGAAAAATCTATAACTATAGATCTACACATGCACTGGTTCTCAAATTTTTATCCAAGCTCATGTATGACAAGAATAGCCTACCACAAAAATTTCATAATTTTTGGAGCACAGGAACTCTAGATATAAAATAAACAAATTTAAATGCATTCAAAAGCACATTTGAAATCTCTATTTAAATCTCCAGAAATTTCTACTGTTGAAGCCAAGAACATATTTTTCCTAAATACTACACTTCCTAAGGAACACTTACAAATTTATTTCACAATTTTAGGAGCTACCAAACTAAAGATACAAAAATAACAAAACAAATCAAAAACTGGAATATTTGAACTAGCCTACAACGCTGCTGTCGCTGACCGGTGGGACCCGCTGGTCAGCAGGGCCCGCCTGTCAGTGAAACCGAAACAGAGCCGGCGGCGCCGAGCAAGCTCGCGCGGCCACGGCTCGTCGACGGTGAGTCCGCCGGCGGTAACGTCTTCACGGCGTGACCTACCCAACCTAGCGCTTCTATTGAACCCCTTGGCCGACCCTAACGTCGACGGCAAGGACGACGGCGGCGGCCATGGCGGCTCGGCGAGGCGGGACGTCGGCGGGACGCCGGTGAAGGCTACGGCGGCTCAAACAAACGCTACGCCGAGCATCTATAGACTACAAGGAAGCTAGTGCGCGCGCTCTCGTGGCCTGGGGTGGTCTGGTTAGGCCTGGCCACGGCGACGGAGGGTGGTGGCGGAGCTCCGGCGAGCATGTGCGCGCGGTGGAGGCTTACCAAGCGCGAATGGCGGGCACGGGAAGAAGCTACGGGGTGCTAGGGAGACGGTGGTGCTATTGCGGTGGCGAAGGAGCAATGAGGACGAGCTGGTGACGGCTATGGCGACGGCGGAGGTGCGGGCCGAGCTCGGCTGTCGCTGCGGCGAGGAAGACGGAGCAGAAAATGGGAAATGAAGCGTGGGGCGACTCGGGCGGACGCTGGCGGGGTTAAGGCCGCGCCCAGGCACGGCGTGGCCTGCGCGGTCAGGGCGCTGGCGACGCGCGGCCGCCGCCGGGGACACGCGGCGCACAAAGCCTGAAACCGGTCGGCCATGTTCATTCGCGATTCAGTTCGTCAGTCGCGCGATGGCCGAGCCTGACAGCGCGTTTTCTCGTTGATTTACCGGCTAAATGGTGGCTCCTTCGTGCAAACGTACTGAATAGAAGTTGTAGAACCATGTACCATCTCCAACTCTTGTTAAGGCAGCATACTCTAATTCGCAACCTATACCGAGTAAAATCATGCTCAAAGTCGGCTTGTCAGGCTGACAGTGTTCACGACTTAGCAAAAATTTGCTAAGTGTAGAAATTATGATTTCACTGATTTTTGAAACTCAAATTCACACATGTTAGGAGCAGAATCAGTCAAAGACCCAAAAATCAAAGTTGTTCCTTATGTCAAACACTACAACTTTGCTTTAGTGAACTCCTCCATGCAAGGTCTCTAACACCTAGTTCAACTTTAGTCAAACATGTCACTTTGAAAACATGATACCTACTCAAACCCTGACTAAATGACCAAATTAGCCCTAGCCCTAAATACCAAAGTTGTTCATGATGATACTCTAAGCATGTTAAAACAATTTGCAAGGTCAATTAAGCATTTCATGCAGTAGTCACTCATATAGCTATTCAGGTCAACACATGAAATAACACTTAAATGCTTGATCAAGAAATGTGGCCTTCATGAACAAGGTTCCTTTAGTTAACCTAAGTGTAGCTAAGGTGTTTTAGTGACTAGCACTACCCACTTGCATTCATTTGTACATGATCATATGCATATGTTCTAAGAAACATGAGATAACAAGTAATGTTTCATATGTTTCGATCAACTGTTTCAATTGTATTTGATGATTTATGAATGCTTGATGCTCATGCTCATGTTATGCAAGCCAAGTTATGCAAGGCTAACACCCGAGGTGTTACAGCCCCTCCCCCTTATAAAAATCTCGTCCCGAGATTTGCAAGACCTACCATTCTTGGAAAAAGGCGGGGTAAACTTCTTGCAGATAATCTTCTCTTTCCCATGTAGCATCTTGTTCACTATGATTGTTCCACACCACCTTATAGAACTTAATGATCTTACTCCTTGTTACTCTCTCCATCACTTCTAATACTCGAATTGGCTTTTCTTCATAGGTCAGGTCCGATTGGAGCTGCACGTTGGTGGGCGCAATAGCTTCCTCCGGTACTCGAAGACATTTCTTTAGCTGAGACACATGGAACACATCAAAGATTGCACTCATCTCTAGTGGTAGTTGTAGCTTGTACGCAACATTTCCCTTCCGTTCCAAAATTTTGTATGGCCCTACATATCTTGGTGAAAGCTTCTTTTTCATCCCAAATCTCTTCACACCTTTCATGGGTGATACTCTCAAGTACACATAGTCACCTACTCCAAAAGTTAGTGGTCTTCTTCTTCTATCGGCATAACTCTTCTGTCTTGATTGAGCTGCCTTCATGTGTTGTTGGATGATACGTACTTGTTCTTCAGCTTCATTGACAAAATCAATACCAAAATATCTCCTTTCACCGGGCTCAATCCAATTCAATGGAGTTCTGCACTTTCTGCCATACAAGGCTTTAAATGGAGCCATTTTGATACTCGCTTGATAACTGTTGTTATAGGAGAATTCAGCCAAAGGTAGCCATTTCTCCCATGAACCTTTTGAAGATATAACACAAGCCCTAAGTAAATCTTCTAGGATTTGGTTCACTCACTCTGTCTGTCCTAACGTTTGCGGATGATAAGCTGAACTTCTTATTAGCTTGGTTCCCAAAGCTTGGTGTAAGTGTTCCCAGAAATGAGCTATGAACTGTGGTCCTCTATCTGAGATTATGGTCCTGGGTACTCCATGCAATTTCACGATCTGGGAAACATATAACTCAGAGTATTTACCCGCGTGATATGTTGTGTGAACTGGTACAAAGTGGGCTGACTTTGTGAGACGATCAACAATGACCCAGATTGAATCGTGACCTTGGGGCGTTGTTGGAAGGCCTGTGATAAAGTCCATACTGATCTCCTCCCATTTCCATCCTGGAATAGGCAATGGCTGAAGTAATCCAGCAGTTTTCATATGGACGGCTTTCACTCTGCTGCAGTTATCACATCTAGCAACATAGGCTGCGATCTCTTTCTTCATCTTAGCCCACCAAAAACGGTTTCTTAGATCTTGATACATTTTACTACTACCCGGGTGGATAGACAATTTGGACGAGTGAGCTTCTTCTAAAATCTGATTCCTTAGCTCACGGTCTTTCGGCACCACTAGCCGGTCCTCAAACCATAATACACCTCTTTCGTCCAATCTAAAGTGTTTTGTCTCTTGCTCTTGCATTTTTCTCTTGATGTGACTTATTCCTACATCTGTCTGCTGTAGCTCTATGATTCGGCTCTCAAGCGAACAACTGATTGTGATATTGTGGAGTACGGCAGGATGTAGCAAGTTGAATCCATCTTCCAATAGTGCTTCCATAGTGTTGCAATGGGACTTCCGACTAAGTGCATCAGCTACTACGTTTGCTTTACCCGGATGGTAATGCACTTCCAAATTATAGTCCTTAATCAATTCCAACCATCTACGTTGTCTCATGTTCAGTTCTGGCTGGGTAAAGATATACTTGAGGCTTTTGTGGTCAGTATAGATATGACATACATTGCCCAACAAGTAATGTCTCCATATCTTTAGTGCATGGACAACGGCTGCAAGTTCCAAATCATGTGTAGGGTAGTTGGCTTCATGTTTTCTCAGTTGCCGAGAGGCATATGCAATTACTCTCCCTTCTTGCATAAGTACACATCCCAAACCTATTCCTGATGCATCACAAAATACATCAAAAGGCTTTTCAATGTCTGGTTGTGCTAGCACTGGTGCAGTAGTCAACAAAGTTCTGAGGGTGTGAAAAGCTGTTTCACATTCTGGTGTCCACTTGTATTTCTCATCCTTCTGAAGTAATCTGGTCATAGGCTTAGCTATCTTTGAGAAGTCTGGAATAAACCGACGATAGTATCCTGCTAACCCTAGGAAACTCCGAACTTCATGCACCGAAGTTGGGGCTTTCCAATCCATGACCTCTTGCACCTTTGATGGGTCTACTGAGATTCCATCTCTGGATAAAATGTGACCTAAGAAAGGTACTTTGCTCATCCAAAATTCACATTTGCTAAACTTGGCATATAGCTTATGTTCCCTTAGTCTGGATAGGACAATCCTCAGATGCTCTTCATGGTCTGACTCATTTTCTGAGTAAATCAATATGTCATCAATAAACACGACCACGAACTTATCAAGTTCAGGCATGAATACCGAGTTCATTAGGTACATGAAATAGGCTGGAGCATTTGTTAGTCCGAAAGACATAACTAAGTACTCGTATAAGCCGTACCTAGTAGAGAAAGCAGTCTTCGGTATATCCTCCGGTCTGATCTTTATCTGATGGTAACCTGATCTTAAGTCAATTTTGGAGAATACTTTTGCCTTCGCTAGCTGATCGAACAAGATGTCGATGCGGGGTAACGGATATTTGTTCTTGATGGTCACAGCATTTAGTGGTCTGTAATCTACGCACATCCTTAGTGACTTATCCTTCTTTTTCACAAACAATGCTGGACATCCCCACGGAGATGAGCTAGGCTAGATAAGACCTTTGTCCAATAGATCTTGCAATTGAACCTTGAGTTCTGCTAACTCATTGGGTGGCATTCTATAGGGCCTTCGGGATAGGGGTGCGGTACCTGGTACTAATTCAATCTTAAACTCCACGTCCCTATCCGATGGTAGACCTGGTAATTCCTCTGGAAATACATCTGGAAACTCACAAACCACGGGAATATCACATATGGTGGTGGCTTGGATAGCACAGGCTAAATGTTGGGGTTCGAAATCGCGGGAGAGTGGAACTAGAAAAGCATTCCCTCCCGTGGGTTCTCTCAACATGATAGTACGGGTGCTAGTGTCAATAAGAGCACCATGATACTTCATCCAATTCATGCCTAAGATTACACTTATCGACAACCCCGGCAATATTATCAAATCTGTGGTGTACTCCCGCCCTTGTATCAAGATGAGTACATTTTTGACTATCTTTTTGGTAGTAACAGTTCCCCCTGCTGAACTTATGTTAAAACCCCCTTTACTTACTTCAATTATTTCTTGATCATGTCTAGATGCAAATGCTTGACTCATAAATGAATGAGAAGCTCCTGAATCAAATAAAACAACAGCGGGGTGTTTGTTGACGAGAAACATACCGGCCGTGACAACTTCTCCGGCGGGCACTTCCTCCACAGCGGTATAGTGCACTTGTCCCTGACGTGCCCTGGCATTCACCTGCCTCTGATTGTTCTGGTTTGGGTTGCCATTCCTCTTGGGGTGGGGACACTCCTTGGACCAGTGACCCAGTTGGTTGCAGTTGAAACAAGGTTGATTACTTCTGAATCCAGTGGAGCTGTCCTGATTACCATTCCCTTTTGGTAAGGCAATAGTGAACGCCTTACGAAATGGTTTCTGTGGCCTGTTATTCTGAGCTTTCGGTGGTGGGGGCCTGAACTTAGGTGCAGGTGGACGGAATTGTGGCCTAGCTGTGATAGGCGCTTTTGACTGGAAGGATCCGGATGCACCGGCCTCATAGGCCCTCTTGCGACCTTTAGCAACTGCATGCATGTTGTTGTGGTTTTCTTGGGTCAAGGCATCACTAATAAACTCATTGTACGTGGCACATCGAGAATTTGCCATAGTCTTCATTAGTTTGGTACCCAACCCTCGCTTGAAACTCTCAATCTTTTTCTCTTCTGTATCCACGAAACCGGGAGCATATCTTGACAAGTTGTTGAAGGCGTGCATATATTCTATGAGTGACTTGGTTCCCTGAGTGAGCCTCATAAATTCTGCTGCTTTCATGCGCATCAGGCCTGGGGGAATATGGTGTCCCCTAAAAGCCAGCTTGAATTGATCCCAGGTCACTCTCGCATTAGCGGGCAGAGACGACAGAAAGTGCGTCCACCAGATTCCTGCTGGTCCTTGCAGCTGATGAGAAGCATATTCAGCTTTGAGGTGCTCGGTGACCCTTAGCAGACGAAATTTCTACTCGATGGTATTCAGCCACTCATCGGCCTGCAGTGGTTCCTCAGCCACCTTAAAGATCAGAGGCTTCGTGTCCAGAAACTCCTTGAATGAACTGTGCTGATTTGGCTCGGCCCCTGGTTGATGTGGGTGGCCACGAGCAGTGTTTTGCGCGATGAGGCGCAATGTTTCTTCCATTGTCCTCTGGCTACCCAAGAACTGGGTAAAGAACTCCTGAGCAGACGGTGGCGGTGGGGGTGGCAAATCATCCTGGTTGCCATCCTGACCGCTACTAGCTCCAGCACGGGTGCGCGTCATCTACGAAGTTGCAACAATAAGCGATTATTGGTCGATGCTAAGAGATTGCAGATGAATTAGGTATTCATGCCAAACTGAAATTACTGGAGAAAATTCTCAAAAGCACAATAAAAACAGAGGCATAATAATTCATTCTCACAACATGACATCACCAATTTGACCACTTATCGTGCTCACAACGCATGCAATTTAAAGCGTGATTACCGACAAAGAACTGGAATTGCATTGACGTTTACCCAACGTGCGATTAACATTACATGATAGTCTGGTTACTAATGCCAACTTGGACTACAGGTCCATTACATAAATAAAGGTGATACATTAGTCTTCCCACTACACGCTAAGTGATCTAATCCTCATCATGATCACTATCGAGGTCAGATGCAGAATCATCTTCTTCCCCAGGTTCTATTTCTGCTTCAGGTGCCACTTCTTCTTCTTCCTCGTACCCTTCTAGATCCATTTCTGTGGCTCCAGGTGGTACATAAGGGTGGAGCTGATTGTGCAGTAGGTGAACCTCTTCATGCAGATTATCGTTGTATTCTTCCGCATTGGCCAGCTGCTGTCCCAGCTCGAACTGTCGAGCTCTCAGGACATCTTCCCTGGACCAGGCTGCATTCCGCTGATGAGTTAACCTAGTCATCTCCTCGGTGAGCCTTTCAATCTCGGCGTCATGCTCCCTCTGAAGCTGACGTCGGTCCTCGCGGGCATGACCAAGAGCACCAGACACACGTCTGAGGCTACCTTCAACTCCATCTAACACTCTCATCATTGCAAACATGGCGCTCATTGCAGGGTTATCGCTGTTCTGCCTTTCTGTGGCACCAATTTCCAAGGGTCTTCCTCTTGCCTGCTGCCATGAGTCAGTGGAGGTGTTACCTCTTGGAAAGACTCCAACCAAAGCGGCTGCCAGCTCCTGAGGAAAACGATCCATGATATCCCTCAGGATCCCAAACGCTGCCCTGCCAGCTGCTTCTTCAGCAGTCCTACCAGTCGACTCATAACACCAGCCTGTCCACTCAGAATCGTCACCTCGGGGGCGGACAACGGCCTCCACAGTAACTAAGAGACCTTCTCCCAACCGCTCATTCGCCCAGAAGTAGCGGGGTTCCATTCCATCAGGATAGCCTACATAGCTGAGCACTCTCCATAAAAGTGTAGGCATCCCAAACTCTCCAAGGAACGTGTGACGTTGACGGGTACGTGGTGCAAGCTGACGGCTAGGAGCTCTGCCTCTGGTGGACTTGCGAGCAGTCTGCTTGGTGCGTGCCATCTGCACCATCAACATGTACCCTTTGGTGAGACAATGCCATAATGGATAAGAGTTACATAACCGAGTAAGAATCTTATAAGGGGAGGAACAAATGTAATTATGTGAATGGTAGTTTAACATGATGCATGCTCATGCCGTACGTCCTCACAAACTTAGGAAAAATTTGTTTCTAACGGTAGACACGGTGGCATACATACGTTCTCTCATAAATAGCGTAACTAGTCGAGCTACACGTTTCGTTGTTAGTGTACCTGCATAAAATTTCATTTCAGCCCTAAACCCATAAAGAATATGCAGAATGTAATTGTAAATACTTCCATATATGTATCCCCATACATATACTTCCGTATCAATCTACCCAACAATAATTTAAACCCACAATTAAATACGTACCATGTACACATGCAAGCATGTATACATAGCCGTACCAAAGCTAACTCTTCCCGACCGCACGCTCACATCTTGCGGTCATACACTCATCTTACCTTGGCGTAGAGGCATTTGATCCATACATTACCACTCAAGTGAATGGCATCCATACTATAGCACGCCGTATGGACAACGAAGTAAAAACCCCCATGTTAGTACATAAATAGCCACCTAATAGTCCTTAATTTGGGCATAAGGAAAGTGATCATTGGCACACTTTAGATTTCAAATACCTATTATATAACTATTAGTTGCTAGAGAAGGGTTTTCGGAAACAAAAACCTTTGTTTTAAATACTCTTGTGACAATTAACGTTAAATCTTGCTCTGATACCAGCTGTTGCAGAACCGACCAATTTATAAGAATACAAGTATAATGGCAATCCGCAAGCGGTCGCACGGTCATACTTGAACCCATATAAACCCGGTAGTCCGTCGAGTACCGCGACGGGTCTCGATAAACGATTTACAACAACCAAGATCGTACAGGATTCAACATACATGCCACATATTACATAAAGTTCACAGATACGTTTCATCATCAGAGTACGAATAAAAGTTATTACAAAACAAGTTTGATAAACAAAGCGGAAGCAAATAAGTTTGAGATAAAATTTTCCAACATAGTTTAATACAGTGCCAAACTAGATCACGGTCCACAAAAGCAAAGATAGGAATTACTAAGGAAGCCTGCCCACGGCTTACTCCTCATCCACAGCGGGATAGAAGCAACTCTTGCAATAACCATGATACACAATGCCATCTGCAACAATGGGAAAATAAACCCTGAGTACGAGAAGGTACTCAGCTAGACTTACCCGTCATGAACCAGAAATAAAATGACTCCAAGGATTATGCAAGGCTGTATAAGTGGACGTAACTTGACAACATTTTTGCGAAAAAGGCAATTAATCTTTGTACACTTGTGATTCCTTTACCAAGTTAATTATAACTATCCATTTCTAGATTAGCAACTACCCTGTGCCAAACATGTGGTATATTATTTAGAATCATACAATAGTAACCATAGCAGGTATTGCAATTCCATATTCATCTGAACCATCATGTTTCATAACACAGTTACTACGATGTTGGAGCTAGCCAAGTTTCTCACTATCCAGGAGAGACGGCGATTCGAATCGATTTTCACCAGCTGGGAATTTATTCCTAACACAAACCCAGATCTACAAGCCACGATAGTCTTAGGTCACCTTTGGTACAACTCCGGTACACATTTCGCGGGTTCGTACTGCGCCGCACAATCTAGAACACCAGATGCCAGGATGCTCAGGCCAAACCTGCCCTTGGGCTCAGTCTGATCGTTCCCCGGAAGGAGCGCACAACAGAACGATTCCCGGCCTGAGTTGAATTACTCGGCTTCGCGGTCGGAACGAGTTATCCGGCCAGCTAAGTGAGAGGCATGCGTTCAATCTTGTCAGAAGTTCCAACAACGGTATGGTCCTTGATCGACACAGACGGGGATAAGTCCACACCCAAGACCTCCATGCCTTGTTGCTTCCCTATCGACCTCCCGTCCGGTCTCAATTTACTTTTACCACATGGTTCTGTTCCACGATAGCAGATATAGCCAACCGTGCTCCGGTATCCACCTATATCTCGCAGGTGACAGGACATCACCCGACTTCTACCGGTCTAAGCATGGCTAAGCATATATTCGATCCTGGACCTATACCGGTTAAAGGGTTAATATCTGGACAAGGAATGTACATGCATCAAGCGGTTTCATTCAACTCTTATAACCTAATGCATCAATCATAAATACGTAAGTAAACATTTGTAAATTACTGGGAGACTTATAATGCTCTAGAGCTTGCCTCGCAGAAAGGAAGTAGGACGATGGTCAGGGCACTCCGGAAGCTCTTTAGGGTTCTGCTCCACGCCTTCGGGAGCTGCGGCTTGCGGATCCTCCTGCGGGTTCCCTTCCTCTGCTTCTTCGAATTCCAGCAACGTGATCTCTTCCTCTGATCCTAGATGCATGAGTATGGTATAAGTATTACGAATGCATATATGTTAACAAGTGCATCACGTTGTTTGAGTAGGTGCATATCTCTTCTCGCTTACTACTTAACTACTTCTACAATGCATCGACTATGCCATAAACAGTATCTACTTGTTTCACTCATAACTGGAGTTCTACAAATCTGAAAACAGTGATCTTGGACTTTCTGGAAAGCTTATCAAATTTTCTACAACTTTGTTATTAACCATTTTTACAGTCTACATCAGTTTCAACATGTAACTCCTCATACTCTAGAATCAGTCCGGAAATGATTTAACATGCAACATAAAGTAATAGCACCTCTACTTTATGTAATCATTCAAAATTTAACAACATATAACCTACCAACAGTGTAAGCATACCAAATACAGTTAAGATGATATAATGGTGAAGCCCAAACTATTTATTAAATTGCCTTTATTATTTTATTTAGATATCTAGGCTAAATAATAAATATATATCAAATGTGCTTAATAAATTCTCAAAATTTTACAGAGTCTTACTAATGCTATCAAAGGGCTACTATAAAAATTTCATGTCATTTTACTAAGTAGAACATCCTATACAAAAATGATAAGGAAGCAAGGCTTGAAATAGCATAAATGGAAAATCCTATTGAAAAGTGTCAAGCAACAGATTTCTTAATTTTCTTAACATCCATATGGTACTAGTATCACCTCCAATAAATTTCATGAATTTTGGACTTATAATTAATTTATAAAAATTCATGCAAGGATTAACTATTTATAAAAGAAAAATCTATAACTATAGATCTACACATGCACTGGTTCTCAAATTTTTATCCAAGCTCATGTATGACAAGAATAGCCTACCACAAAAATTTCATAATTTTTGGAGCACAGGAACTCTAGATATAAAATAAACAAATTTAAATGCATTCAAAAGCACATTTGAAATCCCTATTTAAATCTCCAGAAATTTCTACTGTTGAAGCCAAGAACATATTTTTCCTAAATACTACACTTCCTAAGGAACACTTACAAATTTATTTCACAATTTTAGGAGCTACCAAACTAAAGATACAAAAATAACAAAACAAATCAAAAACTGGAATATTTGAACTAGCCTACAACGCTGCTGTCGCTGACCGGTGGGACCCGCTGGTCAGCAGGGCCCGCCTGTCAGTGAAACCGAAACAGAGCCGGCGGCGCCGAGCAAGCTCGCGCGGCCACGGCTCGTCGACGGCGAGTCCGCCGGCGGTAACGTCTTCACGGCGTGACCTACCCAACCTAGCGCTTCTATTGAACCCCTTGGCCGACCCTAACGTCGACGGCAAGGACGACGGCGGCGGCCATGGCGGCTCGGCGAGGCGGGACGTCGGCGGGACGCCGGTGAAGGCTACGGCGGCTCAAACAAACGCTATGCCGAGCATCTACAGACTACAAGGAAGCTAGTGCGCGCGCTCTCGTGGCCTGGGGTGGTCTGGTTAGGCCTGGCCACGGCGACGGAGGGTGGTGGCGGAGCTTCGGCGAGCATGTGCGCGCGGCGGAGGCTTACCAAGCGTGAATGGCGGGCACGGGAAGAAGCTACGGGGTGCTGGGGAGACGGTGGTGCTATTGCGGTGGCGAAGGAGCAGTGAGGACGAGCTGGTGACGGCTATGGCGACAGCGGAGGTGCGGGCCGAGCTCGGCTGTCGCTGCGGCGAGGAAGACGGAGCAGAAAATGGGAAATGAAGTGCGGGGCGACTCGGGCGGACGCTGGCGGGGTTAAGGCCGCGCCCAGGCACGGCGTGGCCTGCGCGGTCAGGGCGCTGGCGACGCGCGGCCGCCGCTGGGGACACGCGGCGCACAAAGCCTGAAACCGGTCGGCCATGTTCATTCGCGATTCAGTTCGTCAGTCGCGCGATGGCCGAGCCTGACAGTGCGTTTTCTCGTTGATTTACCGGCTAAATGGTGGCTCCTTCGTGCAAACAAACTGAATAGAAGTTGTAGAACCATGTACCATCTCCAACTCTTGTTAAGGCAGCATACTCTAATTCGCAACCTATACCGAGTAAAATCATGCTCAAAGTCGGCTTGTCAGGCTGACAGTGTTCACGACTTAGCAAAAATTTGCTAAGTGTAGAAATTATGATTTCACTGATTTTTGAAACTCAAATTCACACATGTTAGGAGTAGAATCAGTCAAAGACCCAAAAATCAAAGTTGTTCCTTATGTCAAACACTACAACTTTGCTTTAGTGAACTCCTCCATGCAAGGTCTCTAACACCTAGTTCAACTTTAGTCAAACATGTCACTTTGAAAACATGATACCTACTCAAACCCTGACTAAATGACCAAATTAGCCCTAGCCCTAAATACCAAAGTTGTTCATGATGATACTCTAAGCATGTTAAAACAATTTGCAAGGTCAATTAAGCATTTCATGCAGTAGTCACTCATATAGCTATTCAGGTCAACACATGAAATAACACTTAAATGCTTGATCAAGAAATGTGGCCTTCATGAACAAGGTTCCTTTAGTTAACCTAAGTGTAGCTAAGGTGTTTTAGTGACTAGCACTACCCACTTGCATTCATTTGTACATGATCATATGCATATGTTCTAAGAAACATGAGATAACAAGTAATGTTTCATATGTTTCGATCAACTGTTTCAATTGTATTTGATGATTTATGAATGCTTGATGCTCATGCTCATGTTATGCAAGCCAAGTTATGCAAGGCTAACACCCGAGGTGTTACATTCACTGCCTCGACCTCCCTCCTCACTGTCTCCCCACCGTAGAGGTCACCACTGGAGAGCTCGCCGTGACCGCTTCTCCCTCTGATCGCCGTTGAACTTTGGCCACTAGAGCACCGTCTCCGACCAAGTGCCGGTGACACACCACCATCCGACGCTCTGTTTTGCCCCAGCATGCAGCTTCATGAAGGAGATGCCACTAGGCCACTAGATCTAATCTAGATAGCTCGGATCTTCTATTGACCATGGTCAACTTGGTCAACCAACCTACCATGTCATCGCCCTTTCCAACCAATCAAGAATCGCCACATCAGCATTAGCGCCACATAAACAGGTCAACATCGTAGTCCACATCTATCTTTCAATCTAGTCCCTATTGTTTTCTGAAATTAATCCACTATTTCACTGAGTCACGGCAAAATTCCTTAGTAGCCCCTCAAGTCTATATTTAATCCTGTTTGGTCCCTAATAGCAATGAAAATGAGTTTATCTTTGTTTTAAAATGGTTAATGATGTTATTATCTCTATTAATAATATCACCAATCTATTTTAGTGGATAAAAATAAATACAAAATAGTTTTGTTTTATTAAAATGATTAATGATATTATAAATTTCATTTATGATGTCATTAATTTGTTTTAGCGAATAAAATAATTCTAAAAAAATGATAGATTTGCATGTAAATATTTTAGCTTTTATAAAATGTATTTTATGGTCCAAATAATTTACATGTTGGTCCCTAGATTGGAAAAGATTTAAAAATAAATCTTTTTATTTACCAAAATGCCATCCAACTTCAAAAGCTCATAACTTTTTAACCGTAGCAACATTTAGGTGGTTCTTGCGCTCATGAGTTCATAGAAACAAGCCCTACGCATTAGCAACCGTTTATAGTATGTTTTCGTAATGTTTGGTGTACTAATCTTAGGTTCCTTTATTATGCTTGTTCTTGTGTTGCGGTTTGTTGAAGAAGGGTTGATCAAGGTTGAACCAAAAGGAAAGATAACTGTCTGAACAACTTTTGAGGCAAGTGTCCTTGACCATCTTGCACCTATATTTGTTTTATTTTGAGTTAGAGTAGTTAGACCATTAGCTGCATGCTAAGTCAATTTGAATCCTATGTTAGGGTTTACTAGAACTTGTTACACATCCTTGAAACCTGGTTTGGATGGGTAGTTGTCATGCTTAGCTTGTAGTCTTGGGTTTGGGAAGGTTATTACTTAATCTTGACTAATGATCTATGCAACGTGGGAATGGTAATGTTTTTAGGAACATGGTGACTAGGAATCCGACAAGATGGTTGGTAACGGTGGTAGTATGTTGTCAGAATTTGGTAAATGTTTTCTAGTGGATGTTGGAATTGGTGGAATGGATTGTGCTGGCTTCTGATTGGATTCTAAGGACCGGTTCATGGACAAGTTGTTTACACCAAAATTTGGAAAGAAGAACACAGGAACTCAAAGCTTCCAGGAATGTGTTGTCAAGGAATTGATTGCATAAGGATTGATATCAGCTGATTCAGATGCAGTACTGGGATCAGCTCTTTTTGGATGACATCAGCAGATAATGTTAATAGACTATGTATGGATGGTGTCGGGGAGAATATGTCGGACTCTACAAAAAGAAAAAGATTAGGGTCCAAGTTATCTTAAGTTAGGAATGTTTTCTTTTATTCCAAGAATTGTAATGAGTCATATTTGAGTAGGATTCATGTTTAGGTTCTAGGTATAAATATTAGACTCCGGCTATTGTAAAAAACGAATCAATCAATACAATCACTTTTTCGGCTTCACACCAACCCTTAGGAGTAGGAGTACTATAGATCTCGATGAGTTCTTCAACAAGCAGGTCCGCATCGATCCAATCGACCTCCAGCTTGTTTGTGAGTACCATCATGACTTGTATCATACTCATAAAGCTGCATTAGCCAATTGATCTTTTATGAGTATAATATAAGTTAGTTATTGATCTGTATCATTATTTGTAAGGCTGCATCAGCTGATTGATCTCTTACGAATCATAATATAGATCAAAGTTATCGATATTGTGTTAAATAACCTATTGTTTAACACAATATCACCAGTTATCAAATCTGCTAAGATTAGTAAGATTTTCCTTGCTATTTTTAGCTGATTCACTAGTTATCGATCTTGTTATAATTAATATTCCATTAATCATAACAAATCACCTGATTGAGATAGAGATATATCGGCATCATATCATCACAATTGATCGTCTCCTAGTCTGGTCACACTTTGAATCTCATAATTGACGACTTAATTCCGCTAGATTGGTTGTTTTATCTCTATTCCAATCAAGCATAGTATGCATTCAAAGACATGTTTCAATCTTGGATAAACTCACTAGTTAATGAGATCTAATCTAATGACACTACCATAACTGCATCTATCCGGTCGAACAACATTGGTAAGCCTTTGGGTTAGAGATCATCGATTAGTGGTTTTATTCATGGTCGGGATATGTACTCTATTTGTTTGCTATGCATGCATCGGCTACTTTAGCCGATTCACCTATGCCTTCACACATATAGCATGTTTTCCATGACCCTGTCAATATATAGATGGTTTTATGGAATCTTTGGCTTTAGTTTGTTTTCATTATCATAGCTGTATCGATTCGGTCGAACATCACTATTGATGGTAACATATTAGATTCAGAGCATTTGTAGATCCATTTGTATTAGACAATCGATTTGATCGCATGTTATGTCCTTTCTCGTTAAACTTATTGGCTCAATGCTTTACACTGGTTATATCCATCTAGCTGATGATGTTTCTTTGTATTACTTATATCTAGGCGTATTGTACTTGTTATCATAAATTAATCATGACCCACGAGCATCAAAGTCCTTAACACTTGATTTCTCCTTGTATCAGCTATTTAGTCGATTCTCCTATTTGGCTGCTCTCGAAGCAGCATACTTGGGACTGTCTGGGCAACACCGGCATATTCCACCTGAAATTACTGATAAATCTTTCTCTCCTTGTCAATTGTAGGTTAAATTAACTGGCATGCCTTCAGGATCTTCAGGATCAACCGGTCCTATTTTTGAAGCCAAGCAGATCTCTAGGTCATTTTGGCTTGTAGCTTGTCAGGCGCATCGCCACATGCATTTTTGCACCGACATAAGTAGCTTGCAGTCTTGGGTTTGGGATGGTTATAACTTAATCTTGACTAATGATCTATGCAATGTGGGAATGGTAATGTTTTTAGCAACATGGTGACTAGGAATCTGACAGGATGGTTGGTAACGGTGGTGGTATGTTGTTAGAATTTGGTAACTGTTTTTTGGTGGATGTTGGAATTGGTGGAATGGATTGTGCTGGTTCCTGGTTGGATTCTAAGGACTGGTTCATGGACAAGTAACCCGGCTTTACAGCGTAGCCACGAGGGCTATATGGCTCTGGCACTAGCTAATTAATTAGCTGCCCATTTCTGTGCATTATGGAGAGTTTGGTGGCACAAGAGGGGGCCTAAATCGGTGAATCCTTAGTGAATGCACAGGGATGGGAACATGTAACATCCTAGATGTTAAAAAGTAATTAAAACTTGATCATGAGCATCATCAAGCATAGGCATCAAGCATTAAGTTATAAATGCATTCAATGTTTCAAGTATTGCATTCTATGTTTCATTTATACCATGTCTATGTTGCATATAAAGATGTTTCATATGTTGCATTGTGGTGTTTCATATGTTGCATTTGTTATGTTTCAAAAGTTGCATGGAATAATGTCAATAATAGTGTTTAAGGCTCTTTTTTATTTTATATATGTGAAATTGGTTAAACTAGTAAACTTTTGTTAAGATAAAACTTGTAGTACAAAGTGGGTGCTTTCATGTAGAATCAAAATATAATGGTGTTTCTAAGTCAAACATGTTGAAATTGGACTCCAAAGATTGAATTTGATGTTGTTTTTCCCTTAGCATTTTGTGGCTAAGTTATGGAAATCATTGCTAAGTTCAATTTTGGGAGATTTATTAGATGATCTTTCATAAATAAAATTTGGCCAACATTTGCTCCATTGTTTGATAGTATGTTTAAGCTTTGTTAATGTGTAATTGGTTGATGGTTTTGATAGATGCTTGATCACTAATTAATTACCTAAAAAGGTTTGATAAAAATAGTTTTCAAAACCTGAAACTGAATCAGTTTCACTGGACCCATGTTTACAATTCAAAATCTCAAAATCCAGTGATTTGTTGGTGTTGATCCTTTAAGCAGAGATGGAGATCTCATGTAGATGAAAATTTTTGCTCAAGGGTGCTCATCGAGTTGTGCAAAATCATGAGACCGAGAGGGAGTAAGTTGGGGTTTCAGGTGGTAAACAGTGCACGCCGGGGAGTAGTCAGCCTGCCTGCTCACCACCGATGCCACCACCTCCATGACCGTTGTTGGTATTTATTAACTTGTCACTTATTTTAATAGACACCTATTAATTACCTACATCTCCTAACATTACTTTACTTGGTTGTCATCCCTAATGATGGTGCCAGAGATGCTTGTTGGTGCTGCCTAGCATCACTACTAGAATGATACTAAGTAGTTCTTTATCATCTTATATGACTAGAAAGAATATATAGATATGAATAAAAAAGGATCTGGAAGCACACAGATAATATACCATTGTAGCACTTCACCAGAGAGTATTCTAGATATTATTATTTATATTTTTACCACAGGGAAGGTCTAGCATGGACATGTATTGATAACTTATACTATTGATGGAGAACTAAACCATAACCAATATTCTACTCATAACATGGGTAAGTCATAGGATAAGATATATATAATAAATATTGATCAATGATAATGATAAATCACTCAGAGTACTCCTTTCTATGGCATTAGCATGGTCAGGTAGAATATTAGAGGAATAATTCCTAAGTCATCCTTAATTATAAGTCAAAACATACATTGATTAGTGCAATTACACCTAGTAATCATGGCTAGGATCATCTTCATATCTATAGATAAGAGATATTACTAAGGGAGATTATAAACAGAGCTTGTCCACCTTCATAATCAGATCCTACATGCTACCTACATCAGGGAGTGGAGTACAAAGGACTCAACGGGTGTGTCATGTCCGTGATCTACCACATGACCCAGAATATAGGGTGTATTCATAGGTAAACAATGTATAAGCACCACGCTTACACAATGTTGACCACCCACCCAAGCTACCTTAGAGTGAGCACTATATGAACTTATGCATGCATACGATGATAATCCAACTATACTAAGCATATAATCAAAGTAGGCAATGAACATTATAACAAAAACATGAATACAAATATTGTCATAACAATTATATCAAGCATATAAAAATAAGGGAGATACAAAAGAGAGAGGGGGCACAAAGATTATACTAAACCACGCTCTTGACACGATTGGGAATCCAAGCGAAGCCTGCTTGCCTCCCTCTAGACCTAGCCTACCTAGCTATACCCTAGAATATGGTGGAGCTCTGAGGATGATTAGGGTTTCTGTCTTCTCAAATGACTTGATGACTAGGGTCATGCCTTGGGGAGAGGCAGGGGCTAGATTATATAGCCCTGAGGGTCCAACATGAGCCCTTGGATCAAACCAACTTTAACAATGGCCTAGATGTATCCTCAAAGGCGGTGGGAGACTAACATACGAAACTAGCTAACAGGTGGGCCCATGGGGTCTGAACAGCCTAATAGTAGGGCCAAGTGATCCCACATGTCATCCCCTTGCTTTTTGCTTCAGTGATGTGGCTTCTAGAGTATTCTAGAGTCTTCCCACATAGGTACCATGGCGGAACTCCATATTTTCCTTTGACGATTAGGTCCTCCTTGGTGGTTTTCTGATTAAACCCTACTAGAAATACAGATTCACCAAAACTCATGGAATTTATTAGTTTAAACCCTTAGCCCTTTTGGTGATCGCAATTATGCCCTTATACATGTTTTATTGATGGTTCATAATGGTTGTTAACTACCATCAACAACTATTTTCCAGCGCGCGGACATGCAACTGCTCGCATGGCCATGCTTAAGTAAGTGCTGGCATGCCTAGAAGACTTGCCCTCGCCCTTATAACACTAAGCCGGTCGCCGTCTTCCTTCTTCTCTTTTCCCTGCCACCACCAAACTCCTTCCCTCACCGGTGTAAATCACCACAACCGTCTTGCCTCCACCAATTGCTCATGACAATGAGTTCACCTCGCCCTTGCGCATCAGCTGAGCCCGCTCATGCTAGACCGCTCCACTAGAATCACCCTTAGCTCTGTTTGCCGCCGTGGGTAGCTCAATGTGGCCAGCGCACTCTAGAGCCTCATTTACCACCCAATCTCTTGTTCTAGCTTCTCTTTGACATCATGATGCTCATCGACCTTTCCTTTTTGTCAGCCGCGAACCAGATCCACCAGAACGTGAGTTCATCGTTGGTCCATGCCGCCGTGTCTGCCCTCAACACTAGCAACCCTCTCCGCTATGCCTCCGCTTTGACCATCAAGCTATGTGTGCTCGCATGTACGAGAGTGAGAAGGCTCATGTTGATCAAGTTCTAGAGAAGGTCCATCCACCATGGTGTTGGTGCCAAGTCTAACTTCTAGATCTATCCATAGAATCTAACCTTCTCTGCAATGCAAGCAATCCCCGAAGCATAAACCCTTCTCTAGTATTTACAAATCTTTGCTACACCTTAAGTCTTGTGAGATGTGCATTAAGTACTTAGGAGCTGGTCGAATACCATTGCAGCATGATTACCTTGTTATTCAGGTATCCTTAGTTATACCCTGCTAGTATGAATAGGTCGATATCTCTTATGCTTAGTAATGCTTATACTTTGGTAAAAGTCAAATGGTGGTTTCATCGTTCATGAGAAATAGGTTTTACCATATTCTTCTCAGCTCTGTTGAAGGCTCATGTGAATACCCTGATAATGATAATGTTAAATTGAGACCGGGCAAACTCTTTGCTTGCGTCAAGTTTGAGTCTTGACATAGTGCCCTACCTATGTTGATTAAGGACCGTCCGTTGTAGGATTATATGTGTTCGAGACTTTTGAGTACTGGCCACATACTCCGGTAAGCCTGATACCTTGGCTATTCCATTATGTGAAAAGACAACTGCGCACTAGGAGTGTGGAGACGGTGAGAGTAGCATGTACACATCCTGTGAATCCATCATGGACAAACGACACAGAGAGGTGGAGTACTATGCTCTCGGGTAGCGTAGACCAGTTCATGTTTTGGAGGATCCAAGTGAAGGTTGATATATGTAGGTCTCGGACCTACATATGTCGTGTGGTAAGGAAATCCCACCTGGGCCTAATTGATTCGAATCGTCGTGCTCCTCGATTATGGAGACTCAATCCTCTGCCCTGCATCATAGTTAATCAATGAAATGATGGTACTGTTGGATACAAGCTAGTATAAGATGAGATGAGATGCTTAATGAAGTGCTTGATATAGAATAGGTGCAAACTAGATACTTCTAATAAACTTAATACGCAGCTAAAACATTGAAAGTAAGGATCCATGTGTAGTAAGCTTTTCGGCAAAGTTTACTATTGCTTCAAACTTTCCTATAAGCCTACGTGCCCTTGGAGTCTTTTCTTTTAGTTGGGTAAGACTTGTTGAGTACCCTCAAGTACTCAAGGTTCGTTAAGCCCTATTGCAGGTGCTGACTAGTGCTGCTAATCGAGGTCATGTCGATGATCTCAACATGATCTGGCTCTCTCTTCTACCTTACATGCTTCACCTAAGTTGCTTTCATAGTCCTACTCATCTTTTGGAATTTAAGTTAAGTTGTTACTCAAACATGTTTTGTAAACTAATGTTATAAGTCTTCTGTACTCTGATGTAAGATATTTTTACTAATTGTTGTAATATTGTGGTAACTCCATGTTGATCCTGTATGAGTTGGAAAATGTGGATGATTCGGGGTTCCTCGAGGACACCCGATAGACTACCAGGATTGTGTGGCGTATGTGTGTACCAGTCAGAGGTCTATAAGACAATGATGAGCACATGTGGGCCATATAATTTGGGTAGTTCTGCCATAGAACAACAGCTTTGTAAAGGCCTTGTAGTTTGACCCTTCTAAGCACTTAGATAGTGTGAAGTGTGATGGGGAAAACATGACTCGTGGTGAAAGTGTGCAACCTCTGTAGAGTGTAAAACTAGTATTTTAGCCATGCTCACGGACAAGAGTGGCCTGGACTTCTTGATTAGATGGCTCTAGTTTGGTTGGGTGGTTCCCTTGGTAAGGGGATGGGTGGTTCAGTTAGGAGCTTGGATGGAATCCAAGTGTGGTGTTTGGATGGAATCAAAGTGTTGGTTCTCTAAGGAGATGCAAGAATTTACCTAGTAATTAGGTGCTAAGGATTTAAGGAAAAATAGAATGTGTCGTTTAAGAGCTTGTCTCAAACCTATATAAGCTTTTCCTTGGGTTGGCTGTCATGTCATACTTTTCCTACACTTGTGGAGTACATTTCAATGTACTCACCCTTCCTCTTTGTCCCCCTTGCTACCCCACCCAGCTATTTAGACTAGAAGACAGAGTTTCTAGAAGATGAAGTTTTCCAAAAGACGGTGTTTTCTGAAGACGGTGTCATTGTTAGGTTGGGGTACCCTTGGTCAACCTTCCTATGGAGATGGCATCCCTTTCTGCTAGTAGCTTATGAGTTTTTCTTTTAGACCCATGGGTCATTTTTGTGATAATGTTTTCGTTATGTAAGCAAACCTACTATGATACTATAATGAAGTCGACATATGTATGAATAAATTGATCCTGGCATACATATGTTGTGCATTCAATTTTGTCCTTAAAATCAGGTGTGACAATGTCCCCTAACCTCCACATGGTGGCTTTCTTAGGAAATTTTCAGAGTAGAGCTCCTTAGTTACTTAGCCAAGCAAGATGGAAAGAAGAAAGAGGGAAAAGCCTCCATTAGGGGGTTGGGCGACCTCCGTAATGCCCCATCTCCTTGTGATTTGTAGAGATTCCACCCTCTAGTGATTAGTGAAAGGTAAAAATGAAAGTTGAGTGGAGGACATGACCATGTATAGGTCACCCAACGTCCTTATGTCTCCACCCTTTGATTTGTATCAGAGATTCTTCTATGTGGTGATTAGTGGAAGGGCAGAGCCAAAGGTGAGTGAGGGAAGTAACCATGTATAGGTTGTCCTATGTCCTTGTGATTCACCATTTAGTTTTTTATCAGAGATTCTTACATTTGATGCCTAAGCATGGTGAGTGGGAGGCAAGTAAATGACTAAATAGGTCACCCAACATGCAAATGGCATTTCTAGGCTTTTGAATTGGCTCCCGTGGTTAAGAAATGAGGATGCCAGGCATGCCACGGCAAAAGAGGTGGCAGGTGGCTTCATATGTAGGTTGGCCAACCTGTCGTTGTCCTCTTCTTACATTTTTGTTTGTCTCCCCTAATCGAGAATCTATCCAGGATATTATGCCAAAGAGCAACAGAGGAGATGGCTCCTTGGTGGGGTCGGCCAACCCCACCTTGGGCCAAAATTGGCTCAAGTTTTTGTGCCAAACTAACCTCATGTATTTATTAAGTGTAATACTAAGTTTGGTCAAAATTTAAAAATGCATGAATGTAAAACAAGAATGCAAGGTAAAGATGCTAATGAAGATTAAGTATGAGCTACTTACCTACTTACCTTGTTGATGAGAGCTCCGTAGTTTAGGTCCTTGGAGCAGGAATTCTCCATTTTATTCATCTTACGGGTGCATTTATTTGTCTCGAAGATGGAGACGTGGATGGTTGCACCACTTTCTTCGGCTAGACCCGCTTGGGTTTGAATTGTGGCTGTGGTTTCACCTGTTTCTTGTTAGCATAAATAACACACGGTGGCATTACTTTTACCGTAATTATCAAGCATTGCTCGACTTCTGGGTTGAAGTTGAATTTCTCCTGGGTCCCATTAATGTTGAATTGAATTTCTCCTACTCCGACGTCGATGTGTGCATTGGTAGTGCTGAGGAATGGTCTTCCAAGAATGAGTGGAATCTTTTTGTCCACCTCCACGTCCAGCACCACAAAATCCATGGGGATGAAAAAGCCTAGTAACTTGATGGGAATATTTTTGGCAATTCCCATGGGATACCAGATCAATTGATTCACCAGCAGCAAACACATTGGTGTAGGGAACAAAGTAGTATAATTGAGTTTATCGAATACTACCTGTGGCATGTCGCTGATGCTTGCTCCCAAGTCGCATAGTGCGTGTTCGAAGTGTTGTGTCCAGATGGAGCAATTGATGGTGGGGCACCCTAGGTCCTTCTTCTTGGGTAGAAGTTGGTTAAGTACAGCTGCGCTACACTCTTCTGTCAACTTAATGACTTCAGTCATGGGAAGTGGGCGCTTGTTGTTGAGGATGTCTCGGAGGTACTTGGTGTAGGTAGGGACCTGCATTGCATCAAGTAATGGAATATGGACATATAATCTACGTATTACCTCAAAGAATTTCCCAAATTGTTCATCAGTGGATGGCCTCCTTGGTTTGTTTGGAAAGAGAACAACATGTTGGTGTCGTAGTACTCATGAGGAGCTGTCCTTCCATGAAACTTGACATTGTCATCTTGTGATGGAAGTTCTTCTTCATCTATCTCATCCTCCTTGTCCTTCCTTGTGGTCTTTCCTATCATGTTAGGATGTAGAGGATCGCGAGTGGACTTACCTCCCCTCATGGTTACCGCATTGATACTTGAAACATTTTCAGGTTTACCAGCATTTTTATTTTGATCAAAAGATGGAACAAAGGCTACTAATTTAGCTAATTGAGGCTCTAACTTTTTATTAAAGCTCAATTGATTTTTGACAGCAGAAGCAAGATCACCCATTTTAGCATTAAGGGTTTCAAGGGTCTTGTCATTAGCTAACAACTTATTATTCATGCTTTCATTGATTTTAGTTTGACTCATGACAAGATCTTTGAATGAAGGTTGATTATTGCTATTAAATTTATTAAAGCTCTTACCTCCCTTACCTTGATAGAAGGGGCATGAAGTCCATCCATTCCCTTGAGGATGATTTCCATTATTTTTTTATGGCAAAAACTATGGGGGAGATCCCCACAGTGTCAAAGAACGTTTTATAAAATTAAAGGAGTCCAAGATACTTACAAAGGGAATTAACTGAGAGCATCTAACCAAAAGCAAAAAGCCAACCTAAGGTCAGCCTTGAATCTAACAGACTAGAGAAAACATTGATTTTTGAAATTACAAAGCCATCTAGCTTGACACGGCTCCCTTCTTTCAAACACCTTGTCATTACGCATTTTCCAAATTTCCCATGCAGCAATCAATGATGCTTCAGTAAAGAAACTGTGTCCATGGCACTGTCTAGCTTGAATGAACTGGTCCTGTAGGTTGACTGAGTGATCCCAGACAAAGTTGATTGTGGCCCAACATTGGCTTGCAAGAGGGCATGCGAAAAAGAGATGTTCAATGGTTTCTTCTTCCCTTGTCTCACACATGACACAAAAATCATCATCATGAACGTGGAGGTGCCTTCTTGTTAACATTGTCTTGGTATTGAGCTGATCTACTAGGACAAGCCAAGCAAAGAATTTGATCCTCAGGGTGCAACCTGACTTCCATACCTCCTTGAAAATTGGGTGTGCCTCCATTGTCCCAAAAATATAAGAGTAAAACCTTTTTGAAGTGTAGGAGTTCCCCCATGTTGGAGTCCAACAATCGTAAGAATGCTCATCATAGGGTATGTCACGTAAGTGATTCTATAACTGCTCAAGTTCCTCTAAGGCCTGTTGCAACAATGGCAGAAAAAATAGTGTATCAAGGTCTTCAGCTTGCATTACATCAAATATTGATATGCTTTCAGATCTTGAGTAGGAGGCAATTCTTGGGTAAACATGTTTTAGTATAGGACTAGACCACTGATCATCCCAAAAACAAACTATGGAGCCATCACCAACTATGTAGCAGGCTACAATGCGGTACAATGAGCTTAGTCTTAGCACATCCTTCCACCAAAAGGAGCCAACTTCACGAGCAGCATGCGGCACCTTGTTGGAGTAATATTTGAACCAAACTAATTGCACCCATGGTACATCCACCTTATTGTAAAACTTATCAAGGTGCTTCAACAGCAATGCATCATTCTGAAGGCATAGATTGATGACTCTAAGACCACCTTTATTTTTTGGCATCTGAACTATTTGCCATGCCACCAAGTTACCACCTTTGTTCTGCTCTGAATTGCCATGCCATAAGCATTACTTTCGAGCACGATCAATGTTCTCTATAACACCTTTGGGCAATTTGATGGTACAGAGGGCATAGGTGGTGATGGGTGTAATTTTTGAGTTCAACATTTGAAGCCTACCAGAATATGATAACTAGGTGGAGCATGCAGATAGGCGTCTCTCTATCTTGTCCATTATTGGAGTGAGGTCCTCCATACGTGGCTTGGTTGTGCCCATGGGCCACCCAAGATACGTAAAAGGCAACGTGCCAACTGAGTAGCCAAAGGTGTTGGCCAAACAGTCCATTCTATCCAATGGATCTGAGACTTTCAATAATTCACTTTGAGACCCGTTGATTCCAAAAAGTTGTTGAGTAGTGCTTTGAGAAAGACTAACTGGCCTACATCAGCCTGCATGATCAATAGTGTGTCATCGGCAAACTAAACAATCGGAAAATCATTAGTAGGTTGTGGGATTGGTGCCTTGAGCAAATTCATGGTGGCAGCTCTACTGACTAGAACTTGTAGTAACTCTACAGCAAGCACAAAAAGCAACGGTGACAAGGGATCGCCTTGACGCACACCTTGTTTGCACTTAAAAATTGTTCCTAGGATTCCATTTAGTAGGACTACAGAAGTGCCTGATCCCAAATTGCTACTAACCTAGTTTAGCCATCTAGTAGGAAAACCCAGATGCTCCATGACCTAGAGGATGACTGAGTGCTCAACGGAGTCAAATGCCTTCTCAAAATCTAGCTTTAGGATGATAGCCTGCCTCCTAGACTGATGACACTGGTGAATATATTCAAAACTCCATGCCAAGTAGTCTTGAATGGTACGTGTTTTTATGAATCCATACTAATTACGGTGAATTAGCCCAATGATAATAGATTGCAGGCGGTCTGCCAGAATTTTGGTAACCAGCTTGGGACTAGAATTCATGAGCGAGATTGGTCTATAATCACTGACTGTTTTAGGGCTATCAATCTTCGGGACCAATGTGATGAAGGATGTGTTAATACATTCAAGACGGGCTGACCCTAGATAGAAATCATTACAAAAGCTATAGAAATCACTACTTATGATGTGCCAGCAATTCTTCATAAATAAGCCACTAAAAACATCTAGCCCCGGTGCTTTGTCAGTTGGCATACATTTGACAATGAGATCAATCTCCATCTGTTGAAACGGTTCAGCGAAATCTTGTAGGCCATCCACTAGCGCTATAAGATTTGCTAGGTTGAAAAGCATAGGCAGATTGGCACTGATACCCATTCGATTTCTAAAAGAGTTCCATAATAATCCAGCTTTTCCTTCATGATCATGGATCCAAACACCATGGTCATTCAGTATTTGCGAGATGGAATTTCTCCTGTAAGAAATAGTCACCATACCATGGAAAAATTTTGTGCACTCATCCCCAAGTTTGATTCTATTGACTATATATCTCTTCCTCTAATAGAGATTCTTGTAGTGTAAAAGAGTTTGGAGCTGATTCTTGATCAATCTTCGCAAATTGGCCTCTGGGTTGTATAGGTGTCTAGCATCTTCAAGGGCATCCAGAAAACTGATGACAGTGTTACCGTTCCCTATTAGCAACTTTAGGTTGGACAGATTATGGCTCCAGCTCTTCAATTTAGCTCTGAGTTTCTTGAACTTTGCAGAGATAGTTTTTGTGGGATTAGAGGCCACTGGGGTAGATAACCAACTATCTTGCACCGTTGTTAGGAAACTGTCATGTTCTACCCAGAAATTCTCAAATCTAAAGACATTGGAGCAAGGTATCTGAGTGCTGATAATAAATTTGCAGGGGATGTGGTCTGATGTAATCTTTGCGAAGGGTAGCACTTCAGTGTTTGGAAAGTCCAGAGTCCAATTTGGTGATGTAAAAAACCAGTCAAGCTGCTAAAGCAAGGGATCAGACTACATATTACTCCACATATAGGATTTTCCTTTCAAGGGGAGTTCTATGAGCCCTAAGTGCCTGATGGCATCATTGAAGACAAGTGTATCTGCTAGATTACCCCTTGGCCTATTGCGGTTATTTAGAGAATGATAGAAGTTGAAGTCACCTAAGAAAATCCAATTCATCGAATCATCTATCTCATGACCCTTGAACCAATTGATAAATGCAGTATGTGCTAGATCATCACACCGCTCGTAGACATTTGTTAGAAACCAAGTGTCACCATTGTGAGTAGAAGTAAAATTCATTTTAATACTAAAGCTTTGTTTATCCACAATCACACCCCAAAAGATGGAGCTATTCCAAAGCACAAGGAGCCCCCCGAACCCCCAACAGATGGAATGAAATCAAAACGATCAAAGCGTCTTGGAGCAAATTTGCGGATGAAAGACATTTCAAAATGCTCCCGCTTAGTCTCCTAAAGACAAACAACAGAGCAAGCGCTCTCCTCAATCTTATCCCTTACTACATCACACTTTTTCATAGCATTGATACCCTGCACAATCCAACATAAAATGTTCCAACTATGATTATTCATTAGGAAACGACAATTGCATCAGCGCTTCATCTGAGAGCTCACTAGGAGCAACTCCATAGTCAATTCCCCAGCCCTGGAGAACTGGTATTGATACTAGTCTAGCTTGGCCTATCTTATCATCAATTTGGACAACACATATCTTGCATTTCTTTGTAGGCTCTCTATTCAGTCTAACCGGGTAGAAACCATCAGTTTTGTTGAGTCTGGTGCTGCACCTGACACTTCCTTCTACCAGAGGAATGGATAGATTAGAAGCTACTGTTGGTAAGGAGACGACAGTTGCCACCCTATTCTTTTGGCCTCTGGTGACTAGTAGGCTAGGCTGAAACTGTCCCATTTGAAATTCAAAACTAGCTAAGCTAGAGGACCATGGGCTTTGAGATCCACCTCCCAAGCTTAGGGACAAACCACTCTCTTGCAAGGGGATAGCATTTTCTGACACTGAGAGGTCCTTATGAATAGCACAAGTAGCAAGATGCCTAGCTTCAACAATGTATGGCCAGAGTTGCAAAGCTAAAGCATGAAGGCATGGACGCCATTGCACAATTTCCAATCTAGAAGAAGGAGTGATGTCTTCAGTTGCTACCTGATTCTGTACCACCCCATGGTCAACTAGTATGGGCCTGAACATGATGGTAACCCCTAGATGAGTAAGAGAGCCATCTGGTTGAGTAGAACTTGGGATGCCCCTCCTATGGAACAGACTGACTGTGGCACCTATGAAGGTATTGAGCTCACCACTTTGAGCTTGTGGTGTAGACTACACAATGGGAGACACATTGACCTCCTCCCTATGTTGCAAGTTTTCTGCTAGGACCTTGAGCATTACAGCATGAACCACCAGCCGATGGGTACCAAGTCCAGAACATTGGGTACAAAAACTTCATCTTTGACTTCCTGTATATCGAGTATACCATTGTCAATGATTTTAGAACCCACTATAAAGGACTGAGTAGAGATAGTGCTAGGGTTGTTTAGGATCAGAGGGTTGATGCCCCTCATGGTGAAGCCATCCAACAATCCATAGCGGCTGTAGAACAACTGGTCTGCACAGAGTTTGTTCGCTACCATGAATTTAAGAGCTTCTATTTGAGGGTTCAACTATAGCTTAGTTTGGGAAAACAAAGAGTCTAGCTTCTTGACATTATCAGTGCTAGAATCAAGGGAGTCATGGGAATCAAAACAATTAGGTGAGGTCGCCTTCTAAATCCATATTTGGTTGGGTTGGGCTCTATTGATTCATTTCCTTTGAACATGACCATAGTTATAGTGGGCCCGGCATCTAATTTTGCTAACACAGGATGAACGGTCATGTCCAGCTCCTAGGCAACGGCTATAGCTCACAAGGCCCAAAGAAAGATTTGTATTTGAATCCAAACCATTAGCCTCCATAGAATCCACCACATGTTTAGCATCAGAGGAAGGCGGCTGGGGGCTGTCACAAAGAACATGGCCATGATCAAGATGAAACTTGAATTTATCCCCAATGTAAGTCAGGGAAACCAGTCCTGAATCTAAAGTGATCAAGGGGAGGGGAACAAGAAAAGAACCAAAGCGGATCAAGCCAGGTGGCTACACAACTTGCTTTGGAGGCTTTTGTACCAAAGTTTTGGCAAAAGAGACATGTTTACTGCTCTCTTTTTTTATCAAGTTCTTAGTACTTTTGGAGAGAACACTAGACCATTCTTTTTCTTGTTCCTCTTCTCGGAGATGTTTTTCTTGTTCCCAGTTGGGCATGCCATTGCTCCAAAGATGAAAATAGACATCGAATTGAGAAGTGATCACTCGACGGAGATGATGGACATGGAACCCAACTTGTTTGCAAGAAACAAAAAAGTGAAAGTGGTTCATGCTTAAGAATTTAACATGAAAACTAGCGGCACAACCACCCAAACATGCTTGGAGGACTAGAGAGACCAAATCTTCAGTCAACCAAAACAAAAAATGGTGGAAAGTAACCAATCGGAAGAAAGATCCATCAATCGAAGGAGAGGAATGGTGTACAAGGGTGCCAAAATGGTGATCCACTTCATCCTCAAACTTGCGCCCGAGTGAGAAATCCAGCCGATCAGCAAGGTTTGAAGAAGACCCCATGGCATGCAGAGGTAGGCGATCAGAGGAGGGATGGTAGTTGTCCAGTGGCGAGGATCTCATTGGCAGGGAGGGAGAGGAGGAGGTGGGAGGGATAGGAT
This sequence comes from Miscanthus floridulus, assembly GCF_019320115.1. Taxonomy (NCBI): domain Eukaryota; kingdom Viridiplantae; phylum Streptophyta; class Magnoliopsida; order Poales; family Poaceae; genus Miscanthus; species Miscanthus floridulus. The sequence goes on from NC_089585.1 coordinate 56,960,842, forward strand.
AAATTGCATGTCATGTTTGGAGTCGCAAGTCATGGAGCTGGTCGAGATCACATGCACAAATGGCTTAATAGGGACACCAGAGGCACAGAGAACGCTTGGAGACTCCCATTGCTGCAGTTCTATTCGCCACTCTCTGGTTGCTGCAAAACATCGAGCAGCTTGTGTGCAAACTCCACAAAAGCCACCTCTAGCTCCAAAGGAACATAGAGGAGCTAGCATAGGCCTTCCCTGGGCACTAGCAAAGCCCAAGGGAGGTGGATGCCAAGGCTAGAGTAGCCAACAGTGGCATTGGAGGTGGCCGCTAGAGTCGAGGTGGCCATAGGCGCACATGCTTAGTCAGGCTATCAGCAGGGCAACGGTGTAGGAGCTACGGTCAGGGCTGGAGCGGAGCATAGGGGTGAAGCTGACGAGGCCATAGCACACCAGCGAAGCGTGGATGGCCATTGGGGATGCGCGTACGGTGGCAGCAGCGGAGCCTAGCAAGTCAACCTCTTCGCAGGAGAGAATATTGTTGATGATGTTCATGACCTCCCTTGTTTTTGGGCAATCATTCCCCAAATGGTTTCCACCACACACCTTGCACCATTGCTTTGCTTTAATAGCTTATGTAGAGGCGTAGTGTTGGATGGCCTCTCGATCTTTCTTGAAGTTTGCACGTTCCTCAAGATTCTTCATTAAGAGGTCCATCTTAGTAGAGAGTGCATCCACCTCATAAACGGTATGCATGCCCTCTTCTTAGGTTGGAGTCATTCTTCATTCCACCCTTGATTTGTCACCATCTTTTAGATGAGGTTTTTAGCTTGTGTGACATTGAGTGATGTGAACGTTCCTCTTGTGGTAGCATCAAGGTGACTATGGGCCATGTTGGTTAGCCCATGGTAGAAACCTTGGATCAGGAGCCATTCTTTAATCCATTAGTGAGGACACTCCCAGATGTACTCCTGGAGACATTCCCATGCTTCAAGAATAGTCTTGTCTGCTTATTGTTGGAAGCTTAAAATCTTTCCATGAAGAGCAGTGGTTTTGCCCATTGGGAAGAATTTCTCAAGGAATGCATTGGCATAGTTTTCCTAGGTGGTGACATCTTTGGGATGAGCATAGAACCATTGTTTTGCCTTCCTAAGCAAGGAGAACGGGAAAAGGCGAAGATGGATGGTGTTTGCATTGACTCCCTCAATGGCAATGGTGCCACACACCTCCATGAAGCGTTGGAGATGTGCATTTGCATCCTCATGGGGCTTCCCACATAATGGGTTGGCTTGCACCATATTGATGAGTGCAGGCTTGAGCACAAATTGGGCATCCCCCAAGTTGACTTGTGGTCCCATGGCTACATGAGTAGCTGACAGGGCTAAGAAGTCAGAGATCGCGTTCTGAGCCATAGTGTAACACCCTAGGTGTTTGTCACTAGTTAAGCAATGGGTTTGAGCTCAAACATGACATGTTAAGTGGTGATGAAGGTGTCAAGATCAAATCTACAAGAGTGAGCTCCAACTTAAACTTGGGCAACACAACTTTGCTTGCATATTGGCCCTTTTCAGATATACACCTAAGTAATGTTGAGGGTGCTTCTTTCATGTGCCTCACATCAATTTTCCACCCACATGGATGATTGGAAAAGTTTCGTGAAGTTTGGAATCGAGAAGTCACATGAAATCACAAGTTATGTCCTTGCCTGAATTGCTTTATTTTGTAAATGAGAACATGTGATGACAAACAAACATTTCAACCTTGCTCAAACAACTCTACTTACACTCTGGAACAAAAGTTATGAAAGGTTCATGTTGAGCAAGTGGCCAGAAAATGCTCCAACAGATCAAAAAGGGTAATTTAAGCTTTATCGTGATGCTACCTTAACTTGGTTTGAACTGTGGTTTAGATTGTTTGCATGGTGGTGGAACTTAAATAAAAGTTGTAGTCCATGTTATGTAGAACAAAATTTATTTTTGGATCAAGGCTTGATTTCAACTTCTAAGTGTCTCGATTAGGGATTTCAAGAATCAACTCAGTGCTGTTTTGAAGCTCCAAAAATTGGGCAAGTGTTGGAACTGAAATATTCAGTTTTCAAGTTTCGTGAACCCCATTTTGGAACCTTGTATCTCTCTAACCAGGCCGAATGAGACTTTGATCCTTTAAACAAAGTTGGAGATCTCGCGTAGCTCTACAACTTTTCTTACTACATTTTATGCCAGAACTAAACGGTTTAGGAGATAGAGAGGCGATAAAATAGAGGTTCAGTCGGTTTTTCATGTATTTTTAAGCTAGCCTCAAGCATTTGAACGTGGCCACCTATACATACGCTTGCCACCACATGGCCATCATGCTCAAGCTGAGCCCCCACTCACCTTGGGCATGCGCATGTGCTGAAGACATGAAATGGACGCCGCTGTCTCTCCCTTCCTCTGCATTCTCTCTTTCTCCCTTGCTGTTCTCCTCCTTTAGCCAGGCACGGCGGCAGCAGGAAGCCATGGCCGCCGAGCTGTACTCCATGGCTGCCCCATTTCCTTGCTCCCTCTCCATGGCTATCGGTCCGAGCACCGCTGCTTGTTGACGCCCCCGCCACCCCAGTCGTCCTTGCTCGTCGACCTCGCTCCACCGACGCACCTCGATCAGTTGCTAGTTAAGCCAGCCCTGAGCCTCATTGAAGCCTCGCCATGGCCAAGCTATCCGGGTCATTGTGGCCGAGCTGCTCCCCTTGGCCAGCCTCATGGGCTCCCCTAGGAGCGGGCGTACGCCCTAGCACCGCCACTCGCCGCCGGCGAGCTTCACCATCCCAAGCCGGCCATCTCTCCCTGCTCTCTGTTGTGGAAGAAGGCGAAGGACCGTGGGGAAGAATTTGATGAAGTTGTAGGGTCTAAGTGCGAAGCTGTGACTTAGATGAATAGTGCTATAAAGGATATGTTTGTTCGAGTTTAATTTGTGGACACTGCAGGGTCCCCGATGCAAGATTTACATTCCTTTTCTTTGATTTATGCAGATTTGAATGATCAACTTTGAAAATTCATAGTAATTAGTATAAAAATCATAAAATAGTAAATGAGGACTTTTTGGAATCCTTATGAAATTATCTATGCCATAGATCTATAATATGGCATGCTTTAGTTTAAAGGTCTTGCTGTGAAAATCAATTTCTGCAGTTAGGTTCTTAATACTAGTTATGTTTTGTATTTTTCATAACTGCAGTTGTGGTGCTCAAATAAATGAGAAATTTTTATGGAGTGCTAACTAGGTGATGGTTGTTGTCTGGTAAAAATGTCAGGATTTGAGGCTTCATAGTTTAAGAGTTATAAAAATAACAAATACCCTATGTTGCCTTGCTCCTATTCCGAATAGGCCTGCATGTTTGAATTAATTGGCTTAGTTAAGTTATGAATAATGACTTGATGACAACATGAGTTGTAGTACTTTTCTTAAGATTTTCAAAAAGCTAAATATCATAATTTTTGGTTAAGTAAATTTTTAGTAATTGTTGCTTAAATTTCTATGGTTGTTTCTGCCCAAACTTAGACAGGATTTTCTTGTAGGTACTATGTGGCCTTTTTAATAGTAGAATTAGCTTTAGGTGTTTTAACAAAGTTGTTTAGAATTTCCTAAAATTTATAAAAAGTCTAGAACCACATTTATTGGACATGTATAACTCTAGTTATAACAGTTGAAAGTGGCATGTAAGATTCTGTCCATGTTTTGGACAGAGATGCATTCATTGGATTAATTGACCTTATTAGCTGTAGAATCATCTTAAGGTGATAATAATAAAGTTGTAGGTAACTTCATAAGATTTTCAAAATGTTATGATTGATGTTTGTTGGAGGTCCAGAACTCCAATTATGCTTCTCTAAAGTTTTGATCAGTTTTCTATACCACTGTTGTTTGGGTTGCATGTGCAGTTTTGCTTGTACAATTATTTTCATAGTGTAAATGATGTTTTATATGGTTGAAGTGAATACCAAAGTTGTAGATAATTTCATAATATATCGTGTGTTAAATTTTCATAACCATAGGCCTGATAATTTAGGAGCTATAGATTTTACAATTTCATTGTCAGATTTTGCATGCTCTCTGTATAGTTCTGAATGATTGTGTTGTTTGACTTAGCTAATATTTGAATCATGTGTTGGAGATAGTATAAGAAGTGTAGTTATTTTCATGAGCTTTCCAAATTGTTTAAGATCACACATTTTGGGGGCCTAAGTCTACAGTTATAAGCTTGTGAAGTTGCATGGCAGAATCTGTCCAAGTCTGGACAGAGGTGCTCAATTGAACTTGATTGACCTTGTTAATGGTGGAATCACCTTGGGATGATAATAAACATGTTTTAGATAATTTAATAATATTTCTAGAAAGTTAGGGTTCATGCTTGTTTGATGTCTATAACTCCAGCTATGCATTGTTGAAATTACTACTACTCTTTTGTTCTAGTTCTGTGTAGATCTGAAACATTGGCATGTTTTACCTGGTTAGCTTTGGAATAAGCTTTTGGTGATTATAACAATGTTGTTGGAAATTTCATTATCTTTCCAGAAAGTCTAGGGTCACCCTTGCTGGATTCTTATATCTCCAGTTATGGTTAAAACAAGTGACTGCTGTGCTGCTGTCCAGATTTCTATACATGTGCTAGGTGATTGCTTTAGTTTGCTCTTGTTTTGGCTAAACATGTTGGTTAGTTCTTGATCGATACATGGGTGCAATATCTGAACTTAAGTTCACTTTTGTGCCATGCCTAGTATGCTTGCTATCCCTCTATAATAGGTTGTGTGATGTTTAGTTAAATAACTCTAGGTGCCTATGTCTTGCATGATCTTAGGTTGCCTTTAATGCTATTATGTGATGCATCTCATATTACCATTCTTCATATTCATGCACTTGCATCTTGCATCTCATCTAGGTACGCTAGATGAACCACGTGAAGGTCAGGATGTTGGAACCGAACCCAAAGACAGTGTATGGTGGACCTATCCCAAAAATGGAAGGACCCCTGGAGTACATGCCTGAAGAGGAGATGCTCACCAAGCGAGTGTCATCTAACAAACATTGACCTAGTGTTGGATCACAGGCAAGCCCTGGATCATTCTAAGCCTCCTATGTTTTTATAAATATCACTTGAGTTCTTTATGTTTCATGCATTAGGTTATAAGAGTTGATTGGAACCACTTGATGCATAGAACTACTTGTCCAGAAATATACCTTGAACCCTATGTAGGTCCTAGATCGAATGTATGCTTAGCAATGCTTAGACCTGTAGAAGTTAGGTAATTTCCTGTCACCTGCGAGATATAGGTGGATACCAAAGCATGGTTGGCTATATTTGCTATCATGAAAAACAACCATGGGATAATGTAAATGGAGACCAGGTGAGATGTCGATAGAGAAGCAACAAGACATGGAGGTCTTGGGTGTGGATCTATCCCCGTCTTTGTCGATTAAGGACCGTACCGTTGTTGGCACTTCTAACAAGATTGAATGCTTGCCTATCACTTAGCTGGCCGAATAACTCATTCCAACCATGAAGCCGAGTAGCTCAACTCAGGCCAGGCCCCGCTCTATAAGAGTGCACACACTAGAGGAAGTAAGGATGTGCGGGGAGCGGATCAATAGACCGTGGGCAAGCATGACCTGAGTGACCTAGTTCGGGACCATGGGTAGGCATGGCTTGAGCGACCTGGCTACCATTAGTCCCTGATTGTGTGGTGCTAGGCGAACCTGCAAAATGTGGACCTGAGTTGTACCAAAGGTGACCTAAGACTACCTTGGCGCAGGTATGTCTAGGTTTGTGGTAGGAATAAATTCCCAGCTGGTTGAAATCAATTCAAATCGCTGTCTCTCCCGGATAGTGAGAAACTTGACTAGTCCCAACATCGTAGTAATTGTATTATGGAATGTGATGGTTTGGATAAACATGGAATTACTACACTGGCTATGGTTACTATTGTATGCCATTAAATGATATACCACATGTTTGGCACAGGTTAGTTGCTAATCTAGAGATGAATAGCTATAATTAACTTGATGACCAAAGAATAATTGCACAACTGAATTAGTTGCTTTTTATGAAAAATATTGTCAAGCTAGCTCCACCTACAAAGCCTTGCATACTCTTTGGTGTCACTTTATTTCTGGTTTATGACGGGTAAATCTAGCTGAGTACATTTGAGTACTTAGGGTTTATCCCACCATGTTGCAGGTGAAGTTCTTGGCCTGCTGAAGATGGTGGCTAACCACCGGTGGGCTCGGTGACTCTATATTTATTTCTCATCTATATGCTTTTATCTGAGGATGTCACTCATGCTAGCAATGTATTTGGAACTTATATTAATGTAATCATTTGAAAGCTATGTTGTTTTCACTAATTGGTTTTTGAAACCCAAACTTGTACTATTATTTGTGAACCCATTTGTAATATTATTTCTGCTACAACTCTGCGTATGTGATGTGTATTTGCTTAATCACATGATCTTGGTTGTGATGTTGATTTACCGAGGTCCTTCATGACACTCGGTAGACTACCGGGTTTATATAAGTGAAAGTATGCACATGTCAATGTGTTAGCGGGGACAACCGTACTTGATCTTGTATAAATTGGGCGGTTCTATCACACATAGCTTGCTTGAGTGTTGGTGCAGAGCCTCCTTCCTTCAGTGGGTTCAAAATCGAGCTAAATTTCTGAGGGGAAACTAGATGACATCTAGAATTCCTTTAGAGTTTCTTAGGGCTTTCTAATGTTTTTACTCAGAATTGAAAACCACGCATACAATGTCTTGCTTCACAAAAGAGAAACAAAGGGAAGGGGTGAGCCCCTACAACTAATTGATAACTAAATTGATGGCAAACTCCGAGTTCAACTTTATTAAAATTTCTAGGCTATGCTTTCCCCGGCAACGGCGCCAGAAATGCTTGTTGGTAATTCTTATGACTATTGGATAATTCTGCAAGCGCACAGAATATACCGCTGTAGCACTTCACCTAGGAGTATTCCAAGATATCATTATTTATTTTATCCCAAGGGAAAGTGGTAGCTAGAAATGTTAATAAAAGAGAGAGATCCTTGTATTTACCACAACTTAGCTTCAACTAGTCTAAGGGGGTAAATGAAATAGGACAGGAAGGGATAATGCAATAAGCCAAGATAAGATAAAAGATAACTAGTAAGTATAGCTAGGTGGGAGGACAATGAGTGAGTAAAGGGTTCCAGTGATTCTATCTTTTCTTCTATGATTTTATCTTAACCATATATATGCAACATATAGATTGAATCCGCACAACAAGCATACAAGGCAGTAGGTGAGACAATAGGAGACAAAACCCCTATCCAAAGCAGCTACTCTTTTACTAGAGCCTTACCAATTTAAAAGCTTGCCTATAAACACGTGGTGGGATCCAAAGACTAGACAAGGCTGTCACCACCAGCTAGCTACCACAAACAATGCATGCAACAAGTGGCAATCAAGGCAAGATAGTGTATAAGCACCATGCTTGCACCGTGTCTCACTACTCTAATTGTGTGCACAAGCCAACTAGAGTACCTTATGATAGGCAAGATCGTAATACTCGTGTGGGCTTGGACCAAAATCTAGTATATAACATGTATATGCTAAGGATAGACCATAACAATACTATAACAAGTATAATATTGCACAAAGTAGAGACTAAGTAAAGTAAAGAAGGAATATTATATATATAAAGTAAAGGTCTTACAAGGAAGGGAAAGATACAAGAGCTATACTAGACTCTCCAGAAGATAGCTCTAGAAACGCCGAGCAAGCTCAACTCGACTCTAACTCCCACACTAGACTACACTACTACAAAAGTAGAACTACACTAATCTTCACTTGCAGCTTGAATGCATCATGAATGGAGAGGGGGGTGTGACCCACTATTTATAGGTGGAGGTAGAGCCGGCGCCACATCAGCGATCCATATGACCTCCATCAAGCACCATAGGATCAAACCACCATTGAATCAAAGGTTGAGATCATGAGAGTGCATGGAGGCGTGCATTAAGGCAGTTGGAACAATCTGGACATTGGGAGCACCCCCTATGACAAGTGGGACTTGTCTCCCCCTTCTAGATGGTTGGCCCACTACCATAGTGCGTGGTTGGCCACTTTGGGTATGTCGGATGCTTCGTTGTAGGCCCATGAATCCATGGGACTTCAACTTTGACCCTTGAGAGAAAGCACAAATGTGATCCAAGGGTGGGGAATTGCTCTAGGGTGCTTCTCCTAGATCCTGCCACCTTAGCAGAGCCTGGTGGGCCCATAGGGAGGTTGGGTGACCTCCTTATGGAGGGCCCATGGGCTCATTTTCTCCCATTTGTCATTCCATGCATAAAAATACTTCAAGGTACAAGTGGAACTCGTTATTGATAAAATATGTTTCATGACATGTCTCCCTTCCATTAAACCGAGGTTGTTGATGGTGTTTTCAGTGTGTATTTTTATATCATTTTCACCATCAACAACTATGCAAAAGTAAAGAAAAAAAGAGTTGAGAAAAAAAGGACAAGTGTCTGAGATATCTAAAACAATGGGTACTTAGATGGCCGCCTTTAAAAAAAGAAGAGAGAGAAAAAGAAAAAAAGAAAGATAGCCCCTGCTCTTGCAAAGTATTTCAAGTTTCATACAAGAGAGATATGTTTCAAGGAGTGTTGGCAGTTCTTAACTCACATTCCTACCGCTAACTTTAAAATAAAACAAAACAAATATGATTGCCAAAACTTAGAATTAGGGTTTACAACTCATATTTTCCACGAGTTTTGGTATCTACATGTTTTACAGGCACAAGTATGAAAATACACCAAAATGCACAACCGAGAAGGCGCATTCAAGCAAAATAGAAGCAAAGCACATATAAACTTCAGAGATGGGCCAGAACACCATCGTGATCGGGGTCCAGGTCCACCCAAGGGCCCACACGCCAAAGGTGGTGACTAGGCGCACACCCTGGTTGTGGCCGCACCGCCCCTAGCTCCACCTGGCCCCACATTTCTCTAGCGATACAATTAATGCTCCAGGAGACGGTTGGATGCGGTGTTTCCTAAAATACCTAAGCAAAATGACCATCTTCAAGCTATAAAAGGAGCCCCCTCCTCACATTCGAGAGGATCATACACATTTTTTGAGAAGAACAAGAAGGGCTACACTCATTCCATTAGCATGTATCTAGACTAGTTAAGGAGTGAGAGAGGGAAAGAGTTAGAGGAATAGCGGACTAGTGATGTCGTCTACTTGTACTCAACAAGCCTTGTACATCTAGTGGAAGGAGTGCCAAACTTGTTGGCTCCCCTCTGCGCTTGTATCTCTACAATCGTCTTGCTACTTGGAGTAAGACGCTTGTGTTCATATTTTGGTTTTGATTCCCTAAGTCAAGTTATCTTTGTTGCTACTTACTTGTGGGTTCATTGTCTGTCCTCATGAATGGTGCTCTAGTAGAGGACTCCTGATAAAGATGGAAGTTCCTAGCCAACGCTAGGGTAGTAGTGGTTAGCATAGATGTGGTGTCTATGCGACATGTTACCTTTATTTGCCTCATATCCCATGATTGAGGGTAGGCAGTAGATGGTGACAACCCTGTCCATCTTTTGTAATCCCCCATGTTTGGATATAGCATAGAGCCGTATGCCAGTATCGCCTAGCAGACCAAGCGTAAGCCGGTGCCCAAAGTGAGTCTATAGTAGCAAAGTTATCTTCACTTAAGGTTTCTACCCTTAGAAGAACCTCACTACCCAAGTTACCCTTCATCTTGTTCTCCTAGGTAAACTAGCCAAAAGACTACTTACACCTCCGTTCCTTTGGGAAAATATGATACCCTAAATACTTCCGGGTGAAGTTTTACAACAGTACTTCCAAGCGCTTGCGGACTTTTTTGCTTATGCTAAGAAGCGCCAATAAGCATTTCTAGCGCCATTGCCAGGGAACAGTTGTTGTTTTAGTCTCCAAACCTAGTTTGCCCGTGTATCCTTTGTTTTTACCTTTCTTTTCTTTTCACTCTTTTTCAATGGAGCAACCTAGCATTCAAAACCTTTCTGCTCCCAAGGGCGGGTTTGTGGAACATCCACAATCCTCGAAGCCAATCACAACTTCAAGTTACAAACTCCGCCCTGGCTTCATAGCCATGGTTTAGGAACAAGCCTTCTTGGGTTGGATTATGAAAACCCCTACCATCATTTAAGGGAGTTTGAGCAACTCTATGCTTGCCTGACCATTTTAGGCATGTGACAAGAAACTCTTCGATGGAAGTTGTTTCCTTTCTCACTTGATGAGAGGGCGAAACAATGGCCCACAATGTAGGGATGGTAGCTGGCGATTGGGAAGAACTAAGGAACATATTCTGTCTTGCATTCTTCCCTATATCCCAAATCGCTGCCCTACAACAAGAGATCCTCAACTTCCAACAAAAAGAGAAGGAATCCATAGGTGCTGCTTGGGATAGATTCTCAATTTTAACAAGATCTGGTCTAGACATGTCTATACCCAACCATTTGCTTTTACAGCATTTCTGGTTAGGGCTTAGCAAGGAATCTACCCTATAACTCGATATAGATGTCGAAGGTTCGTTTACCCATAAAACCATAGCGGAAGGAGAAGCGCTCCTAGACCGCATTATAGAGAACACTCCTTCGCTAGAACCCCTCCATGTAGTACCTGAGCCAAGCCACAAGGAAGTCACTTCAGCTGAGGTCAAACCCATAACACCCAAAGAGAGACCCTCACCCGAACTAGAAGTTCTGGAGGAAGGTTTCCAACATTCGAACATTCCGTATTTTGAGGATGACCTTTATGAAGAATTCAGAAACACCTCAAAATACTCATGCCAAAAGAGGCCACCGGTTCCAGTCACTCCTCTTGAACCATTAGACAAAGAATTCCTAAAGGAATCCATCAAGGAGTTGACCGCTATCATGAGCAATGAATGGGTGGAAGAGGGAGAGCATTATTCTAAAGAAATTCAGATTCATGTCCCTCCTTCAACCATCCACTGCAAAGTTCTTAGAACAATGGTGGATGTGCTGTACTCGGCCACTGTTAGAGCAAACTTGATGTTTGTATCATTCTCATCTGCCTACTTTGGCAATGAGCCCCTTGCTCCGACAAACAAATCCCTTAGAAGTAGCCCATGATCGGTCCTAAAAGGGCATGGAATTCTACACAACACTACAATTCATCACAATGATGTCGTAATGGCTCTCAATTTCCATATCTTTGACATTCAGGACTTCGACATCTTAATAGAGCATCCCCTAGAAAAACTCTTCCTAAACCCACAAAAAGCAGGGGATTTGGACATAAAGCTGGGGAGAGACACCTTTACCATTCCTATCACTCGAGCCAAAAACTCAGTGGCAGAATCTCTCCCCCATCTTGACCTTCCCAAGCAGGTCATGTTGGTTTTACCCCTTGATTCCCCTGAGTCGTCCTTAGAATAGGATGCGAAACTCTTCATAGAAGAAGAGGACAACTTAGGAAAAACCACTGATCTTCCCACAGGTGAAGTACTAGCACAACCTCTGGCTAAGCTAAAATCCCTGCCCACCGGCCTACATTATGCTTTCCTGAATGGCGATGAAAACACTCCTATAATCATTAGCGATAAGCTTTCTGATAAGGAGATGTCCAAACTCATTGCCATTTTAGAGAAATACAGGTTAGTCTTTAGGTATTCCTTGTAGGATCTCAATGGGATTAGCCCAACTCTCTATACCCATCGCATTCCAATTAACCCTTCGAGTACACCATCTTGAGAGCCTCAGCGTAGGCTCAATAATGCGATGTGGGAAGTCGTGAAGAAGGAAGTCCTCAAACTTCTTCATGCCAGGATTATTTATCCCATACCACATAGTGACTGTGTTAGTCCTATCCAAGTAGTTCCAAAGAAAATAGGAATGATGGTCATTGAAAACAATAAAAATGAGTTAATTCCACAATGTACCATCATGGGGTGGAGAATGTGTATTGATTACCAGAAGCTCAACACGGCAACAAAGAAAGACCACTTCCCACTGCCTTTCATTGATGAAATGTTAGAGCAGTTGGCAAAGCATTCTTTCTTTTGTTTCCTCGATGGGTATTTAGGATATCATCAAATTCCTATCCACCCCGATGATCAGAGTAAGACGACGTTCACATGCCCGTATGGAACGTATGCTTATCATAGAATGTCTTTCGGGTTGTGTAACGCACCTGCATCGTTCCAACGGTGCATGATGTCTATTTTCTCAGACTAGGATAGAAGAAATCATGGAGGTTTTCATGGATGATTTTTCAGTCTATGGCAAAACTTTGGACCACTGTCTGGAGAATCTAGACAAAGTCTTGCAGAGAGTCCAAGAAAAGGACCTGGTACTTAACTGTGAAAAGTGCCATTTCATGGTCTGAGAAGGCATCATTCTTGGACACCTTGTGTCCGAAAGGGGGATAAAGGTAGACATGGCCAAGATAGAGGTTATCGAGCAGCTACCGCCCCCCATGAACATCAAAGGAATTCGTAGCTTCCTAGGTCATGTAGGGTTCTATAGGGGTTTATCAAAGATTTTTCACAAATCGCTAGACACCTCACAAACCTGTTAGCTAAGGATGCACCCTTTGAGTTTATAGATGAGTGCTTAAGTGCTTTTCTCACTCTCAAGAAAGCACTCATCTCAGCGCTAATCATCCAACCACCCAATTGGTCGCTGCCATTCGAGATCATGTGTGATGCTAGTGACTATGTTGTTTATGCGGTCCTTAGCCAAACCAAAGATAAGGGGCATCACACAATCACATATGCTAGCAAATCGCTAACAGGAGCACAACTTAACTGTGCTACCACAGAAAAGAGCTCTTAGCAGTTGTTTTTGCTATCGACAAGTTTAGGTCTTACTTAGTGGGTGCAAAAGTTATCGTTTATACTGATCACACTACACTTCAATATTTGCTCACTAAGAAAGATGGTAAACCTAGATTAATAATATGGGTTCTCTTACTCCAAAAATTTGACCTTGAGATAAAAGATAAAAAGGGAGTAGAGAACATTAGTCACCGATCACCTATCGTGTTTGCAAGTCACTAACATGCAGGAGCTACCAATAAATGACTTTCTATGCGACAACATGCTACTAAAGTTGATGGACACAAACCCATGGTATGCAAACATCATGAACTTCATGGTTTCATGATACATACCACAGGGCAAAAACAAAAGGAAGTTGCAAGCAGAAAGCAGACATCACCTTTGGGATGACCCATACCTGTATAGGGTATGCTCTAATGGCCTATTGAGGAGATGTGTACCAATGGTGGAAGGTCTACAAATCATCAAGAGATGCCACGCAACATCGTACGGAGGCCATTACGGAGTATTCTACATGTAAGCCAAAATCTGGCAATGCGGGTTCTTCTGACTAACGATATATGAGGACACCAAGGAGTTCATCCGAAGGTGCCAAAAATGCCAGCTGCATGGTGGCATTACAGCTCATAATGCAATGCCACTCCACTACAACCTATAAGTGGAGATCTTCGATGTTTGGGGCATTGACTTCAAGGGGCCGTTCCAAAAGTCCCATGATAGCGAGTGCATCCTTATCGCCGTTGACTAACGTGTTGAAATGGGTGGAAGCACTACCATGCCGAGCTACTGACGCCAGGCACACAAGGAAGATGTTTGATGAAGTAATCTTCCCTCAGCTTTGGAACACCACGAATGGTGATAAGCGACTGAGGATCCCACTTCATCGACAAAACCTTCAGGGCCCTCCTAAAAGAACTTGGCGCTAAGCACAAAATTGCCACCCTATACCATCCTCAAACAAGCAATTAGGTAGAAACTTCAAATAAACAGATCAAAAATATCCTATAGAAAATGGTCAATGCAATGGGAAAAAGGATGGAAAGATAAGCTACCTGACGCACTTTGGGCATATAGGACAGCTTATAAAACTCCCATTGGCATGTCATCGTTCTAGCTCATATATGGGAAAAGCTACCATTTACCAGTTGAGCTTGAACACCGAGCTCACTGGGCCATAAAGAGCTGGAACATGGATGTGAAGCTAGCCAGCAGAAGTCGTCAAAAAACAAATTGCCGAGCTAGAAGTATGGCAAGAGAAGGCGTACAATAGTGCCAAGCTCTACAAGGAAAGAACTAAGAGATGGCATGATCACCGAATCCAATACAAAGAGTTCATGGAGGGAGATAAGGTTCTTCTATTCAACTCCAGAGTCAAACTCTTTGGTGAAGGAAAACTAAGAAGCAAATGGCAAGGACCATACACCATCATCAACACTTCGCCACACGGCGCGATCACCATCCAAGACGATGACGGTAACATTTTCAAAGTTAACAGTCAATGTTTAAAAGTTTTCCTCGAGCCTTCCTATAACACTAACTTAGAAATAGATAGGATAGATTTAATTGCTTTTGATAAATTTATTCTAAACTTATGAAAATTTAAAAATTAACTATGCTAACATATTCTTTCATTTACTTAAAATATAAAAATTTGCTTTATCTTCTTAAGCAAGTCATCATGGTAAAATGACCTATATTCCCTCACTAGACAAACCATGATTCTTGCTCAATCTTGCTTGATACATGTTGATCACATGATATTCCACTCTTAATTACAAGATCATGTGAAATTTGAAATTTGAATATTCTTGATTCAACTTGATCAGGTGCATCTTTGGTCTATCACATTGTGATCCTGTTGAATCATAATCCGACACCAGCATCACTAGGATCCCCATGCATGCATGTGCACGTGGATGAAATTCTAGGCCAAGAGGAGTACCTAGGGGTGCGGGTGCACTCATGGTGCAGCTGTACCACCCCTGGCTCTGTTGGCTCCCAATCTTCGCATGCATCTTCTTGATCCTCGGTGTCTCATAGCCATGATGGTGCTTGGTTTGTTTCCTTCATGGTAGAGGCCCAAGCACGTATAAGAACCACCCCATAGCCTCTCCTCTCTTCACACCAAGCTTCAAGCTTTCTTCTCTCCATCCACTTAGCATTCAAAGCTCTAAGCTTAGCTATGGCTAGCCATGCTCTCACCTTGTACAAAGGCTCTTGCTCCACCTACAACCTCGAAGGAGTACCACTATCCATTGACTTAGTGCCCGAGAGCTCCTTTGTGAGGGAAGAAGCATGACTCATCACCGAAGCACCGCTCGCTATCAACCTCCAAGCTATGCCATGAGTGGTAGCTCAAGCCTCAAGACCACAGCGCGTTCCAAGGTGCCCCTAAGGTGGCACTAAGGAAAAGAAGACGACACCAACACGTCCAACTACCTGGCGCCATCGGCCATCGGTGGAAAGCGAACAACTTTAGCGGACCTAGCAAGCGCTCTATTGTATCACCTTATGGTCTCCCACGTTAGTTCATCCTTTCATACCGCTAGGCCTAGCCTTTCCTACACCATAGTAGGCGTGCAATAATCAGATGGAGGGTATAGGAAAGGTCTCATGCGCAAACCGGCTAAGAAGTTGGTAAGCAAGCTGGCTCCATCTGGCAAGGAGTCAGAATCCTTAGGGGTGCCCCTTAGGATAAAGAGGATGATTAAGCCTCAAATTAGAGGGCAGCCCACTAGATTTTTCAGCGAAACTGAGGATGAGCAGCCATCCAAGGGTCCTACGTTCGCCTCACATAGTACTGGCAATAGAAGCCTGCATGAAATTATTAGAAAAGCCAATGATCGTATCACCGAGGGTGTTCTAAAAATCAAAGAACTCAGCGATGAGATCAATGAGCTTCGCCATAGCTTTGGAGAAAAAGTTGCTAGGGTGGCAAAAGCCATGGGAGTAGAGCATGCGCTAAACCAACCTTTCTAGGCCACACCCGCTGCAACAATAATTTAGGTGCATCATTTTCCTTTCTAGTTTTTCATTCCAATCTTGTTTTGAATTCCAATCTTGTAATGCGCCTATCATTTTATAAATGAATAAAGTGTTATTATTAGAAATATTTGGTTGCACTTGTTTTTATTTCTTTTTGTGTCAAATAAAGACAGGAACAAAAACAAGTGTGGGGGGAACCACACTCACCTCCAACTCGGTTGCACAAAAGACGGTCAAATTCAAATTCGGTTTGTGCAACTCTCACTCTCTCATTTCATATTTGAATAGATGTTTAAAAACTTAAATAAAATTTAAAAACATAGTAAAAAAAGAATATGCTCCATCTCCATGTCTTCCTGTGATTAAGAAGTTTGCATACTTTTTATTCCTTGCTAAAATTCCTAAAACTTGTGAACACTTATTAATAGGGAACCCTAATGTATCTAAGTAATTGACGAATGAGATATAGTAGGATGATATGACACTTACTCATTCTTGCAAAGAACTTGGGATTTATTTTATAAATCAAAATTTAAATAGCATGTTCCTTGAATGACATTCAAGTACCTACCAAGTCCATATATGATCTTACATGACAAAACCTTCCATATATGCCTCTTACTTTGTGTTGAGTTTGGTCAAGTTTTGTGAGCCCGTTGAGAGATGTTTCATGCTCCCAAGATCAAAACTCACATAGACACCACAAATAATCAGCTATTCCTACACTAGGAATATGCTAAAATATGTTTTCCATCACCACCAACATAAATACTCCATGCTCTAAAATATGATCTCTCTAGCATATTTTTAGAAAGAGACAGCAAGGCTATGCAAAAAGATTGAAAAAGAATGGGACACATGAAGGACCCAAAGTATAGGAAAAAATAGGGACACAATGAAGGTCCCAAAAGTATTCAAATAAAATGATGAGCACATGAAGGCTCAGAAAAGGATAAGATAGCCATGTCTCAAAACAAATGCTAGAGAAACAGATCATATCAAATAGAGGAGTATAATTCCACCAAAAATTCCACACACTTGCACTGTTTTGATCTAAGGGTATGACGCTTCTCTCCGGTGTGGTCCGGGATTTGACTTTACAACAAATGCAAGGTAAGTGTGCCTCACAATTTTCATCCCTACCCAAAGCTCCACATAAGCTTTTTAGAAGTAGGATGATAAAAGAGAAGGCAAAACGTTGAAATATGCCTTGGTGAGGAACCACTTACAAATACCGAGTGACGAGTGACCCAAAAGAATCATTTAAGGAACAAAAGCTATCTTTATGTTTTCAAAATCATACAAAAACCCAAGTTTCTGAGCAGGGATAGAGTAAGAAGATTTGAATCCAAGCTATTCTATTTTTCAATCGCCCAAGATATTTTGGTAGACACTTGGAAGTTCACAGGTTCAGGTGAAGCTTGGAATAACCTGTATGCAGATTTTTCAAATCAAGGAGATGAACCTGCTTAGTCCTTAGAACATTACTTGAGGATGAGCAAAGGACTAAGTGTGGGGGAGCTTATTGGCGGTTCTTAACTCACATTCCTACTGCCAACATTAAAACAAAATAAAACAAATATGATTGCCAAAACTTAGAATTAGGGTTTACAACTCACATTCACCATGAGTTTTGGTATATACATGTTTTACAGGCACAAGTATGAAAATACACCAAAATGCACAACCGAGAAGGCGCATTCAAGCAAAATAGAAGCAAAGCACATCTAAACTTCAGAATTGGGCTAGAACACCATCGTGATAGCGGTCCAAGTCCACCCAAAAGGCCACACACCAAAGGCGATGGCTAGGTGCATAGCCTAGGGTACGGCCGCATCCTGGGTGTGGCCACACCGCCCCTAGCTCTACCTAGCCCCACATTTCTCTAATGGTACAATTAATGTTCTAGGAGGCGGTCGCATGCGGTGTTTCCTAAAATACCTAAGCAAACCGACCATCTTAAAGCTATAAAAGGAGCCCATCCTCATATTCAAGAGGATCATACACATTTTTGGAGAAGAAGAAGAAGGGCTACACTCATTCCATTAGCTTCTAGTTATACTAGTTAGTGAGTGAGAGAGGGAAATTGTTAGAGGAATAGCAGAGTAGCTATTGACATTTCTTAGCATCACTCTTAACTAAGTTGTCATCCCTAGCATGATGCCAGAAAATGCATCATTGGTAATTATGAGAACACTTGTAAACTATATATATAAGGTATCTGGAAGTGCACAGATAATATACCATTGTAGCATTTCACCTGAGAGTATACCGAGTATCGTTATTTATATTTTATCCATAGGGAGGAGCTATGGGGTTGTGTTGGCATCGAGATATTGCCAAATATGTATACTTATGATAAAACCACTCTCATGCTATGGTAGGGGTAAGTCAAGTGATAAATAAATGATAGGTAATAATGGTATTCCAGAGATAGAAATAGATACTCATAAAATGTAGTAAGACTAAGCATGAGATTCATTAAGAGCAAAAGATTCCTAAGTCATTACTTATCTACTAATTCTTTTGTACACCCAAGTATATACACTCTCATCTATTGTACAACTAACTTTAGATCTATGCATAAGGAACATTACTAAGGAAGATTAAGAACAGAGCTTGTCTTCCTTCGCAATCACGTTCTACAGTGCTCTACAAATAGGGAGTGGACTACAAAGGACTCAACGAGAGTGTCACATCCGTGATCTACCACATGACCTAGAGTGCAGAATGCATCCGTAGGCAAACAATATCTAAGCACCATGCTTACATAATGTCGACCACTTAACTCTCTCGAGAACTGAGCTAAGAGCTTTGTGAACATATGCATATATTCATCATAACTATATCAAGCATATTATTAGAGCAAACTAGGAACATAATAAATAACAACATAATATTGAAGTAGCACAAAGTCATAAATAAATAGATACAATGGCTATACCAGTCTCTAGATGGTAGATCTAGAATCCTGAGCGATAGCCCAAACTCTACTTGAACCTTGCTAGCTAGCCTATACTAGAAACTTGAAGAATTAGAGCTATATTCTCTTCTCTCTAGAAACCCTAATTTTTGGTCTAATCTTGACTTATGGCAACGTGCTCTACAGAGGGGGAAGGGGCTGGTTATATAGGCCTGGAGTGTCCAACATGAGCCCTTGGATCAAACTGACTTAAAGGACGGCGTAGATGCATCCTAGGAAGCGGTGGGAAACTGACATATGAAGGAGGCTGACATGTGGGTCCCCTAGGGGCTGGGCAGCCTCTAGGTGGGGCTGACTGGCCCCACCTGGTAGTGGCTTGGCCCCTTGCTTTGGTCTAGAGTCCTCTCAAGTCTTCTAGAACCTTATCAAGTTGATTTCACTATAGATAAGCACGATTTTAATTGACTGATTTGATCCCCAATGATGGTTTTCTGGATAAGCCCTACTAAAAACAAAGATTCACTAAAACTTGTGGAAATTGTCAGTTTAAACCCCTAGGTCCATGTTGGTGATCCTTTTTATGCATGATTTTAAGTTATATTGACAATTCATGATGGATGATAACTACCATCAACTAGTAGCGGTGCCCTCTACTTCTTGTACACAGTGAGCCTTACACATCAAGTGGAAGGAGTGCCAAACTTGTCAGGCTCCCCTCTTCGCTTGTACCTCTATAGTCATCTTGCTACTTGGAGTAAGACGCTTGCGTTCATCTTTTGGTTTTGATTCCCTAAGTCAAGTTATCTTTCTTCCTACTTACTTGCTGGGTTCATTGTCTATCCTCGTGATAGGTGCTCTAGTAGAGGACTCCTGATAAAGACGAAAGTTCTTAGGCCAACACTAGAGTAGTAGCGGTTAGCATAGACGTGGTGTCTAAACTACATGTTACCTTCAGTTTGCCTCATATCCTACGGTTGAGGTGTAGGCGGTAGGTGGTGACAGCCCTGTTTGTCCTTAATAATCCCCCCATGTTTGGATATGGCATAGAGCCATAGGCTGATATCGCCTGACAGACCAAGCGTAAGCCGATGCCTAAAGTGAGTCTATAGTAGCAAAGTTATATTTGCTTAAGGTTTTTTCCCTTATAAGAACCTCACTACCCAAGTTACCCTTCATCTTGTTCTCCTAGGTAAACTAGCCAAAAGACTACTTACACCTCTATTCCTTTGGGAAAATATGATACCCTTAATACTTCCAGGGTGAAGTGCTACAACGGTACTACCGTGCGCTTATAGACTTTTCTGCTTACGCTAAGAAGCACCAACTAGGATCATAGTAGAATTTGGTTAGCCACCATATATATATCCACGCACATGCACATCTTGATCTAAGAGTATGACATTTTTCCTCCTTGGATCTTTATTCGGACTTTACAATATATGCAATGCAAGTATGTTTTCACATTTATTCCTACCTGAGCTCCACATAGACTTTTAGAAGTAGGTAAAAAAGAAGGCAAAAGTTATCTATGCCATGGTGAGGATCCAAAAATACCACATATATTGAGTGATTTGAGAGTGCCTTAAAAGGGGAAGGTAAGCTTTGTTTTGTTTTCAAAATCTTAATGTGTTTCTCCAACTGACTTGACTGAAGGGAGATGGTGATCTATTTCAAGCTATTCCATTCTTCAACTACCCAAAGTTTCAAGGTAGGCACTTTGAATCCTATAGTGCATGCATGACTAGGAATAGTTTTATGTTGATGTCTTGTCCCAAGGTTATGTCTTAAGTAATCCATCCTTTTATCGAGCACGAGCAAAAGCCTAAGTGTGGGGGAGCTTGTTGACGGTAGTTAATGTCAATCATAAACCATAAATATACCCTACATAAATGACTAAAATGGATCACCAATATAGACTTAGGGGTTTAAACTGACAAGTTCCACGAGTTTTGGTGATTTCATGTCTGCATAAGGATTTAATCAGAAAATCATCAAAGAGGACATATTCGTCAAAGCAAATCATGTTTATCCACAATGAGACCATGTGGTGCCATAGACATGTGGTGCCGGCTAGCCCCACTGTTAGGTTGCCCAGCCTCATTGGCCCACATGTCAGCCTCCCCTTTGGATGTTGGTTCTCCACCACCTCAGAGATCAAATCTACGCTGTTGTTTTAAGTTGGTTTGATCCAAGGGTCTAGGATGCTTGTACCCCCCATATATACCTCCCTGTACCCCCTCTTGCAGAGGCAATCCTAAGTTCTAAGAATCCAAAAACCCTAATTCATATCCCTACCAGTATCAGAGCTAGCAATTAGGAGAAGATTAGTCCTCCAAGTGAGGATCTAGTCTTGTATTATTAATAGTGAGATAGAGTGTGAGGGAAGAGTTTGGAGGAAGTGCCGGCCTATTGATGCTCTCTCTACGGCTTGTACCCTGGCAGAATCAAGTTTTAATTGAGCTTGCTTCTAAGATTTCTCTAGTAATCAACTTCTGATTCAAGTAAGTAACGTGTTTATATTATTCTTTAGGTTTGTGACTCTTTTTTAGTACTTTAATCCTTGTCGCTCTTGGTTTAGAGTAGTATTCATAGTGTAAGCATGGTGCTTCGCCTCGGTTACTCATGGACATACCCTACATTTCGGATCGGTGGTAGATCAGCGAGGGTGACTCTTATAGCCTTGTTAAGTCCTTTGTAAACCATATCCTTGTTTATAGGCCAAGCAGGACCTAGTTACTATAGGAAACATACTCTGCCTATGCTTTCCTTAGTAATATCCCTAGTTGAACAGTAGAAGACATAGCTTACCAAAGTTAGAACTAGAAGACCTTAGCGATCTCCTTAACGCTCCTGTTATCTTAAGTCTTGTTGCTACTCTTTGTTAAGTTAGACTTAGTTATTCTCACACATGTTTCCTTGAGTTTGATATTCTAGAATACTTTCCGGTGAAGTGCTACATTGGTATCCGTCTGCTTGCGGATTTATCTATGTGCATTTAAATATACCAACAATAACCATGAAAGATATTCAAGTAATTGGAGAAGATAAGTATATGAAATTCTTGAGTCTTACAAAGGAATGATACAAGATTATACCAGACCTCCAAGGACTCCTTTGGTACATTAGCACCTCTCCCTAACTCCCAAGTAGCTAGTACTACTATTACATCTTGGAAATGGTAGAGGGGAGAGCCCTTGTGGTGTGTGTTGAGAATGGGAGCCTTCCTCATCCTTTTATAGCCTCAAGAGGTCAGTTTAATGACTATATTTAGAGGGAACCCGCATGCAACCGCCATGGAGGGATCACTAGAGGATGACATGTGGTAGCTAGGAGGCAAGAGGCATGGTGGGGGTTATGGCCGCACCTTGGGTGGGGCTGCACCCAAGTCGAGCATGCATGCAACCACCTTTCGCATGTTAGTTCCTCGCTAGGCCTAGATTGCATCTTCGGGTGTTTGGCGTAGGTTTGGTCAGGTGGGATTTATTTTATGGGCCCTTTTCCCCCTTTTGCTTGCACAAGATGATTCTGTGCTTTGACTGTTTGCGTATTTTGAGTGTATTTTTAGTTATAAATCGTAATTCTAAGTTTGGCATTCATTTGAGTGGATTTTCTTTGAAAGTTGGTGGCCTAAAAATAGGAGTTAAGAGCCATCAACAAGCTCCCCACACTTATTCTTTGCTTGTCCTCAAGCATAGATAATTGTCACTATGAAGCATGACTTCAAGAGATATGATGCTAGTATAAAAGATATTCCATGTCATTCCTGTGGGGGTATAACCCTGGATACCCATAGGGCTGAACATGTGCTGAGTCACTAGGGGAGGCCCAACCCATGAGATCACGCCATGCGGTGCTCGACATAGGTCATTATGCGTCACAAGACTGCATGAAGCATCCTAGATGCTGAAGGAAAATATGTTCAGATATGCTAGATACCGTGATCTTCATAATGCTTATCATGTAAATCGACCAGGGTAGATTCAACCGACCTGTAACCCTATCCCCCATCTATATAAGGAGGTTAGGGACCCCCTCATTTTGATCCCCAGATACCTCATCATAAGAGTACACAATCCACCAAAGACATAGGACATAGGGTATTACATCAAGCTAACGGCATGAACCTGCCTAAATCACTGTCTCCACGTTCTGTGTCACCATCTAGTTCGTATCTCGTGCACCTCCATCGATTCATCTACTACCATGGTGAGCCAGGTAGGGGGTGTGCATGCTGATTCCATGATAAGCTAGATGGTCTGCTTTCTAAGCTCCAGTGGTCCTTCTAGAGCTAGGCTAGTCGTTCATGATTGGATCTATGACTTGGGACATCGACGCTAATGGCATCGTGGAGATCATGGAGGCGGAGCGGAATCACCTTACGTCGATCATGTAACACCCTAGTGTTAAGCATGCATTTGACACTTGCATTTCATGAGCACAAGAATCATCCAAGCATTCATGAGCATGAGCATGTGAAGTTTCATTTCATTCACCTTATCTTTATCACATTTGATGTTGCTTATATACTTAGATATGCTTGTGATCATGTGTGACCAATGTGAGAAATTGTTGTGAGGTCACAAAAATAGCTTAGACATATATAGGATGGTAAATGGAATAGTGTTTGTATTCATGACATGGGCCAATTTTGCTTCTAAGTCCTAGTTTACTCATAATGTCATTTTTCATGATCCTACTTTGACCAAAGTTGAACTATAGCATAGATTGTTTGCATGGTAGTGCACCCTTAATAAAAGTTGTAGCTTATCTTATGTGGAACAAACTTTGTTTAACGGGGTGAGCTAATTCAGTACCTAACATGGTCAAATAGGACCCACAAGAATCAATCAAATGTTGTTTTAGGGACGTGAAATTTTCTATCTTAAACTTACAGTTTCAAAGTATACCATTTTAGAGCATAGTAGTTTGGAAACCATTGGGAATTTGACTAAACTTTCTAAAGTAAAGTTGTAGATCTCCTATAGCTCTACAAATCTTAGTAAGGGAGTTTTTGGTAATTCTGCATGGATTAGGAGTAACAATGGCACGAAGATGGCTTATTAGTCGGCCTGATGGTCGGTTTTAACCGGCAAGCCATGCATGTTGTCGCCGACCGGCGTCAGTGCACGTGTGCCGTGTGGTAGCTGTATGCCGTCGCTGGCCCTGCATCGCTGTGTTGAAGAGGAGAAGGGGCCGAGTGCTCGCTCTCCACTCTCACTCATGCTCTCTCGCTCTTGCTCTGCTCTCTCTCATACTCGCCGCGCCAAAGCAGGGCACCTGCACCCACACGCCATCATCGAGCCTCCACCGATAGTGCTCTCCATCCTTGCTACACATCTATCCAATCCATCGTGCTCACATCTCTACCATCATCTCCTCTACCTCCCTGACCTACCACTGCCACTGTTCGAGCCAAGGTAAAGCGGAATTTCACGTCGCCATCGTCGCCATGGCCACAGAGCACCTGCCGAGCTACAAGCTCACCATGGCTAGCCTTAACCACCGCTCCTCCTACCTCTTTCTCCCCTAGTCTGTCATCATCTTAAGTCATAGTAGTTCATGCCATAGCTGGTTTAACCACTACCACCACCTGCTATGCTCGTGCTGCCAAGCCACCATGCATGTGATCATGCTCCTCTGGCGCCGCTACTAACCCTAACCTTCACCCTTTAGCCTCGCTAGGTCATCGCAAAGCTATAGCAGAGCTCGCCTGGGTCTCTCATGGCTAGAGATGGCCGGTGCACCTGCTGCGCATTACCACCGAGCCACCATGGCTATAACACCTCTAGTGTTTTTAACCCTAGAAGATGCCATGTCATCATATGCATTGCACATCATTTTTGTGTTAGTGAAAACTTTGATATGCATTCACTAAAATAAGTTTATTTTTATGATTATATGTGTTGACTTGTATGGGATGAATCAAGTTCATAACCTTAGTGTTAAATTGGAATTCCGAAAACCCTAATTTCCAACACATAATGCTACCCTGGAAAAACCTAATTCAAAATCTAAGCACATTTTGGGGTTGATCTTATAAGGAAAAGTGTAGAGCTTATCAATGTGTACAAAGTTGGTTTTTAGAGTTTTCAAAGTTGTTTTATAAATTTTGAAGTAATTTGAAAAGGGATAAATTCTTAAAGTGTCCCCTTTTGATTTTAAACTTACATTTTAAAATGCAGACATAATTTGAGTATGGTTACTTAAAGCAAAGTTGTAGAACTTTGAATTTGGAACAACTTTTATTTTTGGAGATTTTCGAGTTACCATACAAATTTGAGAGTAATTTGAGAAATGAAGCAAGTGGCAATTTGGTAAATAGTTGGAACAGTGCAAGCAGGAAGACACCTCACCGTCGGTGAGCTTCCACTGGCTTCTACGCGTGCCCACAGGCTGCCACCTCTGGCTTCGATGTGTCCGCGCTAGCCATGGCGTGTCAAGCGCACCACTCACTGCCGCTCTTCGCTCACCTATTAAGTCTGGAGCGCCCTCTAGTCGCTCTTCCTCCTTTCCTCTGTTTTTCCCGTCAACGCCGCCTTGCTTCATTGAGCTCACGCCTAGAACCATCTCACCCTCCCAGTCTCAGCTGACCATGTCACCATGATTGCCATCACCTAGCGCCTCCTAGATCACCCACTTGCCCAGTTTCTTTCCCTTTGGTTTGCCCGGCATAACCTCGTCTTCTCCAACCCCGGCAAGGCTCCGCCGAGATCAGTTCCACTATGGACAGGGAGTTCGAGTGGGATTCTTGCTTTAGCTTTTGCTGTTTCTTGATCTTCATTCTCTCGTGATGCTCATGAGCTTGATCGTTGATCATTTGGTCAACTGCTTTCCTCAGAACAGAGCTTCACCGTGAGTACACGCCACCGCCATCGTCTCCAACATCGACGACTTAGCTCTAACTCGCCGTAGCTGTCGTTCTCTAGCGCATTAGCTTCTGGGTGAGCCACTGATCATGCTTGTGCAGTCTTCTTAACCTCTACTATGCTATAGCCATGGGACCATGGGACGCCGGTGGGTTTTGCTCTACCGTACCGCTATGCGTGTCGCTACCTATGTTATGGTGTGTCGTTAGTTCAATTGAGTGCTTGGATAAGTCCGTTTGGAGGTGCTGAGTACGCCAATGACCTTAGTTTCACTGGTGAGGTACTAAATCACCGAGCACACGTCGGCCGTGCTCCGCTGAGCTGCCATTGTTGCCGGCAAGGTCGCTCTAGTGACCTAGAGCTTCAACCTATGCCACCGGTGTGTGCGCAATGTCAAGGAGGTCGTGTTGGTCCGAGTCCCACCACCGGAGACCTCGCCGCTGGCGAGAATGCATCGGTTAGAGGCTCGCCATCGTGCTACTCTCACTGATGAGTGGGACCCCGATGTCAGTGACCGTTTATTTGAAAATGAATTTTTCTATTTTGCGGAAATGATTAAATAGTGTTGTGATTTGTTTATTTTGTGTAGAATTAAAAAGAGCTCCAAAAATTATGAAAATTTTTGTGTGACCTCTCTGAGACGTAAACTATTTAGGAAAAATATTAAATGTTACTTTTAATACATTTTGAATGGGATAAAAATTGCTCAAATTAATTAAGAAATGGGTTTTCATGATTTTTCTAGGCTTGTATAATTATCCAAAAATTATGAAAATTGTTTTTACACTTAGTTATCTTGTGATGAGCCTTCACAAAAATTTGGAGCTCAATTGGAAAAAGTTGATTTATTTCATAATTTTTGAATTAATTGTTTTATTAATAAAAACAAATATTAACTCTTAATGACTTAGGTTTTGTTTGAATTTGGGATTGAGTGATGACCTTGGGTTAGAAGCATAAAATGATCCTTGGCATTTAAAGTAAGTGTTTGAGTTTATAAAAAGGTTTAGTTAGTTTTTGGCTTGTAACTATACCGCGAAGGAAAGTTGTATTCATCGTCAAGCATCATGTTTTATATCTCGCATCATTTTAAACATGGTATTATTACTACATGTAGTGAACGAAAGTGAGAACATGGTAGTCAACCAAGCTATTGAGGAAGGTAATCCACCTATTTGGGTCAGGGTTTGATATCCGTGGAACATCTCCAGAACCTGACTTTTCTGACAATCAAGGCAAGCCCCGGATGCATATAACCTACCTTGTGTTTTACAAATTTATATCGCTTTTGCTTTTAAATACTGCATTAAGCAATTAGGAGTTGAGTGGAAACCTAATTGATGCATTACCAACCTTGTTTTTCCATATCAACCTTGTTACCAGTTCTAATTCGAGAATGTCTAGTTATGCTTAGCCATGCTTAGATAGATAAAAGTCGGGTGATTACCGGTCACCTATGTGGTATAAATGGATTTTTGGATATGATTGGTTATTTATGCTATCATGAGGTATAATCATGTGGAGTAATAAATCTAGACTAGGCGGACACGATGTATGAGAGCTACAAGACATGGATGTCTTGTGAGCGGGTTCTTTCCACCTCTGTCAATTAAGAACCATCCATTGTTGAATTGCATGAGGTGAGACTTTGTAGTACTAGCCACATACTCTAGTAAGCCTTAACTCGGCTATTCTATTATGAGAATGGCTACTCATGCACTAGGAGTGGAGAGATGGCGAGAGTAGCGTGTACCCACGTGGCAATGGGCTGGATTGGTGGAGTACTGTATTCTCGGGTGGCGCGGACCTATTCTTGTTTTAGAGGATCTAAGGGTAGGTTGGTATATGTAGGTCAGGGACCTACATATTTCATATGGTTGGGAATCCCTAGCTGGGTTATAATTGGTTCAAATCGTCGTTGCTCCTCAATTATGGAGACTCAACTCACTGTTCATCATCGTAGTTAATAAATGAAACTTGAGGAAGATTTGAGAAAGGGTTTGATATGAAGTTCATGATCTCAATACGGATCATGGTAGATTCATATATGATCTTGATGAGGGTTATATGTTGAAAGAAAGAATCTTGTTAGAGAGCTTTTACATAAAAGAACTTTGATTCTTGCTAAAGCCTTACCTTGAATCCCCGAGCCTGCATTCTTGAGTCTTATCTATTGTTTCTTCGGTTAAGTCTTGTTGAGTACTTTTGTACTTAGGGTTCATTAAACCCTTGTTGTAGGTGAGCCTCATGCGCAGGTCTACTTTGGACCGTGCTGCATGATGGTTTTTCAAATCGAAGATGATAAGTAAATGTGTGGCCCTTGGGCAGGGCACTTTATTGTGTGTTTTGTTTTATGTTACTAAGCTACTCCACTACTATGGTTTGTAATAATAATCGTACTTAGTTCAAAATGTTTGAAACAACTATTTTGTAACTAAGTTATTGTAAGACTTCCGCTATTTTGTTCTGATGTAAATTAATGAATAAACTGTTGTAATACTGTAATGACTCTATAATGGATCCTACTTAGAAGAAATTGTGGATGATTCGGGTTTCCCGAGAACACCCGATAGGCTTCTTAAGTTACTGGGAACATATGCATAGTCATTAGAGGTCCTTGGACAGTGATAGGTGCATGTGGGCCCTATAATTTAGGAGGTTCTGCCACAATGGCCGCCGTCGAGCTTGCTCCGACGATGCTCTGAGTCAACCGAGTGTACCACTCGATGCGGCTTAACTGAGACAAGTGTAGTGGTGGTGATGCTGTCATCAGAGACCTCACCGCTAGTGAGTTCTCACCAATGAAAGCCAGCGCTCTGCTCTGCCTCACTGACATGTGGGTCCTGTTGACCCACGGGGCCCTAGCTAGTCAGTTAGAGTTTTAAATGTTTTCTTTATTTGTTTTCATAGAATTAGATGCAAACTTCAAAAATCCATATCTTGTGCTAGGAGTGTCCAAATGGGGTGATCCAAATTTTGCTAGATTCATCATGAAGTGTACTATTTGATAAAAATATGAAACCTACTATTTGGGTTATTTTTCTAGGGGAATTAAATTAAGCTAGTAAAGTGCTTTTAAATTTATTTCTATCTCGTAAAATGCATAACTTGAGCTAGGGAAGTGATAAAATTGTGATTCTAATTTTTGGGTCTTGTGTTGGCATGCTCTAGCTTGGAAAAATACTAAACCTATAGTGGGCATACTTGGAATATGGTCTTTCTATTTCACCTTAATTAAATGCTAGTTTTTGGTGAAATTAATTGGGGTAAAAATACATAACTTATGATCATGCAAATTTTGACACTAGTGTTCTTATGCTAGGATGAAAGTAAGGAAAATATGAAATATGTTGTTTGACACTTTTCACTATGCTAAACTATTTTTACTTAAATAAGCCTATGCAACTTGTCATTTTTGAAATGGCATGAAATTTGTACAGTAGACTATTGGGGAAATATGTAACCTACTGTAATTTTCTCCGAATTTATTGATCACTAGAAATAATTATCCTCTAAAACACCCTATTATATAAGTAAATTAATAAATGCACATAAGTAAATTATTTGGGCTTAACCATGATGTTTTCTATGGTGCTTGTGATGCATATGATCTATTGATATTAGTAGTTGTGCTTGGAATTAATTGGTTATAGGCAGCTAGTTAATTATTGCTTTATAATTCAACTAGATGGCTGCATGAGTAGTTTCTGTTGTGGTGACAAATTCATGATGATAATGATCTTTTCTACACAACTTGTTAATAACAAAGTTGTAGATAACTTACTCATGTAGCTTGTACAAAAAGTTGATGGTCATAGGCCTAATGGTTTGAAAATTGTAGCTTTTAAAATTCTACTGTCAGATTTGCTTATCCTCTGGACAGATCTGAAAGATTGAATTGTTTGATCTAGATAGCTACTGAGTCATCTTATGATGATTATAAGAAAGTTGTAGACAATTTTATAAGCTTTCCAGAAAATCAAAGATCATATTATTTTGGATGTGTAAAACTCCAGTTATGGTAAAAACAAGTGGTTGTTGTTTTGCAATCTAGAAATTGCTTAAATGGAAACTTGTTTAATTACTAGAGAGGAGATATGCACCTACTCAGCAAAAGAAAATTTATCTTGTTATCACTTTAATACATTACTATTAAGGACACTTATGAGTATGCATTTTATCATATCATATCATCCATGTCATTATCTATGCATCCATGATATCTTATTTCATGCTCATACATATAGGATCCCCCGAAGGAGTAACCCCACTGGAATTCGAAGAAGATGCGGAGGAGAATTAGGAGACACCACAGCCAGCAGCTCCTGAAGGCAAGGAGCCAGCTACTGAGGAACTTTCAGAGTGCCCTGACCACCGACCCACTTCTTTCCTAAAGGGCAAGCCCCAAAGCATTTTAAGCCTCCTATGTTTTACAAAATATCACTTGAGTCCTTTATGTTTGATGCATTAGGTTGTAAAAATTTATTTGGAAACACTTGATACATAGAACTACCTTATCTAGATATATATACCTTTAACCCTATATAGGTCTAGGATTGAATATATGCTTAGACCGGTAGAAGTTGGGTGATTTTCTGTCACCTACAAGATATTGGTGGATACCGGAGAATGGTTGGCTATATTTGCTATCATGGAACAGAACCATGGGGTAATGTTACTAGAGGCCGAGCGAAGTCTATGTGTAGGTTGACTCATGTGATTCCATCTGTGCCTATTAAGGACTGCATCATTGGAGGCCCTCTTGTCATTTTGAATGCATGCCTCTCACTTAGCTGGCCAGATAACTTGTTCTGACCATGAAGCCGAGTAGCTCAACTCAGGCTAGGCCTTGTTTTGTTGGAGTGCTCATAGCGGAGATAGTAAGGATGTGCGAGGAGCCGGTGTGAGGCCAAGGGCAGGTTAGAGTCCTAATCGACCTAGCATCCGGTAGTGTCCCTGATTGTGTGGCGCTAATCAAACCCACAAATTGGACCTGAGTTGTACCAAAGGTGACCATTGAGCTGGTCTACCTGGGATTGTGTTAGGAATACTGCCCAGCTAGTTGCAATTGATTCAAATCACCATCTCTCTCGGATAGTGAGAAACTTGACGGAGCCCCTTATCGTAGTAATTGGATTGTGGAATATGATGGTTTTGATTAATATGAAAATCTTACACCGGCTATGGTTACTATTGTTATGCTACTAAATGACATACCTCATGTTTGGCATAGGTTAGTTGCTAATCCAAAGATGAATAACTATAATTAACTTGATGACTGAATTATAGAATGCATAGCTGAATTAGTGGCTTTTTATGCAAAATGGTGTCAAGCTAGCTCCACTTATAAAGCCTTGCATGATTATTGGAGTCACTTTATTTTTGGTTTATGATGGGTAAGTCTAGTTGGGTACCTTCTTGTACTCAGGGTTTATTTCCCACTTGTTGCAGATAACACAATCTTTCATGGCTATTGTAAGAATTGCTTCTGTCCCGCTGTGGATGAGGAGTTGGCCATGGGCAAGGCGCTTCTACTTGTATATCTTATCTATGACGCTTTTGTGGGTGGTGATCATGAACTGGCTTGTATTAAACAATGGTGTGAGATGATGATTTTAAAACTACTTTGCATCCACTATTATTACTTTATTTGGAATTTGGGTTGTAATAACTTCAATCATACTCTGATGTATGGCAATGTATTTGTGAACTCTATGTAACATGTGGCATGTATGTTGAATCATGTATGATCTTGGTTGTATGTTGGAGATGAATCGAGACCCTTCGTGGTACTCGATGGACTACCGGGTTTATATGGGCTCAAGTATGATAGTGCGGCCACTTGTGGGCTGCCATTGTACTTGTGCTCTTATAAATTGGACAGTTCTGTTATAGCTAGCATCAGAGCAAGATTTAACATTATTGCGATATGTGTATTTAAAACAAAAGTCTTTGTTTTATAAAAACCAGTTTTTAGCAACTTATAACTATATATATAACTGTTCTAAAATTTGAATCTAAGGTGTGCCAGTGATCATTTCCCTTTTGCCCAGTTAAGGATTTCAGGTGGCTAAATAAGTACTTACATAGGGGTTTTTATTTTCATCATCCATATGATGTGCTATTGTATGGATGCCATTCACTTGAGTGATAATGTATGGATCAAATGCCTCTACGCCCAAGGTAAGATGATGAGTGGCATGACCGCAAGTTGTGAGCATGTGGTCTAAGGGGAGAGGTAGCTTTGATACTGAAGTATATATATGTCTCATATATATATACTAAGGTATTTAATTGTGGGTTAGCTTTGATACGACTATATATGCATATTTACAGGTGTGTATGGGACGTGTTTACTTTCAGGTAGCTTTGATATGGAAGTATATATATGGGTATATATATGGAAGTATTTAGCTTACAACCTAGAGCCTAGATTTTCATTTCTGCATGTGCAAATGTGGGGCTAGGCTGAAATGAAATTCTTGTGTAGGTACTCTAACAACAAAACGTGCAGCCCGACTAGTTACATTTATATATGAGAGAACGTATGTATGCCACCAGTGTATGTCGCTAGAAGTTTCAATTTTCCTAAGTTTGTGTGGACGTATGGAACGTGCATGCATCATGATAAATCATTCATTACATACTTGCATTGTTCCTCCCCTTATAAGTTTCTTATTAGGTTAAGTAACTATTTTCTATTATAATGTTGTTCTCATGAGAGTTGCACCATTTTTGCTACAGATGGCAGCTTATTACCCACCAGAAGGGAACGAGACATTCTTGGGTTTCATTGGCACACCTACCTTGCTCTAGAGAGTGTTGTATTTTGTGGGGTACACAGAGCTGCCCCAATACTTTTGGACATAGAGGCATGTGTAGGAGGAACCATGGTATGAGGTGCAAGTGTCCATCCTAGCTTGTACACGGGCACTATAGTACCAGGGTTGGAAAGTGGAGTTTGAGGGAAGAACCCCACGGGAAGGTGCTCAAGTGGCAGCCTTTGAGATCTTGAGCACACTTTGTTAGAAGCATGGTGATTCACTCACCAACAGTGTAGCGGGATCTATTCCTTAGGTGGATCTAGCTATGGCAGCTTGGAGGCAGCATGATCGCATTTCTATGGTGCGGGACCATGATGAGCGGGCACAGAGCTCGAGTCCTGCTATGAGTGCTATATTCGCTATCATGCAAATGTTTTATGCCTAAGAGGATGCCCGCTATTTCTGGCAAGAGTCTTATAACATCTATGTGAACATGCTCATGGAAGCTAGGGAAGTACAACGAAGGCTAAGAAGCATATGCATAAGCACAAGAAGACATCTAAGGAGCTCTTTGGGACACTGTTGATGCTCATATAGTGTTGGGAGCCCTCTAGACTCAGATGGAGAATGCTATTGCAGATAGGAACATAGCACAGGCAAAGACACAGGGCCACTCATGCTCAGAGGGTGCAGGCAATCCAGCAGAGGGATGAGGCCTACCATCTTGTAGAGGCTAGAGAGGAGGCTAGGACTAGGACTATGGTTCTAGCTAGGCGGCTAGAGAATGACTACCAGTCGGAGGGAGGTGGAGTACCGATGTTAGATTCAGGAGCACTAGAACACCATTGTGGAGCTTCGACATGATGTTCATTGCCTAAACAACATCATTAATCCTATTCCTCCCCCAGTTGCCACAAAAGAAAAAGAGGAAGATCCAAAAATATTCATGGAAGATGACGGTTGGGAAGAGGAAGAGGAAGAACAACTTGTGCCTATGGACAATGACGAGTCAAATGCTATGTCCGGTGTTGACAGTGACCACTCTAAGGCATAACTCAGCTATAGTGCTCAGCTAGATGTGTTAGCTCCTTATCTTTTTTGATCTTTTATGTAATGGACATGTGATTTAAGTTTCAATCTTTAGATGTATTGTTAATGTAACATTGGAACCATGCATGTTGGTCCATGTTGGTTGGAATTTTAATTAAATCCTAGTTTTGTTTTGCTGGTGAAATGTGACATGCATGTTAACGCGTTGCGAGTATGATAAGTGATCAAATTGGTGATGTTATGTTGTGACAATGAATTATTGTGCCTCTGTTTTATTGTATGAATTTAAGATTCTCTCCAATAATATCAGTTTGGCAAGATTATAAAATTCTTTTGCAACCTCTTGACATAATCCAATAATCACTTATTGTTGTAATTTTGTAGATGCCTCACACACGTGCTGGGGCCAGCACCAGCCAAAATGGTGGCGACGATGGTGACCTACCACCACCACTGCCACCCTTCGCAAATGAATTTTTCGCACAGTTCTTGGGGAATCAAAGAGTGATGGAAGAAACACTGCACCTCATTGTGCAGAATACCGCTTGTGCCCACCAGCAAAACCAAGGGCCTAAACCAAACTAGTATAGCTCCTTCAAGGTTTTTTTGGACACTAAGCCTCTGGTCTTCAAAGAGGCAGAAGAACCGCT
The DNA here is from genome assembly GCF_019320115.1 of Miscanthus floridulus. Classification (NCBI taxonomy): domain Eukaryota; kingdom Viridiplantae; phylum Streptophyta; class Magnoliopsida; order Poales; family Poaceae; genus Miscanthus; species Miscanthus floridulus. The sequence continues at coordinate 56,994,905 of NC_089585.1, forward strand.
CCAAGCAGATGAGTGGTTGAATACCATTGAGCAAAAGTTTTGCTTGCTGAGAGTCACTAAACCCATGAAGGTAGAGTACGCATCCCATCAGTTGCAGCAGCTAGCAGGAATTTGGTGGACCCATTATATGTCTTCCCTACCTACAAATGCAAATGTCACCTAGGATCAATTCAAGGCAACATTTAGGGGGCATCATATTCCCCAAGGGCTGATACGCATGAAGGCAGCTAGGTTCATGAAGCTCACCCAAGGGACCAAGACTCTTATAGAGTATATGCATGCATTCAATAACTTGTCCCGCTATGCCCCAAAATTTGTTCATACAGAAGTAAAGAAGATTGAAAGTTTTAAGAGGGGCCTTAACACGAAGTTGATGAAAAACAATGGCCAACTCCAAATGTGCTACATACAACAACTTCATTAGTGATGCCCTCAAATAGGAAAACCAGAACATCCTACATGTGGTAGCCAAAGGCTGCAAATGGGTAACTGAGGTAGGTGCCTTAGGTTCCTTTCACTCTAGGGCTCCAGTGGCAGCTAGGCCATAATTCCATCCCCCAACACCTAAATTCATGCCTCCCTAGTAGAAAGCACAGGCCAGTCATCCTCAATAGGTGTGTCGCAAAGCCTTCACTATTGCCATACCCAAGGGTAAAATAGGCTAGGGAAGCTCCACAGGGCCAAAAAGCAATCTACCATGCTTTAATTGCAACCAAACCGTCCATTGGGCTAGGGAATGCCCATATAAGAAGGGTGCAAATCAGAATCAAAGCAACCAAAAGCAAGCTAATCCAAAGGCACGTCCTAGATACGTGCACTATATAGCCATGGAGGAGATTCCCGTAGGGAACTCGTGACTGCTGGTATGTTCCTTGTAAACAAGCACCCCATAATTGTTTTATTTTATTCTAGAGCTTCTCATTCATTTATGAGCCAAACATTTGCATCTAAGCATGATCAGAAGATAATTAAGGTAGACAAGGATGGTTATAGTATAAGTTCAGCTGGAGCTACTATCTCTACAAACCAAATAGTTAGAGATGTGCTTATCTCTATACAAGAGAGGGAATATAATGTGGATCTCATAGTATTGCCTGGGTTAGCCATAGATGTGGTTTTGGGCATGAGTTGGATGAGTGGTCATGGAGTTCTCATTGTCATGTTCACTAGAACAATTATGCTGAGGGAACCCAAGGGGGTAATGCTTTTCTAGTACCACTTCCTAAAAGTTTTGATCTTCAAAACTTGTCATGTGCCATCCAAACCACTACTGTCTATGATATTCTAGTAGTTTGCGAGTTCCTGGATGTATTCCTAGATGAATTGCTTGGTTTGCCACTAGATAGGGATGTGGAGTTTAAGATTGAGTTAGTGCCAGGTACAGTACCTATCTCAAGAAGACCCTATAGGATGCCACCCAATGAGTTAGCAGAACTTAAAATTTAGCTACAAGAACTTTTGGACAAAGGTCTCATTCGACCTAGTTTGTCTCCCTAGGGTTGTCTAGCTTTATTTGTGAAGAAAAAGGACAAATTGTTACGGATGTGTGTGGACTATAGGCCGCTTAATGTCGTAACCATTAAGAACAAGTAGCCTTTGCCTCGTATTGATATTTTGTTCGATCAATTGGCAAGAGCAAAGGTATTCTCTATAACACCCTAGGTGTTAGGCTTGCATAAATTGACTTGCTTTGCATGAGCATGAGCATCAAGCATTCATATTTAAGCTTTTACAATTGAAACATGTGTTTGAAACATTTGCAACATTGCTTGTTATTTCATGTTTCCATGTGTATATGCATATGATCATGAGTGAATACATGTAATTGGTTGATATGAGTCACAAAAACATATTAGCAACACTTAGGTTAGCAAATGGAACCTTGTTCATGAAGGTCACCTTTCATGATCAAGTACTCAAGTGATGTTATATGTGTTGACCTAGATAAGCCCTATGTGGGACCAATGCATGAAATGAGTGTGTGACCTTACAAATAGCTTAAACATGTTTAGAAGATCATGATGAACAACTTTGGTATTTATGGCTAGGGCTAAATGGGTCACTAGGTCATAGTTCAAGTACAAGTCATCTTTTTAATGAAGCATGTTTGACCAAGTTTGAATCATATGCTAGAGACCTTGCATGTAGGTGGTCACTAAAGCAAAGTTGTAGTATTTGATATGGGGAACAACTTTTATTTTTGGGTCATAGACTGGTTTAGCTCTTAACATGCTTGAATTAGGCTCACAAAAATCATCAAATCACTATTTGCAACACTTCGCAAATTTTGCAAAGTCAGTTTAACTAACAATGTTGATGCAGCCACCTTTGAGATGACATTACTCCTTAACCATTGAGAATTAGGTCTTGATCGTTTAAGAAGAATTGTAGGTGGTATGTAGGTTTACAATTTTCGTTTAGGTTGCTTGCACGCTGGAGCCACGGATTAGCTGATTCATCACCGTGAAATCACGTCGTCAGGCTCGGCTTCGGGGCACTGAACGAACTAAATCAACTGATTCAGTGGCTGACTATCACTAGAGCAGAGCCACCGCGTGGAGCCAGAAGCTAGCCGCGCGTCGTCGGTGCCCTGCCTAGCACGACCAAGCTAGGCCAGAGCCAGCTTTATCACCCCAGCGCCCACCTAATCCATCTTGCGCTCCCATTTTGTTTTCACTGGCTTCCTCCTTCGCCATTCGCAATAGCCGCCGCAGCACAGAACTCCCGCCGTCACCCTTGCCGGCGCCAGCTCGCCCTCGCCGCTCCTCCATCACCACAGCCACCCCGTCTTACTCACACAGTCCCATCGCACCTGCCTTGCTAGCCAAAAATGCACTGGTAAGCTTCTGTGCCGCGCGTGGTCCTTACCGATGTCCGCCACTGAGCTCCGTTGACATGGTCATATGTACACCGCCTCCAACCGCCACTCGCCACATTAGTCGGTGATATAGATTCGCCGTAGCTTGTATTTACTTGGCCGAACCCTATTTCAAGCCTTCACGGCCGATTCTAGTGTATTCCCGTCGTCCCGCCTCGCTGCGCCATCGTAGCCGTCCACCATGGCCATCGGTGAAGAGCTTCTGTGCTCCTTCCAGCCATACAAAGGCCACCACCGGGTGTGGGTGAATGAGTAGATCATGTGGGTGTAGTTGCTACCGCCGACAAGCTCACCGGCGATGAGCTCTGGCCGCGCAGGCATTGTGCAACGCCGCTGCCCTGTTTTGTTTCACAGACGCATGGGGTCAACTGTTATGCGGGTCCCGCCTGTCAGCGATAGTAGTGAAGAAAGCTAGTCCATTTATTTTAGTTTTGATGCAATCTTTGAAAATTTGTAAGTTGAGCTATAGACATCCAAAATTTGTGAACCAAATTTTGTAGTGTTCCTTAGGAAGTGTAGTATTTAGGAAAAGTATGATATTAGCATTTGTAGTAGAGTTTTTGGAGGATTTAAATGGAAACTTGAAATGTATTTTTAAATGTATGTAAACTTGTTTATTTTATATCTAGAGTTCCTGTGCTCCAAAAATTATGAAATTTTTGTGGTAAGCTGTTCTTGACTAGTATAAGCTCTGGTAAAAATTTGAGGGTCAGTGCATGTATAGATTTGTAGTTATAGATTTTCCTTTTGTAATTAGGTGATCCTTGCATGAATTTTTATAAATTATTTATGAATCCAATATGCATGAAATTTGTTGGAGGTTGTCCTAGTACCATGTGGATGCTAAGAAAAATATAAAATCTATTGCTTGACACTTTTCACTAGGGTTTTCTATTTATGCTATTTTAAGCCTTTATGACTTGTCATTTTTGTGTAGGATGTTTTACTTGGTAAAATGGTATGAAACTTTTGCAGTAGTCTATTGGTAGCACTAGTAAGCCACTGTAAATTTCTGAGAATTTATTATGTACATTTAGTATATGGTTATTATTTAACCTAAGTATCTAAATAAAATAATAAAGGAATTTAAATAAATAGTTTGGGATTGGACATTATGATTTCTTAAGTTCATTTGATGTCCTTGAACTATTGGTATACTTGTTGAAGTCAGATCTAGAAAGTTTATATGCAATAGAAATATCGTTGCTTTATAATTCGGGTAAAAAGGGTTTTTGGACAGATTCTGTGATTTGGTATGTTGCATAACAAAGGTGTAGATAACTTCTTCATTTATCTTGTGTTAAAATTTCAGAGCAATAGGCCAAAGGGTTTAGGAGTTATAGCAGTTTGAAGTTAGTATCCCAAAATGCTTGCTCTCTGGAATTTCTGGACAACACTGGATTGATTGTCTGTTTTGGTTAAGTTAAAGTGTAAATTAGCTTTTGGTGATTAATAAGAGCTGTAGACAATTTTATAAGCTTTCCAGAAAGTCCAAGATCACAGCATTTGGATAAGTAGAACTTCAGTTACGAGTAAAATGAATAGCTGCTATTTTGTGATATAGTAGATGCATTGTTGAAGTAGTTAATTAAATAATTAAGAAGAGATATGCACATACTCAGTAAAACATGATACAATTGTTATCACTTCAAAGCGATGATGTTAAGAATACTTACAAGAATGCATTCATCATGTATCATCATATTATACTTGTTAGCATGTATGCATTCGCAATATCTTATGCCATACTCATGAATCTAGGATCGACGTCTAGGATCGACGGAAGAGATAACGTTGCTGGAGTGCAATGAAGGAGAGGAAGGGGACCAGCAGGAGATTCCTCAAGGCGCAGCTCCCAAAGAAGAGGAGCAGATCCCTGAAGAGCTTCCGGAGTGCCCTGATCACCGCCCCACTTCCTTTCTGAAAGGCAAGCCCCGGAGCATTCTAGGTCTCCCAGTATTTTACAAAATATTACTCAAGTCCTTATGATTGATGCATTAGGTTATAAGAGTTGATTGGAACCACTTGATGCATATAAATTCCTTGTCCAGATATATACACCTTTAACCTAGTGTAGGTCCAGGATCGAATATATGCTTAGCCATGGTTAGACCGGTATAAGTCGGGTGATTTCCTGTCACCTGCGAGATATAGGGGATACCACAGCATGGTTGGCTATATTTGCTATCATGGAAAAGAACCATGGGGTAAAAGTAAATCAAGGCCGGGTGGAGTGTATGCGTAGGTTGAATCATGTGATTCCATCTATGCCGATTAAGGACCATACCGTTGTTGGCACTGTTTGACAAGATTGAACGCATGCCTATCACTTAGCTGGCCGGATAACTCATTCCGACCACGAAGCCGAGTAGCTCAACTCAGGCCAATCCCCATTCTGTTGTGCGCTCCTTGCGGGTGTCAGACTGAGCCCAAGGGCAGGCTGGGCCTAAACGTCCTGGCATTTGATGTTCCTGATTGTGCGGCGCGGTACGAACCCGTGAAATACGTACCTAAGTTATACCAAAGGTGACCTAAGGCAACTAGTGATCTGGTCTGCCTAGGTTTGTGTTAGGAATAAATTCCCAGCTGGTTAAAATCGATTCGAAATGCCATCTCTCCCGGATAGTGAGAAACTTGGCTAGTACCAACATCGTAGTAATTGTATTATGGAATACGATGGTTCGAATGAACATGGAATTACAATACCTGCTATGGTTACTATTGTATGTTATTAAAATGATATACCATATGTTTGGCATAGGATAGTTGCTAATTTAGAGATGGATAGTCATAATTAACTTGATAACATAATTAAAATTTTATAATTGATTTAATCGCTTTTTATGCAAAATGTTGTTAAGCTATCTCCATTTATACAGCCTTGCATGATCCTTGGAGTCATTTTATTTCTGGTTTATGATGGGTAAGTCTAGCTGAGTACCTTCTCATACTTAGGGTTTATTTCCCATTATTGCAGATGGCACTGTGTATCATGGTTATTGCAAGAGTTGCTTCTATCCCGCTGTGGATGAGGAGTAAGCCTTGGGCAGGCTTCTTTATTAATCCCTCTACATGCTTTTGTGGACTGTGATCGTATATTGGCACTGTATTAAACTATGTTGGAAACTTTACTTTCAAACTTAATTTGCTTCCACTTTTATCCATTAAACTTGGTTTGTAATAACTTTGTTTAATACTATGATGATGGAAATGTATCTGTGAACTTTATGTAATATGTGACATGTATGTTAAATTAAGTACGATCTTGGTTGTTGTAAATTGTTTATCGAGACCCCTTGTAATAGAACTGACCAATTTATAAGAGCACAAGTACGAAAGCAATCACCGGAGTGATCAAACCGGCATACTTGAACCCATATAAACCCGGTAGTCAACTAAAACCACGAAGAATTTCAAACCAACATGCATACAACCAAGATCACAATAATTCAACATAACAAGCCACATGTTACATACATTTCACAAGTAGTTCACAAGTACCTCATACATCAGAGTTCACATAGTTATTACAAAACGAGTTCACAAATAGCGGAAGCAAAGTAGTTTGAGACCACCACACACACTTAGTTTAAATACAAGCCAGCTCCATAGTCATATCCAGCAAAAGCAGTAAGATAAGATAACATAGATGATCATGCCCATGATCTAGTCTTCATCCCCCATAGGGTGGAGACAATACTTGCAGTAGCTGTTATAGAGCACGTCATCTGCAAAAAGGGGGAATAAACCCTAAGTACGAGAATGTACTCATCTAGACTTACCCGTCGAAAACCAGAAATAAATGACACCAAGGAGTATGCAAGGCTTTATTGGTGGATCATGCTTGACAACCATTTTGCATAAAGCTTTAGTGATATGAGAGCATAATTTACATTATTAGTAAGCAGCAAATTATCCAAATTAACCTATCAACTGGATTAGCACCTGTACCAGAGCAAGCAATTTATTAACTCCAAACATTCATAACCATATCCGGTATAATGTTGTATCATCATCATCATCGATTTAACCATCAAGTTCCATTAAGTGCATCTATGTTGCCGCTGCTCAGTCAAGTTCTCACTATCCGGGAGAGACGGTGATTCGAATCGATTCCTATCCAGCTGGAGGGGTATTCCTAACACAAACCCAATCAACCTGATCAGTGGTTTCCTCGGGTCACCTTTGGTACAACTCAGGAATCGCGGGTCCACATAGCGCCGCACTCTCAGGGAGTCCACTCTGCCAGGTGGTCAATCTCACCTTTTGGACTTATGCCAATGGCTAACCACACATCCTTACTACCGCCAGAGTGTGCACTTTCACTTCTCGGCTTCTGGCCTGAGTTGAGCTACTCGGCTTCGCAGTCGGAACGAGTTATCTAGCCAACTAAGTGATAGGCATGCGTTCAACATGACATGAGGACATCCAGCAAATCGGTCCTTAACCAACATAGACGGGGATATATCCACACCCAAGACCTCCTTGCCTTGTTGCTTCTTTATCGACATCCCGCCCGGTCACAATTCATTATTAACACATGGTTATTTTCCACAATAGCAAATATAGCCAACCATGACCAGACATCATCCTAACTTGCAGGTGACAGGAAATCACTTGACTTTTACCGGTCTAAGAAAGGCTAAGCTTTGATTCGCTCCTGGACCTAAATAGGATTCAGGGTACGTTTACTGGACAAGGAATAGATATATATGCAACAAGTGTTTGCATCCAGTTCCTATCACTTAATGCATCACAAATAAAGATACTCAAAGTAACCATTTTCAAAACATAGGAGACTTAGAATGCTCCAGGGCTTGCCTTTTAGAAAAGACGAAGGCTGGTGATCAGGACACTCAAGAACTTCTTCGTCGGCTCGTTCTTCGGGTGTCTGCACCTCCTGCTCCTGAGCTTGCTGCTGTTCCTCCGGAAGTACTTGCTCGAATTCCAGAAGCGTGACTCCCTCTGGAACACCTATTGTAGGCATATGCATAGTATAAGAATCATGCATGCACAAGAGATGGAAGGTGATGATGAAATGTACAATCATGTATGGATGGACGCATGAAAGACATGATGATACAAGATTAACATCAATTTTAGCGAGTAGGTGCATAACTCTTTTAGAAAACAAGAATGGCACACTCACCAAGTTCTAATAATCTAAGATAAAGTTGTTCATCTTCAGTAAGAGGTCTAGCACCTGCAACTAACAATTTATCTTAATTAGCCTATCATCTAAATCATCACATCAACTCATATAAAGCAAACAAGTCATTCACTGCACTCAACAGTTTTCAGGCTGCAAACAGCAGCTACAAGTTTGATCAATAACAGGAGTTGTACAGATCCAAATACCATGATTTAAGACTTTCTGGAAAGCTTATAAAATTGTCTACAACTTTAATTTAATCACCAAAGTCTAATTCAAATTCAAACTAGGTCACCCAGACTGATCTTGCAAAACTGTCCGTGAATTCCAGAGAGCAGGCAGTTGGGAGTGCTGCCTTCCAACTGACATAACTCTCAAACTACTAGGCCAAATGTCTTGAAATTTTAACACAAGCTAGATAAACAAGTTTCCTACAACTTTGTTATTGACCACTTTCCCAGCAACCCAATTTATCATGGTGAACTTTATAAAGTTCCCAGAACTGTCTAGAAAGACACAATGCAAGAAAATAATTATTAACTTACGTTGTAACCATACAAACGGACAAAACCAACTTTACTAACTCATCATACATGTTGAAAGAACACCAGAAAACATAGTGTCCATTCCTAAATAAATTATTTTCATGCCTTTAATAATTTATTTAGAGACTTAGGTTAAATAATAAACATATGTCCAAAGTGTACAGAAAATTCCACAAAAATTACAGTAGCTTATACATGTCCCCAATAGGCTACTACATAAATGTCACATCATTTGAACAAGTATCACATCCTACACCAAAATGACAAGGCATAAAGGCTTAAAATGACATAAATGGAAAACCCTAGTGAAAAGTGTCAAGCAACAGATTTTATATTTTTCCTAGCATAATTAAGGTACTAGGACATCCTCAAACAAATTTCATGGTCATTGGCTTCATAACTAAATTACTAAAATTCACACAAGGATCCTCCGATGATAAAAGGAAAATCTATAAATCAAAAACCATACATGCACAGACTCTCAAATTTTTACCAGAGCTTCTACTCATCAAGAAGAGCTCACCCACAAAATTTCATAATTTTTCCAAAAAGGGAGCCAACATGCAAGTTCCAGAGATTACATCCCAGTCTCTAGCTGAAATTAAGTTACGTGTTCTTCCAAAAGAAAACAAAAGATAGGCTCTAGTGCATCTAGCTTAATGCTATAGCCAAACTACACATCTTCATCAGTGTCAGCATCGATGACTCCAACCAAGCCACTGGGGTCTGTTGGCGTGAGGCGGGACAACCACTTCAACGTCATACCACAGCATCCTTCCTTCAGCCTCCCCTTGCATCCAAGTATAACGAGGCGGCTCCGCATATCCCACTGAATGTAGCACTCTCAACAACAGGGTTGGGGTGCCAAACACATGAAGGAATGTGCTGCTCCTGGGCGGTAGTGCTGGTGCGGCCATCAGTGGTGATGTTGCAATTTGGGTGTGGGAGGATTATCTTAAAGGATGAGAAATATATAACGGAATAATTAAACATAAGGGAGGGAGTGATGTAAAAATGTAATGGCATGAGTGGACATGATGCATGCACATTCTATACGTCCTCACGAATCTTAAGAAAAATTTAAAATTCTAACAACATAGATGGTGGCATACATACGTTCTCTCATATATGTGTCTAGTCGAGCTACACGTTGCGTTGTTAGTGTACCTGCAGACAAATTCATTGCAGCCCATCCCAACAAAAGAGAAATAAGCACATAATGAAAGCAGTAAACTAAGATACTCGCCATATATACATCCCCGAATATATATACTTCGATATCCAAAGCTACCCGATAGATACACCCACAATTAAGTACCTTCATATGTACATGTGTGCAACATGTAAACATTACGGTAACCACAACTAACTCTCCCCTAGACTGATAGTTGGATGGTCATGCTCTCACAACTCACTTATCCGGGCGTAGAGGCAATTGATCCATATATTACCACCCAAGCGGATGGCATCCATACAATAGCACGTCATATGGACGACGAAATAGAATGCAAGCAATTACCCCCCAAAGTCATTACTTAAATAAGCCACCTAAAAGTCCATATTTGGGCATAGAGGATATGACCACTGGCACACTTAAGTAAAATTTCAGATTTGAACACACCTATATATAACCTTTGTTTTAAATACCCATATGACATGTTTAATGTTGAATCTAGCTCTGATGCTAGCTGTAACAGAACCAACCAATTTATAAGAGCACAAGTATGAAAGCAATCATCGGAGTGATCAAACCGGCATACTTGAACCCATATAAACCCGGTAGTCAACTGAAACCATGAAGGATTTCAAACCAACTTGCATACAACCAAGATCACAGTAATTCAATATAACAAGCCACATGTTACATCCATTTCACAAGTAGTTCACAAGTACCTCATACATCAGAGTTCACATAGTTATTACAAAATGAGTTCACAAATAGCGGAAGCAAAGTAGTTTGAGACCATCACACACACTTAGTTCAAACACAAGCCAGCTCCATAGTCATATCCAGCAAAAGTAGTAAGATAAGATAACATAGATGATCATGCCCATGATATAGTCTTCATCCCCCATAGGGTGGAGACAATACTTGCAGTAGCCGTTATGGAGCACGCCATCTACAACAAGGGGGAATAAACCCTGAGCACGAGAATGTACTCAGCTAGACTTACTCGTCGAAAACCAGAAATAAATGACACCAAGGAGTATGCAAGGCTTTATCGGTGGATCATGCTTGACAACCATTTTGCATAAAAGCTTTAGTGATATGAGAGCATAATTTACATTATTAGTACGCAACAAATTATCCAAATTAACCTATCAACTAGATTAGCACCTGTACTAGAGCAAGCAATTGATTAACTCCAAACATTAGTAACCATATCTGGTATAATGTTGTATCATCATCATCGATTTAACCATCAAGTTCCATTAAGTGCATCTACGTTGCCGCTGCTCAGTCAAGTTCTTACTATCCGGGAGAGACGGCGATTCGAATTGATTCCTATCTCGCTAGAGGGGTATTCCTAACACAAACCCAATCAACCTGATCAGTGGTTTCCTCGGGTCACCTTTGCTACAACTCAGGAATCGCGGGTCCGCGCAGCGCCGCACTCTTAGGGAGTCCACTCTGCCAGGTGGTCAATCTCACCTTTTGGACTTATGCCAATGGCTCCCTGCACATCCTTACTACCGCCAGAGTGCGCACTTTCACTTCTCGGCTTTCGGCCTGAGTTGAGCTACTCGGCTTCATGGTCGGAACGAGTTATCCGGCCAACTAAGTGATAGCATGCGTTCAACATGACATGAGGACGTATAGCGAATCAGTCCTTAACCGACACAGATGGGGATAGATCCACACCCAAGACCTCCTTGCCTTGTTGCTTCTTTATCGACATCCCGCCCGGTCACAATTCGTTATTAACACATGGTTATTTTCCACGATAGCAAATATAGCCAACTGTGACCAGACATCATCCTAACTTGCAGGTGATAGGAAATCACCTGACTTTTACCGGTCTAAGCAAGGCTAAGCTTTGATTCACTCCTAGACCTAAATAGGATTCAGGGTACGTTTACTGGACAAGGAATAGATATATATGCAACAAGTGTTTGCATCCAGTTCCTATCACTTAATGCATCACAAATAAAGATACTCAAAGTAACCATTTTCAAAACATAGGACACTTAGAATGCTCCGGGGCTTGCCTTTTAGAAAAAACGAAGGTTGGTGATCAGGACACTCAAGAACTTCTTCGTCGGCTCGTTCTTCGGGTGTCTGCACCTCCTGCTCCTGAGCTAGCTGTTGTTCCTCTGGAAGTACTTACTCGAATTCCAGAAGCGTGACTCCCTCCGGAACACCTATTGCACGCATATGCATAGTATAAGAATCATGCATGCACAAGAGATGGAAGGTGATGATGAAATGTACAGTCATGTATGGATGGACGCATGAAAGACTTGATGATACAAGATTAACATCAATTTAACGAGTAGGTGCATATCTCTTTTAGAAAACAAGAACGGCACACTCACCAAGTTGTAATAATCTAAGATAAAGTTGTTCATCTTCAGTAAGAGGTCTAGCACCTGCAACTAACAATTTATCTTAATTAGCCTATCATCTAAATCATCACATCAACTCATATAAAGCAAACAAGTCATTCACTGCAGTCAACAGTTTTCAGGCTGCAAACTATAGCTACAAGTTTGATCCATAACAGGAGGTCTACAGATCCAAATACCATGATTTAAGACTTTCTGGAAATCTTATAAAATTGTCTACAACTTGCATTTAATCACCAAAGTCTAAGTCAAACTCAAACTAGGTCACCCAGACTGATCTTGCAAAACTGTCCATGAATTCCAGAGAGCAGGCAGTTGGGAGTGCTGCCTTCCAACTGACATAACTCTCAAACTACTAGGCCAAATGTTTTGAAATTTTAACACAAGCTAGATAAACAAGTTTCCTACAACTTTGTTATTGACCACTTTCCCAACAACCTAATTTATCATGGTGAACTTTATAAAGTTCCCAGAACTGTCCAGAAAGACACAACGCAAGAAAATAATTATTAACTTACGTTGTAAACATAGAAACGGACAAAACCAACTTTACTAACTCATCATACATATTGAAAGAACACCAGAAAACATAGTGTCCATTCCTAAATAAATTATTTTCATGCCTTTAATAATTTATTTAGAGACTTAGGTTAAATAATAAACATATGTCCAAAGTGTACAGAAAATTCCACAAAAATTACAGTAGCTTATACATGTCTCCAATAGGCTACTACATAAATGTCACATCATTTGAACAAGTATCACATCCTACACCAAAATGACAAGGCATAAAGTCTTAAAATGACATAAATAGAAAACCCAGTGAAAAGTGTCAAGCAACAAATTTTATATTTTTCCTAGCATCATTAAGGTACTAGGACATCCTCAAACAAATTTCATGGTCATTGGATTCATAAATGAATTACTAAGATTTCACACAAGGATCCTCCGATGATAAAAGGAAAATCTATAAGTCAAAAACCATACATGTACAGACTCTCAAATTTTTACCAGAGCTTCTACTGATCAGGAAGAGCTCACCCACAAAATTTCATAATTTTTGGAGCACAAGAACTCAAGATATAATTTAAACAAGTTTGCATGCATTTAAAAACACATTTCAAGTTTCAAATTAATTCATCCAAAACTTCCACTACAAGTGTTAATGTTATATTTTTCCTAAATACTACACTTCACCTATGATCCTAACAAAATTTGAACCATAGAATTTGGATCTACCAAACTTCAGTTATCAAAATTACAAAACAGCATCAAAATCTAAAGATTAAACTAGCTTCTCTGGTTTGGGTCACTGGCGCTTGGGACCCACACGTTAGTGGACCCCGCATGTCAGCGGCACAAAAACAGAGCACGGTGGGGATCAGCGGTTAAACGGTGATAGCTCACTGGCGGTGATGTCTCCGGTGAAACCAGGGCCACCGTCGTGCTCACCACGACGAGCCGCACCCGTGGGTGCCTAGGGTTCAGTCTCTACCGGCCTCTACCTACAGCGAGGACATGCACGGCGGACGGCGGCAAGGCCACGGTAGAACTCCTGGCAATAGCGAGCCCCCATTGCTCCACCCAAGCTCGGTACGAGCTACATGGGTTCACGGTGAAGCTATCCAAGAAGAGAAAGGGGAAATAGGGAGCCTCTAGTGCTACGGCCACGGTGAGCTCGATCTCCGGTGAGGTCGAGTCATGGCGGCGGCGGATTTGGCGAATGCGCCATCTACTCAGCTCGATAGGCTCTACAAAAGGGTGGACAAGGTAGAGGAGATGGTGGGGAAGCTGTGGGTGAGATGGAGCGAGGCGAGACGTGGTGGTGAGCGCGTGGGAGCTCATGGCGGCAATGGTGCTTCGCCACGGGGAAGAAGAAATGTGACCTCAACCATGACTCACCAGCTCAACGGAGAGGTGAACACGCCAAAGGGGACTATGGTGGTGTCGTGGGCTAGCTAGAGCGAGCAATGACATGACGGCGAGGGTGCGTGGCTTGACAAAGCAATGGCGACGGCGGCAGCTTTGGTTTCATGGTTCCTCGGACGCGTGCGAGAGGGAGATAGAGAACGAGGGCGAGCGGGAGGGCAGGCGGGCACGACCTTTGTAACAGAAATGACCAAATCATAAGAACGTAAGTACAAAAACAATCACCGAAGTGATCAAATTCCTGTACTTAAGCTCCTATAATCCCGGTAGTCTAGAAATCACGAAGGATTTCAACCAACTCTCGACATACAAACCAAGATCATAGTGATTCAACACAACACATCATCCATTACAACATTTCACAAGTAGCATTCGGATTACATCCATCAGAGTTGAAATAGAATATTACAAACCAAGTTTGAGTGTGCGGAAGCAACATAGTTTGGTACAAACATCATAGTTTTCAATTACATTACCAAGTCTGAGTCATGTCCCACAAAAGCATTATTAGGTACTGAGAACTAGTAGAGACCATGCCCAATGGTCTAGGTCTTCATCCCCAGCTGGGAGAAGGCAGTACTTGCAGCAACCAAAGTAGAACTAGGTCATCTGCAATAGGTGGGAGATAAACCCTGAGTACGAGAAGGTACTCAGCTAGACTTACCCATCAAAACCAAAATAAAAGACACCAAGGATCATGCAAGGCTTTTCAGGTGGGCTAGCTTGACGTAGTTGCATAAAAGAGCTTATGATTATAGTAACCAATTTAAACTTAGCATCAAGCTTATCATTATTTACATGTCCACTAGATTAGCACCTGTACTAGAGCACTCACTTATTAGGAGCAAACAATATTAACCATAGCAGGTATAATAAGGCTGTCATCATCATATCATCATTTTCCGAACCATTATGTTATTAAGTGTATCTATATTGGAGATAAGCCCGTCAAGTTCTCACTAACCGGGAGAGACGGCGACTCGAATCGAATTACAACTCAGCTGAGGGGGTATTCCTAACTCTCACCCTGGCATACTTAGCACGGGTAGCCGTGGGTCACCTTTGGGACAACTCAGGAACCAAATTCGTGGGTTCGATCAGCGCCAGCACTCTCAGGGATTACCCTTCTGCTAGGATGGTCAGGACTTTTAAATCACCTGCCCTTGGACTCACGCCTACGGCTCCCTTCCGAGGCGTACTTTAAACTTATCGACTCCTGGCCTGAGTTGAGCTACTCGGCTTCGCGGTCGGTCATCGAACACGGCCAACTAAGAGAGAGGCATGCATTCAACATGAACAGGAAAGGCTCCAAGAATCAGTCCTTAAGCGACACAGATGGGGTCACTGCAAACCAGCAAGCCTCCGTCCGGTCTTCATTTCAATTTAAGACTGGTTCTTTTCCACGATAGCTAATATAGCCAACTGTGCCACATGTATCTTCTTATATCTCACAGGTGACAGGAAATCACCTGACTTCTACCGTGTTTAAGCAGGGCTAAGCACTACACGAGCCTGAGCTACATAGGATTTAGGGTAACAATATCTGGACAAGGATCGGATAACCAATGCAGCAAGTGTTTGCATCCAACACCTAAACTTAATGCAACAATATATGTAATAATAATACTGTAACTGTAGTTCGGAAATTAGGAGGCTTAATATGCTTCTGGGGCTTGCCTTTCACAAAGTTGCAAGGACGGTGATCCGGGCACTCAACGGCGACCTCAGTCTGGCACTTCTCCTGAAGGCTGCTCCTCCTGAATCTCCGGTGTCGGCTGCTGCTGCTCGCTCGGTTCCTCGAATTCCAGCAGGGTCACTCCTTCTGGTACACCTATTGCATGCCGATGCAAAAGATAAATACCATGGATGCATAAGGAATGACATGATGCTCATGATGAATGAATCACAGTAAGTGTTTACCGAAAACATCACTGGACACTCGTTTACCGAGTAAGACTAGCCCTATTCAAATCACTTTAAGCATGTATCTAACTTAACTTAAAGAACAAGATCAACTTACCTCACTTGCATAACCTAAGATAAAGATGCTCATCTTTGGTTAAAGGCCTAACACCTAGGAACATTACCACAACTTAGAAATAGTAACGGTATACATAATTTAACATTTAAAGTTTCATATGTATACAAGTATTCCCATAATTAAATCACAACAAGAGTTATACAAATCCAAATGACTTGTATGAGGACATTCTGGAAAGCTTATGAAATGTTCTACAAATCAATGGTAAACAGCAAAGCCTGATTCTGAAGTTAACCAAATCAATTTCCAGCAAACCTAGAATCTGTCCAGAATGACAGGGTTACTAACTTAATTATTTAATGATTGTGCAAAAGCATAACTTGATCAAACCAAGTTTACCAACTTGTTTTTCATACCTAAGAAACATCAGAAAGTATAGTGCCAACTTCTAAATAAATTATTTAATATCCTTTTCCAATTTATTTAGTTAATTAGGTGATTTAAGCAATATATAGTAAAACTATTCATAAAAATCTACAAAAATTACAGTAGCTATCTCATGCTGCACATAGACTACCATAAAAATTTCAAAGCCATTGGGCAAACATAACTTGCTGTATCCAAAATAATAGATGACATGTCTAATTTGAGCATAATTAGGAAACCCTAATGAAAAGTGTCAAGCAATAGATTTCACATTTTTCCTAGCATCATTCTAGCATAAGAACCTTACTCACCAAATTTTACCTATACTGGATCTATACAAAAATTATAAAAATTCACACAAGATCCATCCATTAATAAAAGGAATTTCTATAACTTAAAAACTACACATGCACTAGCTCTAAAATTTTAACCAGAGCTTCTACTAAGCAATAACAGATTACCCACAAAATTTCATAATTTTTGGACCACAGAAACTCAAGATAAAATTCAAACAAGTTTGCATGTATCCAAAAACACATTTCAAAGTCCTATTTAATTCATCCAGAATTTCTAAAATGTGTGCTCATATAATATTTTTATTAAATACTAGACAATACTAGGAGCTCAACAAAATTAGAACCATAGCATTTGGATCTATATACTAAGAAATACAGATTTTTGAATATCAACACAAATCTGTGAAATAATAAAACAAAACAAATAAGGAAACAAAACTCAGCCACAGTTGGGTTGGCCCGAAGGAACATGGCCCGCGAAGCGTACAGGTGCGGTGCAGCCCATGCTGGGCTCCTGCCTCAGCCTCGGTGGCTGACAGCCGGGTCCCGCATGACAGCGAGACAGGCAGGGGAGGAGGAGGAGACGGCGGCGAAGCTCGTCGCCGGTAGCTTCTCCGGCGAAGGCAAGGGTGTCTACGTGCTCGCCTCATCCTAGCGAACCTAGGGAAACCCTTATTCGCAGCTATTGATGCAACTAGGGGGGTGGCGATGGCCACGGTGGTGCTTGGTCGCTGCACGACCGGCTCCGACGACGCTATGGCGTTACAGCCCTAACGGGTGACTCTACGGGCTTCCGTAGGGTTCACCGGACCTAGCTCAAGTCAGAGGAGGGATGGCAATGGCACGAGGAGAGCTGGCTGTGCGGAGCGTCATCTCCGGCGAGAATAGCCATGGTGGCAGTGGAAAGGAATGACGAATTCGTCCTTACCACGGCACAATCGACCTGGCTAAGGGGTGGGGGTGGCAGAGGGGATCATGGCGAGACTATAGGCGGATAGGGCAACACGTTTTCATGGTGGCATGCGCACATGGCGGCAATGATGCTCGATCGGCAATGGCGGGCGGCTGCTGTGAACACGGCGCTGCGCGCGGGGAAGGCGAGAGGGAGAAATGGAGCGGTGAGCGCGTTCAGCTGGCGCTGGCCCTCTTCAGGAGCGCGGACACGCAACGTGGTGACCTTGGCAGTGCATGAACGCCACGCGGTGAACGTTGCCTGAGCCGGTCGGCCATGACGGTCACTGACCGATTTTAGAAAACAGCGATTCAGTGATCATCGAAGGTGACTGATAGAGCGAGTTGGACGGCTAATTGCTCCTAAACCGTGATGTTCTAGACTATGCCATAGTTAACAAAGTTGATCATCTATATGTGGACTACAACTCTTGTTATTGGAGCTCGAGCTGGTTTGGCTCTGTTAGGGAGATACAAGGTGAAACAGTTGGGTACACGAAACTACAAAACACATAAAGACTTAGGAAAATTTCTAAGTATGAAATCAGTCTGAAATTCTAACTTGTGGGCCATGTTTGACCATGTTCCACACATTTTCATGAGTTGGCCATAAAACAACTTTTGTTCCTTGATAAATTAGCTACAACTTTGGTAAAGAGTGCATAGCCATGCAAAGTCTCTAAGCTGGTCTTTTGAATCAGTCAAACAGTGGCACTCTAGGGTTCATTTCAAGTCAAACCTCCATTCAAAGGCAATTTTGTCATTTTGACCTACATGAACAATGTCCAAACAATTACTCTAAGTGTAGTTAAGGTGTATTAGACCATGATCAACCACTTTACACAATTGTTATACCATTTCAATTGATCACATGTGATGAAACAATCAAAACAAGCAATTTACCCAATGTTGCAATGAAATGTTTCGCATGTTTCATGACCTTGTGATTATTTTATACTTGGCACATTACTACCATATTGCCACGTTTCAAGGTATGAGAGTTTCATGTTGCATTCACATGTTGCACTACTACCACTCTAAACAATCAAGCATGAAACACATACAATTTAAAATGTTGCATATGTATGTTTCAATGATAATGGCATGATGACATGGATAATGCACATGTTTATGAAATGACATGCAATTTAGTGGAAGCCTAAACACCTAGGGTGTTACAGCCCTCCCCCCTTAGAAAAATCTAGTCCCGAGATTTGGAAAGCGTACCAATCAGTATAGAAAGCTGGATAGTTTTCCTTTAAATAATCTTCCCGCTCCCAGGTTGCATCCCGTTCACTATGATTACTCCAAACTACCTTGTATAACTTAACCACTCGTGTATGAGTCACTCTTTCTTGTGTATCCAGAACTTGCATGGGCTTTTCCTCATAAGAAAGATCAGATTTCAAGTTGACTTTCCTTGTTGCTATTCTTTCCTCAGGAATACAAAGACACTTCTTCAGCTAGGACACGTGGAATACCGGGAATATAGCTCCCATCTCACATGGTAGATCAAGCTTATATGCTACTCTTCCACTTTTCTCGATAATGCGGTAGGGTCCAACATATCGAGGCTCAAGCTTCCTTTTAATTCCAAAACGCTTGACTCCTTTCATAGGGGATACCTTCAAATAAACATGATCACCTACTTCAAACTCAATAGGTTTTCTTCTTTTGTCAGCATAGCTCTTTGTCTAGCCTGTGCGGCAGTCATATTCTTCTGTATAGTTCGGACTTGCTCTTCGGCTTCTTTTACAAAATCAATACCATAGAATCTTCTTTCTCCGGGTTCCACCCAGTTCAAAGGAGTTCTACACTTGCGGCCATAAAGAGCTTCAAAAGGAGCCATTTTGATACTTTCTTGATAACTATTGTTATAAGAGAATTCAGCAAGAGGTAACCAGTCTTCCCAAGAGCCTTTGCAAGAGATAAGACAAGCTCTAAGCATGTCTTCAAGAATTTGATTAACACGCTCAGTCTATCCTGATGTTTGCGGATGATAGGTAGAACTACAGATTAGATGAGTGCCAAGATTCTGATGTAAGCACTCCCAAAAGCGAGCCATGAACTGAGGTCCTCTATCAGAAACAATGGATTTGGGTACACCATGGAGACGTACCACTTGTTGAAAATAAATCTCAGCATATTTGTGAGGATGATAGGTAGACTTGACCGGAATGAAGTGAGCAGATTTAGTTAGACGATCTATGATAACCCAGGTGGAATCACAACCCTTTTTGGTAGTGGGTAATCCAACAATAAAATCCATGCTAATTTCTTCCCACTTCCAGCCAGGAATAGAGAGTGGCTGCAATAGTCCGGGCCTTATGTGAATAGCCTTGACTCTGCAACAGTTATCACACCTTGCCACGTAAGCTGCGATTTCTTTCTTCATCTTGGTCCACCAATAATACAGCTTGAGATCTTGATACATTTTACTGCTACCAGGATGGATGGACAATTTAGAAGAATGGGCTTCAGCCATAATTTGATTTCTAAGTTCTTTGTCTTTGGGTACCACAAGCCTATCATTAAACCAGAGAATTCCCTTGTCATCGACCCTAAAGTGCTTGGTCTCTTTCTCTTTCATTTTCCGCTTGATGTGAAACACACCCACATCAGTCTTCTAGAGTTCGATATTTCGACTTCTAAGAGAGCAATCCACAGTGATATTGTGGAGTACTACAGGATGAAGGAGGTGTGCCAGATGAAAGTCTTTACTAACCAAGGAATTGCAATGGGCCTTTCTGCTTAAGGCATCAGCAACCACATTTGCCTTACTAGGGTGGTAGTGCACTTGAAGGTTGTAATCTTTGATTAATTCTAACCATCGTCGTTGACGCATGTTCAACTCGGGTTGAGTAAAGATGTACTTGAGGCTTTTATGGTCAGTATAGATGTTGCACACATTACCCAGCAAGTAATGTCTCCAAATCTTCAGGGCATGAACAACTACGGCTAGCTCTAAGTCATGGGTAGGATAGTTGACTTCATGCTTTCGGAGCTAGCGCGAAGCATAAGCAATTACTCGGCCCTCCTGCATAAGAACACACCCCAAACCGGTACCACATGCGTCACAGTAGACATCAAAAGGCTTCTTGATGTCAGGTTGTGCCAATACAGGAGCAGAGGTTAGTAAGGTCCGCAAAGTGTGGAAAGCCTCTTCACACTTCGGAGTCCACACAAACTTCTCATCCTTTTGCAGTAGTCGAGTCATGGGCTTGATGATTTTTGAGAAATCCGGGATAAAGCGACGATAATAGCCAGCCAATCCCAGGAAACTTCAGACTTCTGTGATCGTAGTAGGTGCCTTCCACTCAATGACTTCTTGCACCTTAGTAGGGTCAACCGAAATTCCATCACCAGATAATACATGACCTAGAAAAGGTATCTTGTTCAACCAGAACTCGCACTTGCTGAACTTAGCATAAAGCTGGTTGTCACGTAACCGAGTTAAAACAATTCTCAGATGTTCAGCATGCTCTTCTTCATTCTGAGAATATACCAGGATATCATCAATGAACACGACGACAAATTTGTCCAATTCCAGCATGAATACAGAATTCATCAGGTACATAAAGTGTGCCGGAGCATTTGTCAACCCAAATGACATGACGAGGTATTCGAACAAGCCATAACGTGTAGAGAAAGCTGTCTTTGGTATATCTTCAGGATGAATTTTGATCTGATGGTAGCCAGACCTCAAATCGATCTTGGAGAATACCTTAGCCTTGGAGAGCTGATCAAACATAATATCGATGTGAGGAAGAGGGTATTTGTTCTTGATAGTAACAGCATTTAGGGGGCGATAATCCACGCACATGCATAGAGACTCGTCCTTCTTCTTCACAAATATAGCTGGACAACCCCAAGGAGAAGAACTAGGCTGAATCAACTCTTTCTTCAATAGCTCATTCAACTAACTCTTCAGCTCAGCCAACTCATTGGGCGGCATTCTATAGGGCCTTTGAGAAATAGGAGCCATACCCGGAATGAGTTCTATCTTGAATTCTACATCACGGTCCGGAGGTAATCCAGGCAAGTCATCAGGAAAGACATCTGGAAACTCATAGACAACCGGTAGATCCTTAATGGCTTTGGCTAGGGTAGCACTGGCTGTATTGTGGATAGAGATATCACGAGGTAACTGCACTAGAAAACCCTTCTTATCCACAGGATCCCTCAACATTACCACATGGGTTGAGGTATCGATCAACACTCCATTCCCGCTCATCCACTTCATTCCTAGGATTATATCAATTCCTACCCCCGGTAGAACCATAAGATCCATACGGAACTCTCAATCCCTAATCTCAATCTTTACATCTTTAACTACTTGGTTAGTCAGGATATTATTTCCAGCAGCACTAATACAATAACCACCCTTGACAATTGTAATCACATTCATATTATGCTCAGATGCAAAAGTAGAACTCATAAAGGAGTGCGAAGCACCCGAATCAAAGAGCACAACTGTAGGGTGATCATTAACAAGGAACTTACCAGCGGTGACCACTTCACCAGCAAGAATTTCCTCCACGGTAGTATAGTGAACACGCCCCTAGCGGATGTTTCCTTGAGCATTCTTGGGAGGATGGGGACATCTATTTGCCCAATGACCAGGCTGGTTACAGTTCCAGCATGGCCTGTTTGCTGGTGGAACATTGGAGCTACCCTGCCCTAGAGGTATTCTTCGGCTAAGGAAATTGTATACCCCTTGCTGGAAACCGGTTTTAGCTTGGTTATTCTTCTGAGGTGGGCGGTACCTGAACATTAGCATTAGGTGGACGGTACTGGGGTCTTAGATACCATTGGAGCCTTAGACTGGGAAGCACTAGCCTCAAAGTTCCTTTTACGGTTCTTAGAAGCTAGCATATATCTTGTCATTGTTCTCCTGAGTCAGAGTGTCACTGATAAACTCATTGAAGGTGACACACTTGTAGTTGCCCATTGACTTCATCAGTTTTGGGGAAAGTCCCCTCTTGAAGCTAGCTATTCTCTTGGCATCAGTATCGATGAACTCGGGAGCATACCTTGCTAGGTTGTTGAATGCCTAGAGGTACTCATTGAGACTATTGTTGCCTTGGGTGAGCTTCATAAACTTAGTATGCTTAATGGCCATGAGACCAGGAGGGATAAAGTGTCCCCTAAAGGCTGCCTAGAACTGATTCCAAATGATCTCAATGATGGGTCCACCAGATGCCTGTAGGGCCTTGGAGCTAGTGTCCTGCATACGAAGCCTTCATACCTTCAGTCAAACAGAGCAATCCAAACCTTTTGCTCTATCATGCTCAACCATTCATCCGCTTGTAAGGGTTCTTCTACCTCATGAAAGGTAGGAGGCTTTGTGTCCATGAAGTCCTTAAAGCTACTGTATTGGTTCGGCTCGGGTCCCTGGCGGACATGCTGATCCTCATGGTTAGCCATCTGGCGCATAGCCTCAGCTAGCATGTGCTGACTTTCCATGACCGTCTGCATTAGCTCAGCTGGTGTGGGTGGTGGAGGAGGTGGTTGTTCCTCATCTCCCATGCTACAACCGCAATGAAGGTTATAAGCCATCTGCAAAAGGTATAGCCAATGAGCACTAACGATGTGGAAACTTTTGTAGATGAATTGTATAATTATGCCAAACTGATTCCATCGGAGAGAATGCATTTAAATAATCAATAGAGGCACAATCATTCATCACAATCACACCACTCATCAAGCGCATCAATTGACACATAAATGTGATGAACTTAACCAACAACGAGATCCATAGACCGCAAGGCGAAATTCATCAAAAGCTCACATACATGGAGCATAATACATTCGATAGGTTACATCCAAGCTATAGTGGTTCCAACTTACATCAAGGGTAACATAGTATTTGATATTTCATCCCAATGATTAACTTGCTACAAAGCTACTCGTTCATGCATGAGGATCAACAAAAGACTAGATCTAGCGCATTAGCTAAGTAGTAAGCTAAACTACGCATTGTCCTCGGAGTCAGTGTCGAAGATCTCTCCTCCATCTTCATCACTAGCAGGCTCTAACTCCTCATCTTCCTCCTCATCCGGTGGAACGTCCTTAGGTCCATTGACCTCCATGTCATCATCACCTTCAGCCATGATGACACCAGAACCCATCTCATCCTCATCATCAGGTGGCAGGAGAGGGTGAAGTTGATTGTGTAATAGGTGAACCTCCTCATGGAGATTGTCATTGTACTCCTCAGCAACTACCACTTGCTGCTCTAACTCCACCTGTCGCACTCTCAACACATTCTCTTCATGCCAGGCTTCATTCCGTTGGTTCATCACATGAATCAACATACGTTCACAGTTGCGGTGAGCAACTGTCAACCTCTGAACCTCAAGGGTCTCTTGGTCCCTTTCCTGTGTTACCTGCTCCAAACGGTGCTGAGTTGTAGTCCTCTCCACAATCACCTGGGCTAGCTCTGTCCTCAGCCTTTCCACCTTAGTAGGCTCAGGATGGGGCTCACGGGGAGCTAAACGGTGACGAGGCGCCCTTCCTCCAGCGGACTTGCGAGCAGTGAGTTTCGTGCACGCCATCTATAGCAAAAAGTTGCAACGTAAGGGGAGAATCATTTAAGGGATACAAAATTTAATTAGTCGGGACAATCAAATTTTAAGGGAGGGAATAATGCAAGAAATGCCATGTATGCTTGAACATGATGCATGCACGATCCATACGTCCTCACAAACCTAGAAAAATTTAAAGGCTAGCGAAATATATGGTGGCATATATACGTTCTCTCATACACGGTAGCTAGTCGATCTACAACGATACGTTGTTAGTGTACCTATAGAAAAATTCATTTCAGCCCAATAATTTCCCAAAAAGCATAGAGAACAAGCAGTAAACTAAATACTTTCATACATACATCCCCTGACGCATGTATTCTAGTATCACAGCTACCCGTCAGAGATACCCACAATTAAGTACTCTCATAGATACATGATCGAACATGTAAGTATGCGAGCAACCACAACTACTCTCCCCTAGACCAACGGTTGGATGGTCATGCTCTCACAACTCCAACTTACCAGAGCGTAGAGGTATTTTGATCCATACATTACCACCCAAGCGGATGGCATCCATACAATAGCATGCCGTATGGACAATGAAACAGAAACAAGCAGGAACCCCCGTGTTAGTACTTTATTAAGCCACCTAAGAGTCCTTATTTGGGCATAAGGGATATGACCACTGGCAATACTTAGTATTTAATTTAGGATTTTCACAAATACTTTTGTTTTAATACACAAATGACGTGTTTAGTGTCAAATCTTGCTCTGATGCCAGCTGTAACAGAACTGACCAAATCATAAGAACGTAAGTACAAAAACAATCACCGAAGTGATCAAATTCCTGTACTTAAGCTCCCATAATCCCGGTAGTCCGAAAATCATGAAGGATTTCAACCAACTCTCGACATACAAACCAAGATCATAGTGATTCAACACAACACATCATCTGTTACAACATTTCATAAGTAGCATTCAGATTACATCCATCAGAGTTGAAATAGAATATTACAAACCAAGTTTGAGTGTGCGAAAGCAACATAGTTTGGTACAAACATCATAGTTTTCAATTACATTGCCAAGTCTGAGTCATGTCCCACAAAAGCATTATCAGGTATGAGAACTAGTAGAGACCGTGCCCAATGGTCTAGTCTTCATCCCCAGCTGGGAGAAGGCAGTACTTGCAGCAACCAAAGTAGAACTGGTCATCTACAACAGGTGGGAGATAAACCCTGAGTACGAGAAGGTACTCAGCTAGACTTACCCATCAAAACCAGAAATAAAAGACACCAAGGATCATGCAAGGCTTTTCAGGTGGGCTAGCTTGACGCAGTTGCATAAAAGAGCTTATGATTATAGTAACCAATTTAAACTTAGCATCAAGCTTATCATTATTTACCTGTCCACTAGATTAGCACCTATACTAGAGCACTCACTTATTAGGAGCAAACAATATTAACCATAGCAGGTATAATAAGGCTGTCATCATCATATCATCATTTCTGAACCATTATGTTATTAAGTGTATCTACATTGGAGATAAGCCCGTCAAGTTCTCACTAACCGGGAGAGACGGCGACTCGAATCGAATTACAACTCAGCTGAGGGGGTATTCCTAACTCTCACCCTGGCATACTTAGCAAGGGTAGCCGTGGGTCACCTTTGGGATAACTCAGGAACCAAATTCGCGGGTTCGATCAGCGCCAGCACTCTCAGGGATTACCCTTCTGCCAGGACGGTCAGGACTTTTAAATCACCTGCCCTTGGACTCATGCCTACGGCTCCCTTCCGAGGCATACTTTATACTTATCAACACTCGGCCTGAGTTGAGCTACTCGGCTTCGCGGTCGGTCATCGGACACGGCCAACTAAGAGAGAGGCATGCGTTCAACATGAACAGGAAAGGCTCCAAGAATCAGTCCTTAAGTGACACAGACGGAGTCACTGCAAACCGACAAGCCTCTGTCTGGTCTTCATTTCAATTTAAGACTGGTTCTTTTCCACGATAGCAAATATAGCCAACCGTGCCACATGTATCTTCCTATATCTCGCAGGTGACAGGAAATCACCTGACTTCTACCATGTTTAAGCAGGGCTAAGCACTACACGAGCCTGAGCTACATAGGATTCAGGGTAACAATATCTGGATAAGGATCGGATAACCAATGCAGCAAGTGTTTGCATCCAACACCTAAACTTAATGCAACAATATATGTAATAATAATACTATAACTGTAGTTCAGAAATTAGGAGGCTTAATATGCTCCGGGGCTTGCCTTTCACAAAGTTGCAAGGACGGTGATCCAGGCACTCAACGGTGACCTTGTCTGGCACTTCTCCTGAAGGCTGCTCCTCCTGAATCTCCAGTGTCGGCTGCTACTACTCGCTCGGTTCCTCGAATTCCAGCAGGGTCACTCCTTCCGGTACACCTATTGCATGCCGATGCAAAAGATAAATACCATGGATGCATAAGGAATGACATGATGCTCATGATGAATGAATCACAGTAAGTGTTTACTGAAAACATCACTGGACACTCGTTTACCGAGTAAGACTAGCCCTATTCAAATCACTTTAAGCATGTATCTAACTTAACTTAAAGAACAAGATCAACTTACCTAACTTGCATAACCTAAGATAAATATGCTCATCTTCGGTTAAAGGCCTAACACCTAGGAACATTACCACAACTTAGAAATAGTAACGGTATACATAATTTAACATTTAAAGTTTCATATGTATACAAGTATTCCCGTAATTAAATCACAACAAGAGTTATACAAATCCAAATGACTTGTATGAGGACATTCTGGAAAGCTTATAAAATGTTCTACAAATCAATGGTAAACAGCAAAGCCTGATTCCGATGTTAACCAAATCAATTTCCAGCAAACCTAGAATCTGTCCAGAATGACAGGGTTACTAACTTAATTATTTAATGATTGTGCAAAAGCATAACTTGATCAAACCAAGTTTACCAACTTGTTTTTCATACCTAAGAAACATCAGAAAGTATAGTGCCAACTTCTAAATAAATTATTTAATATCCTTTTCCAATTTATTTAGTTAATTAGGTGATTTAAGCAATATATAGTAAAACTATTCATAAAAATCTACAACAATTACAGTAGCTATCTCATGCTGCACATAGACTACCATAAAAATTTCAAAGCCATTGGGCAAAGATAACTTGCTGTATCCAAAATAACAGATGACATGTCTAATTTGAGCATAATTAGGAAACCCTAATGAAAAGTGTCAAGCAACAGATTTCACATTTTTCCTAGCATCATTCTAGCATAAGAACCTTACTCACCAAATTTTACCTACACTGGATCTATAGAAAAATTATAAAAATTCACACAAGATCCATCCATTAATAAAAGGAATTTCTATAACTTAAAAACTACACATGCACTAGCTCTGAAATTTTAACCAGAGCTTCTACTAAACAATAACAGATTACCCACAAAATTTCATAATTTTTGGACCAAAGAAACTCAAGATAAAAATCAAACAAGTTTGCATGTATCCAAAAACACATTTCAAAGTCCTATTTAATTCATCCAGAATTTCTAAAACATGTGCTCATATAATATTTTTATTAAATACTAGACAATACTAGGAGCTCAACAAAATTAGAACCATAGCATTTGGATCTATATACTAAGAAATACAGATTTTTGAATATCAATACAAATCTATGAAATAATAAAACAAAACAAATAAGGAAACAAAACTCAGCCATAGTTGGGCTGGCCCGAAGGAACAGCGGCCCGCGAAGCGTACAGGCGCGGCCCAAGACACGACGCGGCCCATGCTGGGCTCCCGCCTCAGCCTCGGCGGCTGACAGCCGGGTCCCGCGTGACAGCGAGACAGGCAGGGGAGGAGGAGGAGACGGCGGCAAAGCTCATCACCGGTAGCTTCTCCGGCGAAGGCAAGGGTGTCTACGTGCTTGCCTCATCCTAGCAGACCTAGGGAAACCCTTATTCGTAGCTATTGACACAACTAGGGGGGGTGGCGATGGCCACGGCGGTGCTCGGTCGCTGCACGGCCGGCTCCGACGATGCTACGGCGTCACAGCCCTAACGGGTGGCTCTACGGGCTTTCGTAGGGTTCACTGGACCTAGCTCAAGTCAAAGGAGGGATGGCAATGGTGCGAGGAGAGCTGGCCATGCAGAGCATCATCTCCAGCGAGAACAGCCACGGCGGCGGTGGAAAGGAATGATGAATTCGTCCTTACCACGGCACAATCGACCTAGCTGAGGGGTGGGGGTGGTAGAGGGGATCACGGCGAGACTACAGGCGGATGGGGCAACGTGTTTTCGTGGTGGCGTGCATGCACGGCGGCAACAATGCTCGGTCAGTAATGGCGGGCGGCTGCTGTGAACACGGCGCTGTGCGTGGGGAAGGCGAGAGGGAGAAATGGAGCGGCGAGCGCGTTCAGCAGGCGCTGGCCCTCTTTAGGAGCACGGACGCGCGACGTGGTGACCTTGGCAGTGCATGAACGCCATGCAGCGAACGTCGCCTGAGCTGGTCGGCCATGACGGTCACTGACCGATTTCAGAAAACAGCGATTCAGTGATCATCGAAGGTGACTGACAGAGCGAGTTGGACGGCTAATTGCTCCTATACCGTGACATTCTAGACTATGCCATAGTTAACAAAGTTGATCATCTATATGTGAACTACAACTCTTGTTATTGGAGCTCGAGCTGGTTTGGCTCTATTAGGGAGATACAAGGTGAAACAGTTGGGTACACGAAACTGCAAAACACATAAAGACTTAGGAAAATTTCTAAGTATGAAATCAGTCAGAAATTCTGACTTGTGGGCCATGTTTGACCATGTTCCACACATTTTCATGAGTTGGCCATAAAACAACTTTTGTTCCTTGATAAATTAGCTACAACTTTGGTAAAGAGTGCATAGCCATGCAAAGTCTCTAAGCTAGTCTTTTGAATCAGTCAAATAGTGGCACTCTAGGGTTCATTTCAAGTCAAACCTCCATTCAAAGGCAATTTTGTCATTTTGACCTACATGAACAATGTCCAAACAATTACTCTAAGTGTAGTTAAGGTGTATTAGACCATGATCAACCACTTTACACAATTGTTATACCATTTCAATTGATCACATGTGATGAAACAATCAAAACAAGCAATTTACCCAATGTTGCAATGAAATGTTTCGCATGTTTCATGACCTTGTGATTATTTTATACTTGGCACATTACTACCATATTGCCACGTTTCAAGGTATGAGAGTTTCATGTTGCATTCACATGTTGCACTACTACCACTCTAAATAATCAAGCATGAAACACATACAATTTAAAATGTTGCATATGTATGTTTCAATGATAATGGCATGATGACATGGATAATGCACATGTTTATGAAATGACATGCAATTTAGTGGAAGCCTAAACACCTAGGGTGTTACAACCTTCATGCGGTCGCCAGCTGGCAGCGGCGCCAGGTCAGCCATGGCACATGGTGGCCACGCGGCGGCCGGTGTCTGAGCCCAGTCGGCACTATGCCAAGTTCAAATTTTCAATATTCAGTCTCCGATCAACCGACTGATAGAGCAAATTTGAGCAGCTATAACTTCCAAACAATGATTATCTACCTCAAGGTGTAGTTAACAAAGTTGGAGATCTAAATGAGTACTACAACTTTATCAATTGGAGCTCGGGCTGATTTGGCTAGGTTAGGGAGATACAAGACTCCAAACAATGATACATGAAACTGAAAATCAGTTCCAAGACTTAGAATTTTTCAGAGTTTCTAAAAAGATCCCAAAACTGACTTGTGGGCCCTTTTTGAGCATGTTCTGCACATTTTCATGAGATGGTCATAAAATAACTTTTGTTCCTTAGATAATTTGCTACAACTTTGCCTTAGGGTGCTCAGACATGCAAACAATCTAAGTTGTACTTTTTAAACAATCAAACAAAAGAGCTCTAGGGTCAACACAAGTCAAACTACCACTTGGAAACTTAATTAGGCAAAATGATCAACATGAACATTGTTCCTAATGACATTCTAAGTATAGCTAAGGTATTTTAGTTACCCACATTCATCACTTGCACTCAATCACACATGATCATAAAGCATACATACAATGAAACTTAAAAGAACAATAGCATGTTTCACATGTTTCATAGCAATGTTTCATATAGAAATGCTTATGCATGAATGAATGATGCTTATGAATAAGATGATGATGCACATGCTCATGTGATGCAAGTGTTTTAGTGCAACCATAACACAGAGGTGTTACACCCATCGTGGTACTCGATGGACTATCGAGTTTATATGGGTTCAAGTATGATAGTGCAACCGCTCACGGGCTGCCATTGTACTTGTACTCTTATAAATTGGTCGATTCTACGACAGCTGGCATTAGAGCAAGATTCAACATTAATTGTCACATGTGTATTTAAAAACAAAATTTTTTGTTTTCCAAAACCTTTTCTAGCAACTGATAGCTATATAAATAGGTATTTGAAATCTAAAGTGTGCCAAGTGATCACTTTCCTTATGCCCAAATTAAGGACTATTAGGTGGCTATTTAAGTACTAACATGGGGGTTTTTTACTTTTGTCATCCATACGGCGTGCTATTGTATGGATGCCATTCATTTGAATGGTAATGAATGGATCAAATGCCTCTATGCCAAGGTAAGTTGATGAGTGGCATGACCGCAAGATGTGAGCGTGCGGTCGAGGAGAGTTAGCTTTGATACGGCTATGTATGCATGCTTGCATGTGTATGTGGTGCGTATTTAATTGTGGGTATAAACTGTTATCGGGTAGCTTGATACGGAAGTATATGTGTGGGTACACATATATGGAAGTATTTAGATTTACATTCTGCATATTTAATTATGGGTTTGGGCTGAAATGAAACTTTTATGTAGGTACACTAATAACGAAATGTGTAGCTCGACTAGTTACGCTATATATGAGAGAACGTATGTATGCCACCGCGTCTACCGTTAGAAACAATTTTTCCTAAGTTTGTGAGGACGTACGGAACGAGCATGCATCATGATATTATCATTCAAATAATTACATTGTTCCTCCCCTTATAAATTTCTTACTCGGTTATATAACTCTTATCCACTATGGCCTTATCTCACACAAAGTTGTATGTGTTGATGGTACAGATGGTAGCACCAATTGGATGTGAGAATTTCCTGATGGTTTTCGGGACGACTACGCTACAGTGGAGAGTTTTGCACTTTGTGGGGTACCATGAACCGCCCCTTTATCATTGGAATGAAGAGTACTTGGAGGGACAGCCATGGTACGAGGTGCGGCTAACTATACCAGCCCGCACCCAAGCACCCTTCTGGCAGGAGTGGAAGGTAGAATCGGAAGGGAAAACTCCTTGGGGGCTGCCCAAGTAGTGGCCTTTGAGGTTTTGAGTCAAATTTGATAGCAGCATGGAGATGTGCTTACTGGCAGTGCAGCGAGTATGTTTCCTTGGGTGGATCCATCCACCACAATATGGAAACAACGCAACCAAAATGCATTGATCCGAGATCGGGATGAGCAGGCAAACAGCTCTAACCCCACTATGAGTGCCATGTTTGCAGTGATGAAGATGTTTTGTGCACGCTAGGACACCAGGGATTTCTAGCAGGAATCATACACCACTTGCATGGACAAGCTCATGAGAGCTGAAGCCGCACAACGCAAGCTCAAGAAGTGTGTGCGCAAGCAAAAGAAAGACACAAGTAAAGCCCAACGAGAATCTAAACAAGCCTATGTAGCCTTGGGCACTCTCCATGCCCAAGTGGAGCAAGTGGATCAATAGAGAGCAGCAGCCCAAGAAGCAAGAGCTAATGATCAAGCATTGCTTGTGGGATTACGGGAGCAGTTGGAGGCCACCCGTGCTGAGGTGTCCACAGCTAGACGCCAGCGAGATGTAGCAGAAAACTATGCCGCTACCATAAGGATAGAAAGGGATAGGCACCATGACATGAGTAATGCCTAGGACCATGCCGAAAGGGGCTTACGTTAGCAGCTTGCACAGGCTCAACTTCAAGTGATGAACCTTCATCATGAAGTGCACTATTTGAACAACCAGCTAAACCCTATCCTTGATGGGGAAGAAGATGGTCCAAATATGGAGGAAGATGATGATGAGGATGAGGAAGAGGAAGAAGTGGAGCCTGAGGAAGGAGATGATCCTATCTCTGACCTCGATAGCGATCATGATGAGGATTAGATCTCTTAGTACTTAGTAGAAGTGCAAGATGTATCATCACTGGTTATGTAATGGACCTGTAGTTTGAATTTGGTATTGGTAATTGGACTATCATGTAATATTGTTATTTGCATGACTATCGCATGTTAGGTTAAACGCTAATGCGAGTTCCAGTTGAATTATCAGAGATCATGATTTGAATATTAATGTGCTATGAGTCCAATAAGTGATCAAATTGGTGATGTCATGTTGCGAGAATGGATTATTATGCCTCTATTTTTATTGTATGAATTTGAGATTGTATCCAGTAATTTTAGTTTGGCATGATTATAAATTCATCTGCAATCTTTTGACATCAGCCAATAATCGCTTATTATTACAACTTTGCAGATGACGCGCACCCGTGTAGGAGCTAGTAGTAGCCCTGATGGCAACGGCGATGACTTACCACCATCACCACCACCATCTGCTCAGGACTTCTTTGCCCAATTCTTAGGAAGCCAAAGGACAATGGAGGAAGCTCTGCGCCTCATCGCGTAGAACACCGCTCGTGGCCACCCACAGCAACAAGGGCCTGAGCCAAATTAGCACAGTACATTCAAGGAATTTCTGGATACAAAGCCTCCTATCTTCAAGGTAGCAGAGGAACCACTATAGGCTGACGAGTGGCTCAACACCATTGAGCAGAAGTTTCGTCTGCTAAGAGTCACCGAGCACCTAAGGGCTGAGTATGCATCCCATCAGTTGCATGGACCAGCAGGGATCTAGTGGACACATTTTTTGTCCTCTCTACCTACTAATGCGCGAGTAACATGGGAACAGTTCAAGTTGGCTTTTTGGGGACATCACATTCCTCCAGGCCTAATGCGCATGAAGGCAGCTGAATTTATGAGGCTCACACAGGGGACAAAGACCCTCATAGAATATATGCACACATTCAACAACCTGTCCAGGTATGCTCTTGGTTTTGTGGATACCAAGGAGAAAAAGATAGAGAGCTTCAAGCGGGGTTTGGGCACAAAGCTGATGAAGACCATGGCCAATTCCAAGTGCACCACTTACAACGAGTTTATTAGTGATGCTTTGACCTAGGAAAACCATAATAACATGCATGCGATAGCTAAGGGTCGCAAGAGGGCATTTGAGGCAGGTGCCTCTGGATCTTCATAGTCCAAAGCTCCTATAACAGCTAGGCCACAGTTCCATCTACCTGCACCCAAGTTTAGGCCTCCACCACCAAAAGATTAGAATGGCAGGCCTCAGAAAGCGTTCCGTAAGGCATTCACTATTGCCTTACCCAAAGGAAATGGCGGTCAGGGAAGCTCCATAGGACTTAAGAGTAATCAACCCTGTTTCAACTACAATCAAGTGGGGCATTGGGCCAAAGAATGCCCCCACCCAAAGAAGAATGGCAACCAGAATCAGAACAATTAGAGGTAGACAAACTCAAGGGCATGTCTGGGATACGTGCACTATACCGCTATTGAGGAAGTGCCCATTGGAGAAGTTGTCATGGCTGGTATGTTTCTTGTCAACAAGCATCCCGCTATTGTTTTATTTGATTCGGGAGCTTCTCATTCATTTATGAGTCAAGCATTTGCATCTAGACATGATCAGAAAATAATTGAAGTAAGCAAGGGTGGTTATAATATAAGTTCAGTGGGGCTACTATTTCTACAAATAAGATAGTCAAAAATGTGCTCATCTCTATACAAGAGAAGGAGTACATAACAGATTTGATAATATTGCCTGGGTTATCAATAAGTGTAATCTTAGGCATGAATTGGATGAAGGATCATGGTGTTCTCATTGACACTAGCACTCGTACTGTTATGTTGAGAGAACCCAAGGGAGGGAATGCTTTTATAGTACCACTCTCCTAAAATTTTGAACTCCAACATTTAGCTTATGCTATCCAAACCACTACCCTTTGTGATATCCTAGTGGTTTGTGAGTTTTCGGATGTATTTCTAGAGGAGTTACCAGGTTTACCACCTAATAGGGATGTGGAATTTAAGATTGAGTTAGTGCCAGGTACAGCACCTATCTCAAGAAGGCCATATAGAATGCCACCAAATGAGTTAGCAGAACTTAAGATTCAGTTATAGGATCTATTGGACAAGGGTCTTATTCAACCTTATTCATCTCCATGGGGCTGTCCAGCATTGTTTGTAAAAAAGAAGGACAAGTCACTAAGAATGTGTGTAGATTACAGACCACTCAATGCTATGACTATTAAAAACAAATACCCATTACCTTGCATCAACATCTTGTTCGATCAGTTGGCAAAGGCAAAGGTATTCTCCAAGATTGACTTGAGATCAGGCTATCATTAGATAAAGATCAGGCCAGAGGATATACCTAAGACTGCTTTCTCTACTAGGTACGGCTTATATGAGTATTTGGTTATGTCTTTCGGACTAACAAATGCTCCTGCCTACTTCATGTACCTGATGAATTCGGTAATCATGCCCGAGCTTGACAAGTTTGTGGTTGTGTTTATCAATGATATATTGATTTATTTGGAAAATGAGACAGATCATGAAGAGCATCTGAGGATTGTTCTATCCAGATTGAGGGAGCATAAGCTATATGCAAAATTTAGCAAGTGTGAATTTTGGTTGAGCAAAGTACCTTTCTTAGGTCATATCTTATCAAGAGATGGAATCTCTATAGACGCATCAAAAGTACAGGAGGTCATGGATTGGAAGGCCCCGACTTCTATTCATGAAGTTCAGAGTTTTCTAGGGTTAGCAGGATATTATCGTCGTTTCATTCTGGATTTCTCAAAGATAGCTAAGCCCATGACTAGACTACTTTAGAAAGATGAGAAGTACAAATGGACACCAGAATGTGAAGAAGCTTTTCACACCCTCAGAACTCTATTAACTACCGCACCTGTTTTAGCACAACCCGACATTGAGAAGCCTTTTGATGTATTTTGTGATGCATTGGGAATAGGTTTGGGGTGTGTGCTTATGCAAGAAGGAAGAGTTATTGCACATGCTTCTCGGCTGTTGAGAAAACATGAAGTCAACTACCCTACACATGATTTAGAACTTGCAGAAGTTGTTCATGCATTAAAGATATAGAGACATTACTTGTTGGGCAATGTATGTCATATATATACTGACCACAAAAGTCTCAAGTATATCATTACCCAACCAGAGCTGAACATGAGATAGTGAAGATGGTTAGAGTTGATTAAGGACTACGATTTGAAAGTGCATTACCATCCAGGGAAAGCCAATGTAGTAGCCGATGCACTCAGTTGGAAGTCTCATTACAATACTTTGGAAGCATTGTTGGAAGATGGCCTCAATTTGTTACATCCTGCAGTACTGCACAATATCACTATCAGTTGTTCACTTGAGAGCAAAATCATAGAGCTGCAGTAGACAGATGTAGGTATAAGTCACATCAAGAGAAAGATGCTAGAATAGGAAACCAAGCATTTCAAATTGAACAAAAGAGGTGAGCTATGGTTTGAGGACCGACTTGTGGTACCAAAAGACCGTGAACTTAGAAACCAAATTTTAGATGACGCTCATTCATCCAAATTGTCTATCCATCCGGGTAGTAGCAAGATGTACCAGGAATTGAAAACCTATTTTTGGTGGACTAAGATGAAGAAGGAGATCCCAGCCTATGTCGCTAGGTGCGATAACTGCAGTAGAGTAAAAGCTATTCATATGAAATCTATCGAACTACTTCAGCCATTATCTATTCTAGGTTGGAAATGGGAAGAAATCAGTATGGACTTTATCACTGGTCTTCCGTTGACACAGCAAGGTCACAATTCAATATGGGTCATTGTAGATTGTCTCACGAAGTCAGCACAATTTATACTAGTTAACACAGGGTATGTAACTAGGAGGTATGCTTAGTTGTATGTTTCTCAGATTATGAGGCTACATGGAGTACCCAGGACCATAATCTTAGATCGAGGACCATAGTTCATAGCTCATTTCTGGGAATACTTACATCAGGCTTTGGGAACTAAGCTAATCAGAAGTTCAGCATACCATCCGCAAACTTCAGGACAGATAGAGCGAGTGAACCAAATCTTAGAAGATTTGCTAAGAGCTTGTGTTATATCTTCCAAGGGTTTGTGGGAGAAATGGTTACCTTTAGCTAAGTTCTCCTACAACAATAGTTATCAAGCAAGCATCAAGATGGCTCCGTTTGAATCCTTGTATGGCATAAAATGTAGAACTCCGTTGAATTGGATTGAGCCGGTGAAAGGAGATACTTTGGTATTAACTTTGTCAATGAAGCTGAAGAGCAAGTGCATGTTATCCAACAGCATATGAAGGCAGCTCAATCGAGACAAAAGAGTTATGCTAATAAAAGAAGAAGACCACTGACTTTTGAAGTGGGTTACTATGTATACTTGAAAGTATCACCCATGAAAGGGGTGAAGAGATTTGGAATGAAAAAGAAGCTTTCACCTAGATATGTCGGGCCATACAAGATTCTAGAACGAAAGGGGAATGTTGCTTATAAGTTACAACTTCCACCAGAGATGAGTGCAATATTTGATGTCTTTCATGGTTCTCAGTTGAAGAAATGTCTTCGTGTACCAAAAGAAGCTATTGCACCCACCAACACAAAGCTTCAATCAGATTTGACTTATGAAGAAAAGCCAATTCGAGTATTAGAAGAGATGGAAAGAGTAACATGGAGTAAGATCATTATTTATGAGAGGTTTATCCCACATTTTTCCAAGAATGGTAGGTCTTGCAAATCTCGGGACAAGATTTTTATAAGGGGGAGGGGCTGTAACACCCTAGGTGTTAGCCTTGCATAAATTAACTTGCATTGCATGAGCATCAAGCATTCATATTTAAGCTTTTACAATTGAAACATGTGTTTGAAACATTTGCAACATTGCTTGTTATTTCATGTTTCCTTGTGTATATGCATATGATCATGAGTGAATACATGTAATTGGTTGATATGAGTCACAAAAACATATTAGCAACACTTAGGTTAGCAAATGGAACCTTGTTCATGAAGGTCACCTTTCATGATCAAGTACTCAAGTGATGTTATATGTGTTGACCTGGATAAGCCCTATGTGGGACCAATGCATGAAATAAGTGATGAGGACATCACTCCTTCGGATGTACCAGCTGATCCTCCAACCGTCATGCAAGGTCCAATGACCTAGGCTCGAATGCGTCAACTCAATTTATAGGTGAGCTCGTTCTTAAGCGATCCTTTTCATACTTTTGAGAATAGACTACTACCTAATGATGTTATCTTGATTAGGAACATTGGAGAGGGTCAAGAGGGACTAAGAGGACGTGGAGAAGGTGATGATGACCAGCAAGGACGTCCAACACAAGCCGGAGGCCCAGTCCAACAAGAATTTGAGTCTGCCTCGGCCTCCAGACCAGTCTGCCTTAAACTGGTCGCCCAGGACGCATCCGGACTCCGTTTTCAATGATCCACATATGAATGAAAAGCTAATTTGATAAGAAAGCCAATCCAAGTGGTTTCACATCAAAAGCTATTCGGAATCAACAGAAATCGTCGAAACAAGTCAGCGTCCAGAATCTGCCAGGGTGCTGCGACACCGTCTTTTGGTCCGTTGGACTATGTATCGAGTTTGGGCCCATTAGGGGCGCGTCCAGGGGTCTTGCACGACCCTAGAGTCTTCATAAACAGCCATTGCCCCTCCATTAGAGTTTAGATTTTGCTTAGATTATTCTATCAAGAAATAGTTTCGCCGTTCTTCGGTTTGTGAGACCCCAACTCGTGAGATTAATCTTTCATCTGCAATTTGGTTGCATTATTTCTTGTTCTTGCTTGTGTTCTTCGTTGTGTAGGCAGGGATTAGCCTTCTTGGCGAGGTCAACCTTGTCCGTGACTTGGTTGATAACCAGAGGAGCGGTGGTGCTAAGATTGCAGGGTTCAATCTTTCGATCTGAAGCCAGATCGGTGTGTCACTCTCTGCCACAACGATAGTTACCATCACCTGACGGAAGATCGGGATCCCCTTCTCCATTAAGTGGTAATTAGAGCTAAGGTATACCATCAGGTTCACTTTTATTCCCTAGTTTGAGTGTTTCGCATTCGTCCCATAGTCCAGTGCCATACTCGTTTTTCCTGTCCTAGAACCTTCCGCGCCATAGCCTTTGCATATTTCAGTTTTAGAGTCCGTTGTGTTGAGTTTGTGTCCTGGTCGAGGTCTTGTTGCTAGTTAGGTCATGTTAGAGTCCAGTTCGTGTGTTTTCCCCCATCGTTTCCATCAAATCTTTGCTTCTGTGACCAATTTTGCACACATTGTTCCCGTTTTGTCCTCTAATTCGGAGCCAATTCTTAAAACTGGTCCAGTTTTTGCATACGAACTCCATTTTCGACGTTCCATATATGCAAATCGATCAAAAAAAAATTGGATCCGTCCATCCCTACCTTGTCAAGGTTTGGAATTTTTAGATTGGTCAAAAAGTGGTCACAAGATCCTCGTTTCGTGGTCACAAGGTTTTTGTCGATTTTCATCCAGTTTTCTGAAAATTCCACAGGCCACGTCTTACACTTGTTTGAGCTCATATTTTCTGTGGTTACTTCTTTTGTGCTCCTAAGTAAAGGAAAAATATCAAAAAAATAAAATAAAAAAGTCAAAATTTTCCAAAAAAACAACGATAGCCCAAAAAATAGAAAAAAAGAGAGGGGCAAAAGAGGAACAATATCTAGAGGAGCACATAGAGAAGCCCAAAGTGAGCTATGTTTGCGTGTGTTGTCTGGTTCCTTGTTTGTGTTGCTATTTTCATCCACCATACTTGTTTTTCTCATACCTATCACCTTGCTATCCACCATACTTTTGTCACAACCTGGTACTTGCAACACTTTAGACCAGTAACGAGAACAAGTACTTTGGACTATAATTCAGCATTACTTTCTATTACTGACTTGTGTGCTAGATATACATATTACTCTTTGTTTGCCTTCCAAGCTCCACAAATTCTTCAGATCAGTACAGACAAAGGGCCTTGCAATCTCGGTACCACTACCTCACAGGTATCACGAACCAGCTACCGGTTGTACCGCCCACCGCTTGCGTTGGTAAGAACTTGGTAAGACGCTTCCACTTGCTATGAAAAGTGACACCACTACAACCACGTAGTCATTTGGTAGGGATAACTTTCACCGTTTGTTCCTATTTTTGTGTTTACAATGGCAGGAGGTGATCAGACTAAAGATAACAATCCTAAGGGTTTCAACGAGTGTGTCAGCCAAGAGCAACTACAAGCTATTGTAGAGGATGCCTAGAAAAGGATGAATGAGGCCGTCAGGAAGGCCGTCACTGACGCACTCATTGAACTCAACATTGGCAATAGCATGGAGAGATTGGACAAGCGAATTTCCACGCTAACCGACAAGGTTACTGAGTTGGAAACCTTTGTGGCGGGCAACAACTGACGTTTCCAGGCAGCAACACCAATGGTCAAGACATGGTGCATGATGCCGCTAGAAACATAGGTCGAGCAGCTGTCCGACAAGAGAGATTACGACAACGTCTTCGCCGCAACACGACAGGTATGGGTGGTGTCCACCACCACCGTCAAGGTAATAATCACCGTGTGCCCGATGATCCTTATGCTAAAATTAAGTTCACAATACCATCTTTTTCAGGTCATTATGATGCTAAGGGATATCTTGATTGGGAGATGACGGTAGAATAAAAGTTTAGTGCCCACCTTGTACCTGAGCAGCATAGAGTTAGACAAGCTACTAGTGAGTTTAAGGATTTTGCTATTATTTGGTGGAATGGGCTAGCTGCATAGGATGCTTTACCTAGTACGTGGGAAGAACTTAAGGTAGCTATGCGTGATCATTTTGTTCCTCCTTCTTATCATAGAGACTTGCGTAAGAAATTGATGCGTTTAGAACAAGGAGATAAATCTGTACAGAATTACTATGGTGAGCTCCAAAAGGGATTGATGCGCTATAGTGTTGTAGAGGGAAACGAAGATGCCATTTGTCGTTTTTATTCGGGTTTGAGGCATGAGATTCAGGACATTGTTGATTATAAAGAATTTAACACTGTCAACCAGTTGTTTCAGTTTGCTATGCTTGTAGAAAAGGAATTGCAGGGGCGTGAACAGCAGGGCAAGAGCAAGGTCAGCACCAGCACATACACGCCACGCTTGGCACCATCTTCGGGGCTGACCAAGCCAACCACTTTTTGGATGCCTACACCAGCGAGCAAGCGACCAACAGCCTCTAGAGTTTCCGCTACACCTAAGGCACCTCCCGCACAACCTTTAGATTCAGGTAAAAATTCTTTGCAGGTGCCTACCAAGAGTTCCTCATCCGTTGCATCGATGGGACGCACTTCGGGTATTCAGTGCCACCGCTGCCATGGCATTGGCCATGTGCAGAAGGACTGCCCAAGTCAGCGGGCATATATTGCTACAAAAGATGGTTATATTAGCACCTCTAACATTGAGGATGAAGAATACCAAGATGTAGATGAGGAGGATGGCGAAGTCCTTGGTGACGAGGCCATGACGTCCTATAGGAGCATCATTGTACAGCGGGTGCTCAGCTCACAAGTCCAGCAACCTGAGAAGCTACAACGCCATAACTTGTTCCAGATTTCTTCATCATCAGCGATCGTCGAGCACGTGTCATTATTGATGGAGGTAGTTGCAACAATTTGGCGAGTTATGATTTGGTCAAGAAGCTTAGCTTGACCACATGCCCACACCCACGTCCATACCACATTCAGTGGCTAAATGATTCTGGTAAAGCAAAGGTAACACAAACTTGTAGAGTTTCATTTTCCATTGGTTCTTAGGCTGATTCTGTTGATTGTGATGTGGTACCTATGCAAGCTTGTTCACTTTTATTGGGTCATCCTTGGGAACATGATAATGATGCTACACACCATGGTAGAAGTAATAAATACACTTTTGTGCATAAAGGAAAGAAAATTACTTTGGTACCTTTGACCCCTGCTCAAATTGTACAAGCTGATAGAGAGCGCGCTGCTAGTTTGAATGATGTTCAATCTGAAAATCAGCAAGTTGCTAATTCTATTTTCCCACCTAAAAAGGATAAGTCTACATCTATTTCTAAGGCTGAGGGGATTAAATTGAAGGGTGGTGTTATGCTTGCAACAAAATGTGACTTTGCTGAAATTTCTGATGATGATATTTGCTATGCTTTGGTATGCAAACGAGCTATGTTTTCACTTGATGATATTGTTAGCTCGGTACCTCCTGCTATCACTAACCTTTTGCAGGAATATGAGGACATTTTTCTAGCTAAGATACCACCGGGGCTGCCACCTATGAGAGGGATAGAACAGCAAATCGATTTGATTCCAGGAGCAACCTTGCCCAACCGTGCTGCTTATCGAACCAATCCTGAGGAGACTAAGGAAATTCAGCGACAAGTCCAAGACCTTTTGGACCGTGGGTATGTATGTGAAAGCCTTAGTCCTTGTGCCGTTCCTGTACTTTTGGTTCCTAAGAAAGATGGAAGTTGGTGTATGTGTGTTGATTGTAGAGCCATCAATAATATTACCATTCGGTATCGTCATCCTATTCCTAGGCTAGACGTCATGTTAGATGAGTTGTGTGGTTCTATAATTTTCACTAAGATTGACTTCTGAAGTGGCTACCACCAAATTAGAATGAAACTTGGAGATGAATGGAAAACTGCGTTTAAAACCAAATTCGGATTGTATGAGTTGTTAGTAATGACTTTTGGTTTGACAAATGCACCTAGCACTTTCATGTGCTTAATGAATGAGGTTTTAAGAGTTTTTATTGGACATTTTGTGGTAGTTTACTTTGATGATATATTGATTTACAGCAAGTCTTTTGAAGAACATATGGATCACTTACGTGCTGTTTTTAATGCTTTAAGTGATGCACGTTTATTTGGTAACCTTGAGAAGTGCATCTTTTGCACAGATCAAGTTTCTTTTCTTGGCTATGTTGTAACTCCATATGGAATTGAGGTGGACTGAGATGAAAATTGAAGCCATAAAGAGCTGGCCAGTTCCCCAAATAGTCACATAGGTGAGGAGTTTTCTTGGTCTTGCAGGATTCTACCACCGCTTTGTTCAAAGATTTCAGCACCATTGCTGCCCCATTGCATGAGTTGATGAAGAAAGGAGTGGTGTTTCATTGGGGAGAGGCACATGAGGAGTCCTTTGACATTTTGAAGGACAAGCTTACACACGCACCATTGCTACAACTTCCAAATTTTGGTAAGACTTTTGAGCTAGAATGTGATGCTAGTGGAGTTGGCATTGGTGGTGTTTTGATGCAAGATGGTAAACATGTTGCTTACTTTAGTGAAAAATTGCATGGTCCTGTTCTTAATTATTCCACATATGATAAAGAATTGTATGCACATTGTTCATTCTTTAGAGACTGTGGCGTCATTATTTGTGGCCTAAAGAATTTGTTATTCATTCTGATCATGAATCGCTTAAGTATCTTCGCTCTCAAAATAATCTGAATCGTAGGCATGCTAAATGGGTTGAATTTATTGAATCTTTTCCTTATATTATCAAACACAAGAAAGGGAAGGATAATGTGATTGCTGATGCTTTGTCTAGAAGATATACATTGCTGTCCCAACTTGATTGCCAGGATTTTTGGTCTTCAATCCATTAAAGAATAATATGCGCTTGATCCTGATTTTAAGGATGTGTTGCTTAATTGTAGAGAGGGACGCACATGGAATAAGTTTATAATCAGCGATGGGTTTTTGTTTAGAGCTAACCGCCTATGCATTCCAGTTGGTTCCATTCGTCTTTTGTTGTTGTAGGAGGCACATGGAGGCGGATTGATGGGACATTTTGGTGCCAAGAAGACGGAGGAGGTGCTGTCCACACACTTCTTTTTGCCAAGGATGAGGTGAGATGTAGAGCGGTATGTGGCTCGGTGTGCCACATGTCAAAAAGCTAAGTCACGGTTGAACCCACATGGTTTGTATATGCCTCTTCCTGTTCCTTCTACTCCTTGGGCTAATATATCTATGGACTTTGTATTGGGTTTGCCAAGGACTAAGAGGGGGGGGATAGTATTTTTGTGGTTGTTGATCGTTTTTCTAAGATGGCACATTTTATTCCTTGTCATAAGAGCGATGATGCTTGTTCATATTACT
Source organism: Miscanthus floridulus (assembly GCF_019320115.1). NCBI lineage: Eukaryota > Viridiplantae > Streptophyta > Magnoliopsida > Poales > Poaceae > Miscanthus > Miscanthus floridulus. The sequence goes on from NC_089585.1 coordinate 57,038,518, forward strand.
GATCTATTCTTTCAAGAAATCATTCGCTTGCATGGTATGCCTTCTACTATTGTTTCAGATCGCGATGCAAAATTCTTGAGTCATTTTTGGCGCACGTTGTGGAATAAATTGGGGACCAAGCTGCTGTTTTCTACAACATGTCATCCCCAAACTGATGGGCAAACTAAGGTTGTAAATCGAACATTGTCCACCATGTTGAGAGCCATTTTGAAGCGCAATTTGAAGATGTGGGAAGAGTGTTTGCTGCATGTGGAGTTTGCATACAACAGGGCGGAACATTCAACCACCAAGGTAAGTCCTTTTCAGGTAGTGTATGGTTTTAACCCCCGTGCTCCTATTGATCTTTTGCCTTTACCTACCACTGAGAGAATACATAGTGATGCTAGAGAGCGTGCTGATTTTATTCGTAAGTTGCATGAAACAACTAAAGCAAATATTGAAAGCATGAATGAAAAGTATAGAATTGCTGGTAGTGAAGGTAGAAAAGAGCTTAAACTTGAACCGGGTGATTTGGTTTGGTTACATTTAAGAAAAGATAGATTTCCTGAGCTACGTAAGTCTAAATTAATGCCAAGAGTAGCTGATCCTTATAAGATTATTGAGAAAATAAATGATAATGCATACAAACTTGAGTTGCCAGCCGAGTTCGGGGTTAGCCCCACATTTAACATTAGCAGATTTGAAACCTTATTTGGGAGAAGAAGATGAGCTTGAGTCAAGGATGACTCCAATTCAAGAGGGGGAGGATGATGAGGACATCACTCCTTCGGATGTACCAGCTGATCCTCCAACCAGTCATGCAAGGTCCAATGACCCGGGCTCGAATGCGTCAACTCAATTTATAGGTGAGCTCGTTCTTAAGCGATCCTTTTCATACTTTTGAGAATAGACTACTACCTAATGATGTTATCTTGATTATGAACTATTGGAGAGGGTCAAGAGGGACTAAGAGGACATGGAGGAGGTGATGATGACCAGCAAGGACGTCCGACACAAGCCGGAGGCCCAGTCCAACAAGAATTCGAGTCTGCCTCGGCCTCTAGGACCTGGTCTGCCTTAAACTGGTTGCCCAGGACGCATTCGGACTCCGTTTTCAATGATCCACATATGGATAGAAAGCTAATTTGATAAGGAAGCCAATCCAAGTGGTTTCACTGTCAAAATCTGTTCGGAATCAACGGGAATCATTGAAACAATTCAGCATCCTAGAATCTGCCAGGGTGCTGCGACACCATCTTTTGGTCCTGTTGGACTATGTATCGAGTTTGGGCCCATTAGGGGCGCGTCCAGGGGTCTTGCATGACCCTAGAGTCTTCATAAACAGCCACCGCCCCTCCATTAGAGTTCGGGTTTTGCTTAGATTATTCTGTCAAGAAACAGTTTCGCCGTTATTCGGTTTGTGAGACCCCAACTCGTGAGATTAATCTTTTATCTGCAATTTGTTTGCATTCTTTCTTGTTCTTGCTTGTGTTCTTCGTTGCATAGGCAGGGATTAGCCTTCTTGGTGAGGTCAACCTGGTCCATGACTTGGTTGATAACCAGAGGAGTGGTGGTGCTAAGATTGCAGGGTTCAATCTTTCGATCTGAAGCCAGATCGGTGTGTCACTCTCCGCCACAACGATAGTTACCATCACCTGACAGGAAGATCGGGATCCCGTGTCTCTATTAATAAGTGTGTGACCTTACAAATAGCTTAAACATGTTTAGAAGATCATGATGAACCACTTTGGTATTTATGGCTAGGGCTAAATGGGTCACTAGGTCATAGTTCAAGTACAAGTCATCTTTTTAATGAAGCATGTTTGACCAAGTTTGAATCATATGCTAGAAACCTTGCATGTAGGTGGTCACTAAAGCAAAGTTGTAGTATTTGATATGGGGAACAACTTTTATTTTTGGGTCATAGACTAGGTTTAGCTCCCTAACATGCTTGAATTAGGCTCACAAAAATCATCAAATCACTATTTGCAACACTTAGCAAATTTTGCTAAGTCAGTTTAACTGACAGTGTTGATGCAGCCACCTTTGAGATGACATTACTCCTTAACCATTGAGAATTAGGTCTTGATCATTTAAGAAGAATTGTAGGTGGTATGTAGGTTTACAATTTTTGTTTAGGTTGCTTGCACGCTGGAGCCACGGATTAGCTGATTCATCACCGTGAAATCACGTTGTCAGGCTCAGCTTCGGGGCACTGAATGAACTGAATCAACTGATTCAGTGGCCGACCGTCGCCAGAGCAGAGCCACCGCGTGGAGCCAGAAGCTAGCCGCACATCACCGGCGCCTTGCCCAGCATGGCTAAGCCAGGCCAGAGCCGGCTTTATCACCCTAGTGCCCGCCTGATCCATCCCGCGCTCCCATTTCGTTTTCCCTGGCTTCCTCCTTCGCCATTCGCAGCAGCCGCCGCAGCACAGAACTCTCGCCGTCACCCTTGTTGATGCCAGCTCGCCCTCGCTGCTCCTCCATCACCACAGCCACCCCGTCTTACTCGCATAGTCCCACCGCACTTGCCTTGCTAGCCAAAAACGCACAGTAAGCTTCTGTGCCGCACGCGGTCCTTACCGGTGTCCGCCACCGAGCTCCGTCGATGCGGCCACACCACCTTCGACCGCCACTCGCCGCATTAGTCGGTGATATAGATTCACCGTAGCTTGTATTTACTTGGCCGAACCCTATTTCGAGCCTTCACGGTCAGCTCTAGTGTATTGCCGTCGTCCCGCCTCGCCGCGCCATCGTAGCCGTCTGCCATGGCCATCGGTGAAGAGCTTCTGTGCTCCTTCCAGCCATACAAAGGCCACCACCGGGTGCAGGTGAATGAGTAGATCATGTAGGTGTAGTCGCTACCGCCGGCAAGCTCACCGGTGACGAGCTCTGGCCGCGCAGGCGTTGTGCCGCGCCGCTACCCTGTTTTGTTTCACTGACGCGTGGTGTCCACTGTTATGCGGGCCCACCTGTCAGCGACAGTAGTGAAGAAAGCTAGTCCATTTATTTCAGTTTTGATGCAATCTTTGAAAATTTATAAGTTGAGCTATAGACATCTAAAATTTGTGAACCAAATTTTGTAGTGTTCCTTAGGAAGTGCAGTATTTAGGAAAAGTATGATATTAGCATTTGTAGTAGAGTTTTTGGTGGATTTAAATGGAAACTTGAAATGTGTTTTTAAATGTATGTAAACTTGTTTATTTTATATCTAGAGTTCCTATGCTCCAAAAATTATGAAATTTTTGTGGTAAGCTGTTCTTGGCTAGTATAAGCTCTGGTAAAAATTTGAGGGTCAATGCATGTATAGATTTGTAGTTATAGATTTTCCTTTTGTAATTAGGTGATCATGGCATGAATTTTTATAAATTATTTATGAATCCAATATGCATGAAATTTGTTGGAGGTTGTCCTAGTACCATGTGGATGCTAAGAAAAATATAAAATTTGTTTCTTGACACTTTTCACTAGGGTTTTCTATTTATGCTATTTTAAGCCTTTATGCCTTGTCATTTTTGCAAAGGATGTTTTACTTGGTAAAATGGTATGAAACTTTTACAGTAGTCTATTGGTAGCACTAGTAAGCCACTGTAAATTTCTGAGAATTTATTATGTACATTTAGTATATGGTTATTATTTAACCTAAGTATCTAAATAAAATAATAAAGGCATTTAAATAAATAGTTTGGGATTCGACATTATGATTTCTTAAGTTCATTTGATGTCCTTGAACTGTTGGTATACTTGTTGAAGTCAGATCTGGAAAGTTTATATGCAATAGAAATATCGTTGCTTTATAATTTGGGTAAAAAGGGTTTTTGGACAGATTCTGTGATTTGGTATGTTGCATAACAAAGTTGTAGATAACTTCTTCATTTATCTTGTGTTAAAATTTTAGAGCAATAGGCCAAAGGGTTTAGGAGTTATAGCAGTTTGAAGTTAGTATCCCGAAATGCTTGCTCTTTGGAATTTCTGGACAGCACTAGATTGATTGTCTATTTTAGTTAAGTTAAAGTGTGAATTAGCTTTTGGTGATTAAATAAGAGCTGTAGACAATTTTATAAGCTTTCCAGAAAGTCAAAGATCATAGAATTTGGATAAGTAGAACTTCAGTTATGAGTAAAATGAATAGTTGCTGTTTTGTGATATAGTAGATGCATTGTTGAAGTAGATAATTAATTAATTAAGAAGAGATATGCACATACTCTGTAAAACATGATACAATTGTTATTACTTCAACGCCATGATGTTAAGAATACTTACAAGAATGCATTCATCATGTATCATCATACTATACTTGTCAGCATGTATGCATTCGCAACATCTTATGCCATACTCATGCATCTAGGATCGACGGAAGAGATAACGTTGCTGGAGTGCAACGAAGGAGAGGAAGGGGACCAACAGGAGATTCCTCAAGGCGTAGCTCTCGAAGAAGAGGAGCAGATCCCTAAAGAGCTTCTGGAGTGCCCTGATCACCGCCCACTTCCTTTCTGAAAGGCAAGCCCTAGAGCATTCTAAGTCTCCTAGTTTTTTACAAAATATTACTCAAGTCCTTATGATTGATGCATTAGGTTATAAGAGTTGATTGGAACCACTTGATGCATATAAATTCTTTGTCTAGATATATACACCTTTAACCCTGTGTAGGTCTAGGATCGAATATATGCTTAGCCATGGTTAGACCGGTAGAAGTCGGGTGATTTCCTATCACCTACGAGATATAGGGGATACCGCAGCACAGTTGGCTATATTTGCTATCGTGGAAAAGAACCATGGGGTAAAAGTAAATCAAGGCCGGGCGGAGTCTATGCGTAGGTTGACACATGTGATTCCGTCTATGCCAATTAAGGACCGTACCGTTGTTGGCGCTGTTTGACAAGATTGAACGCATGCCTATCACCTAGCTGGCCAAATAACTCGTTCCGACTGCAAAGCCGAGTAGCTCAACTCATGCTGGCCCTATTCTGTTGTGTGCTCCTTGTGGGGAGTCAGACTAAGCCCAACGGCAGGCTGGGCCTGAATGCCCTGGCATTTGATGTTCCTGATTGTGCGGTGTGGTATGAACCTACAAAATGTGTACCTGAGTTGTACCAAAGGTGACCTAAGGCGACTAATGATCTAGTCTGCCTAGGTTTGTGTTAGGAATAAATTCCCAGCTGGTTGAAATTGATTCGAATCACCATCTCTCCCGAATAGTGAGAAACTTGGCTAGTACCAACATTGTAGTAATTGTATTATGGAATATGATGGCTCGAATGAACATGGAATTACAATACCTGCTATGGTTACTATTGTATGCTATTAAAATGATATACCATATGTTTGGCACAGGATAGTTGCTAATTTAGAGATGGATAGTCATAATTAACTTGATAACAGAATTAAAATTTTATAATTGATTTAATTGCTTTTTATGCAAAATGTTGTTAAGCTATCTCCATTTATACAGCCTTGCATGATCCTTGGAGTCATTTTATTTCTAGTTTATGATGAGTAAGTCTAGCTGAGTACCTTCTCGTACTTAGGGTTTATTTCCCATTGTTGTAGATGGCACTATGTATCATGGTTATTGCAAGAGTTGCTTCTATCCCGCTATGGATAAGGAGTAAGCCTTGGGCAGGCTTCTTTATTAATCCCTCAACATGCTTTTGTGGACTGTGATCGTATATTGGCACTGTATTAAACTATGTTGGAAACTTTACTTTCAAACTTAATTTGCTTCTGCTTTTATCCATTAAACTTGGTTTGTAATAACTTTGTTTCATACTCTAATGATGGAAACATATCTGTGAGCTTTATGTAATATGTGACATGTATATTGAATCATGTACGATCTTGGTTGTTGTAAATCATTTATCAAGACCCGTCGTGGTACTCGACGGACTATCGGGTTTATATGGGTTCAAGTATGATAGTGCAACCACTCATAGGCTGCCATTGTACTTGTACTATTATAAATTGGTCGGTTCTGCGACATTCTCTAAGATTGATTTGAGATTCTGACTACCACCCAATTAAGATCAGGCGAGAGGATATACCTAAGATAGCTTTCTCCACTAGATATGGCTTGTATGAGTATTTGGTCATGTCTTTTGGACTGACAAATGCTCCTACCTATTTCATGTACCTAATGAATTCGGTGTTCATGCCCGAGCTTGACAAGTTCATGGTTGTGTTTATCGATGATATCCTGATTTACTCTAAGAATGAGACAGATCATGTAGAGCATCTGAGAGTTGTCTTATCTAGGCTAAGAGAGCATAAATTGTATACAAAGATTAGCAAGTGTGAATTATGGCTGAAGAAAGTACCTTTCTTGGGTCATATATTATCTAAAGATGGAATCTCTATAGACCCATCTAAAGTACAAGAGGTCATGGATTAGAAGGCCCTGACTTTGGTTCATGAAGTTCAGAGTTTTCTAGGGCTAGTAGGCTATTATCGTTGTTTCATTCCTGACTTTTCCAAAATAGCTAAGCCCATTACCAGATTACTTTAGATGGATGAAAAGTTTAATTGGACTCTAGAGTGTGAGGCTGCTTTTCACACTCTATGAACCTTGCTAACCAATGCTCCTATTCTAGCACAACCCAACATTGAAAAGCCTTTTGATGTGTTCTGTGATGCATCAGGTATAGGTTTGGAGTGTGTGCTCATGCAAGAAGGTCGAGTTATTGCCTATGGTTCTCAACAATTGAGAAAGCATGAAGTCAACTATCCCACACTTGATTTAGAGCTCACAGTAGTTGTTCATGCATTGAAGATATGGAGAGATTACTTGTTGGGAAATGTATGCCACATATACATTGATCACAAAAGTCTCAAATATATCTTCACTCAACCTGAACTGAACATGACGCAGTGAAGGTGGTTAGAGTGGATCAAGGACTATAATTTGGAAGTGCACTATCATCTAGGAAAAGCCAATGTTGTAGCAGATGCACTTAGTCAGAAATCTCATTGTAATGCCTTAGAAGCCTTGTTGGAAGATGGGTTTAATCTATTATATCCTGTTGTGTTACACAACATCATTGTCAATTGTTCAATTGAGAGCAAAATCATAGAACCACAGAAGACAGATGTAGGTGTGTTTCACATAAAGAGAAAGATGAAGGAACATGAAACCAAGCATTTCAGGGTGGATGAAAGAGGTGTGCTATGGTTTAAGAACCAAGTAGTGGTAGCAAAGGACTGTGAACTTAGAAATCAAATCCTAGATGAAGCTCATTCATCCAAGTTGTCTATCCATCCAGGTACTAATAAGATGTATCAAGATTTGAAAATCCATTTTTGGTGGACGAAGATGAAGGAAATCGCTGCCTATGTTGCTAGGTGTGATACTTGTAGTAGGGTCAAGGCAGATCATCTAAAACCTACTGGATTGTTCCAACCTTTATCTGTTCTAGGATGGAAGTGGGAGGAGATCAGCAAGGATTTTATTATTGGACTCCCACCCACTCAAAAGGGCTTTGACTTGATATGGGTAATTGTGGACCGATTGACAAAGTCTACGCATTTTATTCTGGTTAGCACCCGCTACTAACCTCATGAATACACAACATTGTATATCATGCATATAGTGCATCTACATGGGATACCAAGAACCATTGTGTTAGATAGAGGATCCTAATTCACTGCTCGGTTTTGGAAGAACTAGCACAAGCAGTTAGGTACCAACCTAGTTCAAAGCTCAACATATCACCCTTAGGCCTCTGGGTAGACTGAGCGAGTAAATCAAATATTAGAAGATATGTTGAGAGCATGTGTGATCTCTTCCAAGGGTTCATGGGAAAATGGCTACCTTTAGCAGAGTTTTCCTACAATAATAGTTATCAAGCAAGCATCAAGATGGCTCCTTTTGAGGGCTTGTATGGTTGAAAATGTAGAACTCTGTTGAATTGGGTTGAGCCTAGAGAAAGGAGATACTATGGCATTGATTTTGTCATAGAAGCTGAAGAACAAGTACATATTATCCAACAGCATATGAAAGCTGCTCAATGTAGGCAAAAGAGCTATGCTGACAAGAGAAGATGGCCTATCGAATTTGAGGTAGGTGACTAGGTATACCTCAAAGTATCACCCATGAAAAAGGTGCAACGGTTTGGTGTGAAAAGGAAACTAGCACCTGATATGTAGGCCCATACAAGATCATCGAGCGAAGTGGAAGGGTAGCTTACAAGCTCTAGTTACCTCTAGAGATGCAATCCATATTCAATGTCCTTCATGTTTCTCAACTTAAAAAGTGCCTTCGCATACCTGATGAAGCCATTGAACCCGCCAATATTAAGCTCCAATCAGATTTGACTTATGAAGAAAAACCCATCCAAGTGTTGGAAGAAATGGAAAGAGTGACCCGGAGCAAGGTCATCAAGTTCTACAAAGTGGTGTGGAATAACCATAGCGAACAAGATGCCACGTGGGAACGAGAGAACTATCTACGTGAGGTCTATCCTGCTTTTTACAAAAATGGTAGGTCTTTCAAATCTCGGGGCAAGATTTCTATAAGGGGGGAAGGAGCTATAACACCCTAGTGTTAAGCATGCATTTGGCACTTGCATTTCATGAGCACAAGCATCATCAAGCATTCATGAGCATGAGCATGTGAAGTTTCATTTCATTCACCTTCTCTTTATCATATGTGATGTTGCTTATATACTTACATATGCTTGTGATCTTGTGTGACCAATGTGAGAAATGGTTGTGAGGTCACAAAAACACCTTAGACATATATAGGATGGTAAATGGAACAATGTTTGTATTCATGACATGGGCCAATTTTGCTTCTAAGTCCTAGTTTACTCATAATGTCATTTTTCTTTATCCTACTTTGACCAAAGTTGAACTATAGCATAAAGTGTTTGCATGGCAGTGCACCCTTAATAAAAGTTGTAGCTTATCTTATGTGGAACAAACTTTGTTTAAGGGTCATGAGCTAATTCAGTGCCTTAATAAAAGTCTTTAATGACGTATAGTTTCAAAGTATACCATGTTAGAGCACTGTAGTTTGAAAACCATTGGGAATTTGACTAAACTTTCTAAAGTAAAGTTGTAGATCTCCTATAGCTCTACAAATATTAGTAAGGGAGTTTTTGCTAATTTTGCATGGATTAGGAGTAACAATGGCACAAAGATGGCTTATCAGTCGGCCTGATGGCCGGTTTGAACTGGCAAGCTGCACATGTCGTGGCCGACCGGTGTTAGTGCGCGCGCGCCGCGTGGTGGCCGTATGTCATCACTGGCCCCACGTCACCATGCTGAAGAGGAGAAGAGGCTAGGTCTTGCTCTCCACTCTCTCTTGCGCTCTCTCGTTCTCACTCTACTCTCTCTTGTACTCGCCATGCTAGAGCGAGCACTGCACCCGCATGCTGCCATCGAGCCTCCACTAACATCGCTCGCCGTCCTCGCTGCACCTCTATCTGAGCTATCACGCTCACAGCTTCACCATCATCTCATCTACCTCCCTGACCTACCATTTTCCACTGTTCATGCCAAGGTAAAGCAACATTTCATGTTCTCGTCACCGACATGGCCACAGAGAGTGCCGAGCTCTGAGCTCGCCATGGCCAGCCTTATCCACCGCTCCTCCTACCTCTTTCTCCCCTAGTCTGTCATCGTCTTAAGTCACAGTAGCTCATGCAGTAGCTGGTTTAACCGCTACCGCTGCTGCCGCGCGGGAACGTGCGACCTCACCACGCGCGCCCACCAGGGCTGCGAGCTCAAGCTCGCCGCGACCAACACTAACTCGGTCATGTAGTCCCCCTCTAGCGCATGTTTCCACATCTCCATTAACTCTAGCCCCATCACCGAAGATGGAGATCCACCACGGACCACCATCTCGCCAGAACAGTGACCTCACTGTCGCCGCGCTTGCACCATCGTGCCACCATGCACGCGGCTATGCTCCTCCGGCACCACTACTAACCCTAACCTTCATCATTTAGCCTCGCTAGGTCACCATGAATCTGTAGCAGAGCTCGCTTGATTCTCTCATGGCCAAAGATGGCCAGTGCACTGCCATGCATCACCGTCGAGCCGCCATGGCCACCGTCGAGCTTGCTCCGGTGATCCTCAGAGTCAACCAAGGGTACCCCTCAACGCGGCTTAACGAGACGAGTGTAGTGGTGGTGATGCTATCGCCGGAGACGTAGCCATCGATGAGTTCTCACCAATCAAAGCTGATGCTCTGCTCTACCTCGCTGACGTGTGGGTCCTGTTGACCCGCGGGGCCTAGCTACCAGTCAGAGTTTTAAATGTTTTCTTTATTTGTTTTCACAAATTTAAATGCAAACTTCAAAAATCCATATCTTGTGCTAGGAGTGTCCAAATTGGGTGATCCAAATTTTGTTGGATTCATCATGAAGTGTACTATTTGATAAAAATATGAAACATACTGTTTGGTGGTATTTTTCTAGGGGAATTAAATTAATCAAATAAAGTGCTTTTAAATTTCTTTCTATCTTGTAAAATGCATAACTTGAGCTAGGGAAGTGCTAAAATTGTGATTCCAATTTTGTGGGTTTTGTGTTGGCATGCTCTAGCTAGTAAAAATACTAAACCTACATTGGGCATAGTTGGAATATGGTATTTCTATTTCACCTTAATTAAATGCTAGTTTCTGGTGAAATTAATTGGGGTAAAAATACATAACTTGTGATCAAGCAAATTTCTGCATAGTGTTCTTATGCTAGGATGAAAGTAAGGAAAATATGAAATCTATTGTTTGACACTTTTCACTAGGCTAAACTATTTTTGCTAAAATAAGCATACGCAACTTGTGATTTTTGTAGAGGTTGCTATACTTATCCAAATGGCATAAAATTTGTACAGTAGGCTATTGGGGTCATATGTAAGCTACTGTAATTTCTGCCGAATTTATTGATCATTGGAAATAATTATCCTCTAAATCACCCTATTATATAAGGAAATTAATAAATGCACATAAGTAAATTATTTGGGCTTAACCATGGTGTTTTCTATGGTGCTTGTGATGTATATGATCTATTGATATTAGTAGTTGTGCTTGGAATTAATTGGTTATAGGCAGCTAGTTTATTATTGCTTTATAATTCAACTAGATGGCTGCATGAGTAGTTTCTATTATAGTGACAAATTCATGATGATAATGATCTTTTCTGCGAAACTTGTCAATAACAAAGTTGTAGATAACTTACTCATATAGCTTGTCCAAAAATTTCATAGTCATAGGACTAATGGTTTGAAACTTATAGCTTTTAAAAATCTGCTATCTAATTTGATTTTCCTCTAGACAGATCTGAAAGATTGAATTGTTTGACCTGGATAGCTACTGAGTCATCTTATGATGATTATAAGAAAGTTGTACACAATTTTATAAGCTTTCCCTAAAGTCCAAGATCATATTATTTTGGATGTGTAAAACTCTAGTTATGGTCAAAACAAGTGGCTGCTGTTTTGCAATCTAGAAATTGCTTAAATGGAAATTTGTTTAATTACTAGAGAGGAGATATGCACCTACTCAGTAAAACAAAATTTATCTTGTTATCACTTTAATACATTACTGTTAAGGACACTTATGGGTATGCATTTTATCATATCATTTCATCCATGTCATTATCTATGCATCCATGATATCTTATTTCGTGCTCATACATATAGGATCGCCCAAAGGACTAACCCTGCTAGGATTCGAAGAAGAGGTGGAGGAGAATTAGGAGACACCATAGCCAGCTACTGAGGAACTTCCGGAGTGCCCTGACCACCGATCCACTTCTTTCCTGAAAGGCAAGCCCTGGAGCATTTTAAACCTCCTATGTTTTACAAAATATCACATGAGTCCTTTATGTTTGATGCATTAGGTTGTAAGAATTGATTTGAAAACACTTGATGCATAGAACTACCTTGTTTAGATATATATACCTTTAACCCAATATAGGTCTAGGATTGAATATATGCTTAGCAATGCTTAGACCGGTAGAAGTCAAGTGATTTCCTGTCACCTACGAGATATAGGTGGATATCGGAGCACGGTTGGCTATATTTGCTATTGTGGAACAGAACCATGGGGTAATGTAACTGGAGGCCAAGCAGAGTCTATGTGTAGGTTGACTCATCTATGCTGATTAAGGACCGCATTATTGGAGGCCATCTTGTCATTTTGAACTCATGTCTCACTTAGCTGGTTAGATAACTCATTTTGACCATGAAGCCAAGTAGCTCAACTCAGGTCAGGCCTCGTTCTGTTAGAGTGCGCACAGTGGAGGTAGTAAGGATTTGTGGGGAGCCGGTGTGCGGCGCTAATCGAATCCGCAAATTGGACCTGAGTTGTACCAAAGGTGACCTAAGGTGACTGTTGATCTAGTCTACCTAGGTTTGTGGTAGGAATACTGCCCAGCTGGTTGCAATCGATTTGAATCCCCGTCTCTTTTGGATAGTGAGAAACTTGATAGAGCCCCTTCATCGTAGTAATTGGATTATGGAATATGATGGTTCTGATGAATATGAAAATCTTACACTGGCTATGGTTATTATTGTTATGCTACTAAATGACATACCACATGTTTTGGCATAGGTTAGTTGCTAATCTAGAGATGAATAGCTATAATTAACTTGATGACCGAATTATAAAATGTATTGCTGAATTAGTGGCTTTATATGCAAAATGGTGTCAAGCTAGCTCCACTTATAAAGCCTTGCATGATCCTTGGAGTCACTTTATTTTTGGTTTATGATGGGTAAGTCTAGTTGAGTACCATCTTGTACTCAGGGTTTATTTCTCACTTGTTACAAATAACACAGTCTTTCATGGCTATTATAAGAATTGCTTCTGTCCCATGATGGACGAGGAGTAGGCCCCGGGCAATGTGCTTCTACTTATATATCTTATCTATGATGCTTTTGTGGGTGGTGATCACGAACTGGTTTATATTAAACAATGGTGTGATATGTTGGTTTTAAAACTACTTTGTGTCCGCTATTATTACTTTATTCGTAACTTGGGTTGTAATAACTTTAATCGTACTCTGATGTATGGCAATGTATTTGTGAACTCTATATAACATGTGGCATGTATGTTGAATCATGTATGATATTGGTTGTATGTTGGCAATGAATTGAGACCCTTTGTGGTACTCGACGGACTACCCAGTTTATATGGGCTCAAGTATGATAGTTCGACCACTTGTGGGCTGCCATTGTACTTATACTCTTATAAATTGGATGGTTCTATTATAGATCGTGCCAACATCTATAGTGACATCTTTGATCTCGGTGCCCTGCTGCTGGGTTAGGAGATCCATCGACCAAGATGATATGATCACATCTATCGATCTAGTCACAGACCGCTTAGTGGAATGTCAGCTCCTCATGGACTCAGTCTTAGATTGGTGTACTATGAGCAACGAGAGTCCTACAATCCAAGGTTGCTGAGCCACTACAACCAAGTGACCTTCTCGGCTTCATCGTCCAAGGTGGCAAGATTCTGATCTGGTGATCATGACTACTCTAGAAGGGCTCACGGTGCGACGCCAGCTAGTTCCAGCTATCGGCCTATGCTTGGCTGGTTATGAATCCCCGATGGAGAATACACTAAGGCCCTATCCCTTTGGGCTAGTGGGTGTAGGATCTAGGTATCAAGATGCCATCCACCACCTCTTCATCGACCATGTTGAGCGTGACCACGTCGATGACCTCTACATGATTGATCTACCTAAGGCTGATCAGCCAATGCCCATGGTCAACATGGTGGTTATTCGCCAGATTTTGGATGACTCCCTCCACACTATATTAGAGGAGAGCCCTAATGTATACTCTGAGGTCTTGAACTAGACCGTTTCCACTTGCCCCCCTTTCCTTTAGGGTTCGGGGGCAAGTTTTTCCACATTAGCCACGATAGCGTCACCAAAGATAGTGAAACCACTGATGAGCACAATGCTTGCCTAGCGAGGAACACCAATCGCTAGGGTCACCACGATAAAGAAGCTACCTGTAGTGCCGATGGGGATCCTTGCGCCCCACACAGCTCCTACCACAACCTCGACGATGAGTTTGATAAGGTAGGAGACTAGCCAATGTAGCAGACTCTGAGTGCTAACCTCGCCATTACTTTCAATGAGCTATCTAGACTCCCATGGACTCTGAAAGTAGAGAAGATCACTTCGCATGTTAAAGCAGCCCAAATCTAAGTCAACAAGATTTAGAACCCTGCCCTATCCTACTCGACTATGTCGACTCACAGCCGTCGCTCCCATAGCTCTCACCATGACAGGGAAGCTAGTGCCAAGGCCCCAACTGCATATCAAGTGGGCAGGCCCTATCTCTATAGAAGGGCCAGGGGCAACTATGAAGGGTACCCAGACCAAGATGGATGCACTCCTCGCCCACAAGGAGGCCAGGGCAACCACCGCAACATCAACCAGGTGGTCAATTAACCCTTGCTGTATGATGTCCGTGAGCACATCAATGCCAATGTCGATGTCCTTGATCGCATAGAGAACAGTCGATCTGCACATCATGACATAGAAATCTAGCACTGGTAGTAGTACGACACCGAGCACGGAGCGCCTAGTGTTGTCTAAGCACTGCCCAATGCCAACATCGCCAGACTTTGCCCCTTCATGGCAAGATTGCAAGCCGCCTGGTGGCCCATGAGCTTCTACATCTTTAGGGTGGACACGTGCAATGGCAAGGCCAATCCCAAGCAGTGGCTGATGCTATATGAGGTTGCCATGTAATTTTATTTATTAACACAAATAGAAAGATTCTTCAACCACACGGAATTACCGTTGTAGCATTCACTCAAAAGTTTTAAGGGTATCGTATTTTCCATAGGGAATGGAGCTACTTCTTCTAGCTAGTTTGTCCAAGGACAACATAAGGGGTAAAGTTGGAAAGGGTAGAGATTGTCTCTTATAGCATTTGGGTCTAAGGATAGATAAACTTTACTCCTACTTGCTTACTCTAGGCACCGAATCACATCTGGTCTACCAAGCGAGGCTAGCCTATGGCTCTACACCATACCCGGACGTGGGGGATTACGAGGGACGGATAGGGCTATCAACACCCACTACCTTCCCCTCAACCATGGAGTATGAGGCAAATGAAGGTAGCCTCTAGCCTAGACACCACATCTACGCTATCGACTATTACTCTAGCATTGTGCAAGGTTATCCATCTTTATCAGGGCCTTCTACTAGAGTATCCACCATGGGGATGGATGACGAACCTGCAAACAAATAGGAGTAAATATTAACTAATCCAAAGACTTGTAACCATAAGAACCATGAACAGTCACTTAGTGAAAAGCTCTATTGAGGCACAAGTGTTCGTTGAGGTACAAGTGGGGAGACACCGACAAGCCCGGTGCTTCCCCGAACTCTTCCCTCACATCTCTCCCTATCCAAGTCTACTAGCTAGCTAGGGCCTAAGCCCTTGGAGTGATGCCATTATTTCTCTAGTAGTGTAGCTCTTGCTCCTTGGATGTTGTTGGAATGTGGGGGGAGACGTCCTCCTTTTATAAATGGAGAGGATTGGTGTATTCCTTGGAATATTTCCTAGATCCCCTCAAATGGAAGGGGCAAACCAGCCTCAGCATTTAATTTGTTGCCATCCCCACCTGAATCGACCAAAAAGAGGCAGTTGAGGTGACCCATGAAGTTTGGGCCCTAAACAGGGCCACTAGGGGTGTGGCCGCACCTCCATTGAGGCCTTTGGGCCCCATCTTTCATGGGTGACCTTCTGTTGACTTCTTGAGTGAGCCTATGTTGGGGCTTTATGGAGATGAGGTGATTTGATTTGTGTTTGTTCTTGTTCTTGTCTCTTTTTGGACCCTATTTTGCTTGGTTGTGGGCCTTGTCTCCCTTGGGCTCATGTCAGGTATATATTTTGCTAGGTTTCTTGTACACTTTAGGCTCATTTTATGTGTAATCCCGACATATGGAATTGATTTGTTATAAGTCCTAATTCCTGGTTTGGTGTTTACTTTAGCAGTCTTTATATGAAAGTTGGTGGTTAGAAATGTGAGTTAAGCACCGCCAATAAGCTCCCCCACACTTACCCCTTTGCTCGTCCTCGAGCAAAGTTAGAGATAAAAGTAATCATGAGCATAACATCCTAAGATATATGGCTTACATGAAAGTTATTCCAACACATTCTTTACACAAGTGGGATATGTGGTGTTAGCTAACATGTTTCCTTAGGTTGTTGAAAAGTGGTACAGTTCTAAAAACAAAGTCATCTTCCCAATTTTACATCTTAGCAACTTGGAGTTTTCAAAGTTTTTCTCAAGCAAAAGCATAGTTCACTTTATACTCCTCAAATGGCACTCTCAAATCACTCAGTGGTGTATAAATCCTTACCAAGGCATAGCAATGTTTTGCCTTCTTTTGTTTTTTCCTACTTCTAAAAAGGTTTATGTGGAGCTTTAGGTAGGGATAAACAAAATAGCATACTTGTACTGCATATGTTATAAAGTCAAATCGAGGATCCATGGAGAGAAGTGCCATACTCTTAGATCAAGATGTGCATGTGTGTGGAAAAAGGTGAACTAAAACTATACTCCTTTTGTAGATATGATCTCTCTCTATAACTTATTGTTTTGAAACATGGATATCTTTCTTCTTTTTTTCAATACATGAGCCTTCATGTGCTCATCATTTTTTTTGTATTTCGACCTTCATGTGTCCATATTTTTTCTTTTAAGCTTTTTGCATAGCCCATGTTTCTTCTTCTAAACCACATATTTAGAGAGAGATCATTATCTTTTAGACATGGAGTATTTACCTAACAAACATTTTTTCTTTTTCTACTCCTAGTGTAGGAGTAGAATTTTTGTGGTGGATGGAAGCATGTTTTTGTGTACTCCTAGTGTAGGAGTAGCAAGTGTATGTCGAGTGTACGTGATCTTGATCTTAGTAGCATGATAAATCTCTCAACAAGGGTCAACAAGACTTGACCAAACTCAATACAATAACAAGCAGCATATGTGGAAGGCTTGAAACTTGCTAGATATTATATTTGGCTTCGGTAGCAATTGCTCACCAAATGAGGAGTACGTGATACTATAGTTTTATAACATTTTTATCAAAACAAATTCTCCAAGTACTTTAAATAGAAACGGTAGGATTTCTAAGTCAGAGCTATATCACACCTCACAACAACTTAGTCAACATGTTTGTCCTATTAGAATATTTTCCCACAAGCATAAGTGTATGTATATGGAACAAACTTTATGCAAGCTTCTATCTTAAAATGCTATGGACATGTCACTTTTCAAAATTTTGAAGTGTGGTTTGTAAAATTTCATGGAGGCATAGTTGGTTTATTGAGTTTAATTCTAGTGGTCAAGATTATGTTTGTTTTAAACTCAAGATTGTAGGGAGAGAGGATGCACAAACTGAGTTTGGAACTGCTGATCTATTGTGCATCATTTGTGGGGGAGGTTTTGAAAGCTTTATGCGAATCATCTCCCCCACACTTATTCTTATACCTATTTATTCAAACAAAAAGAAACAAAGTGGAAACAAACAAGGCCTCTGCCGGTTTGAACACCAGGGAGCCTAAATCTTATTATTATTAGTTTTTTATATTATTATTATTATTATTACTATTATCTATTAATCTATTATGTTTCTTTTTTTTATTGTTCACCAGACTTTGTATACTCAAGCAAGGCTAATGTAAAGTTTGCAAAATAACCCTAGCCTTGATTCATCTCCAACATGAGTTACCTCCATTGTTTATGAAACTAATTACTCAAAGTTCATTAACCAAAACTCAACACCAAGTTAAATTTTTTATTAGAGAAGGCCATGTTAACCTTAGCACCTGCTTAATTTAAAAGGCCTATGGATGTACTAGCTTAATACACCCAAACTAGAGCTTACAACATAAACAAGGGAAGTATGAACTCACATGATCAAGTCATATGGAGAGAAAAAAATGAGTGAAGGAGTTGGTGAACATTTTATTTACCTTTACATACCTGAGTTTTACTTACCGGCAGCATGTGGATGGAGCTTCAAAGTTGCTCTAGCGGTTGCTTGGTTGCACATGGTCCAACTCAGGCAATCAACAAGGCTTAAGCCATACACACAGATGGTGTGTATAGATCATAAGCCTTGATGATAGCAAAGGTCTAGAAGAGGAGAACCCTCCTTTTATTTTTCTCTCTTTTGTTTTCTATATACAAATATTTCCCCTTTTTTATCATCATAATTTCTCTTTATATATATATAACTTTTTTTCAACTCTCTCTTTTTTTCATATATATATATATTTTAGCAACGCAGAGCTGACATCACTTTTTTTTAACCAAGATAGATTTGGTATGGAACTTGTGGTGAGACTCTCACCATCCTCCCCAACAATTGGAATTTTATGTAAAAGTCAAGTGTGCGGAATCAGGGTCTCCTGTTTGAGCATGTTCCGTTACCATAGAGCATCACAGTGTATAATTGATGCAGCTCCTCATGTTCTTCTTGATCTCTTCATGAAAAGGTTAGTAACCAAGAATACCCAAAGGTGCATACTAACATGACAACATGATCTTGCCTTTATTGGTAGTAAACTTTTTTATGATAATCAAATAATTTTTTTATGATAATCCGAGGTATCTCCCGGCAGTGCTTTGTTTATGGTCGTAAGCTTGACCTCGGTAACTTCGTCTTGCAGCTATCAATGGTGGTGTAGTTCTCGGCTTCACCACCAAGCATTGGGCATTCTCGTTCAAGCTGCAAGGTTAGTACCATGGTGTATCCACGAGATTTGCAATATTTGTGATAAACATATACATCCATAACCATTCTTCCAAAAAGTTTGTAAACAAGGATAGAGACATGGTTATGGTCCTCATGAAAGCATGTAGAACTAAGCGAGATCAACTTTGGGGATTTCAAAAGTGAGCATGAAACTTGAGGGGTTTTGAAAGTGAAGTTTTCATGCTCATATGTGGAATCCCTCCTTTTGGTCTCCAGAGTCGGTTCAAAAATGTCCATGGCACCGAAGTTGTCTTTCTCCAGAATGGTGTTTGGGTAGCCAATGGGACATGGTTCGATCGAGGCTGATGATGGACGTTCAGCTTCACAAGGATGTGAAATGAATGGGGAAATGAATTTTAGCTCCTCGAACGGGTTATTGTTGGGATGATGTTCCACCATTGG
Organism: Miscanthus floridulus; assembly: GCF_019320115.1. Lineage (NCBI taxonomy): Eukaryota > Viridiplantae > Streptophyta > Magnoliopsida > Poales > Poaceae > Miscanthus > Miscanthus floridulus. Next base: position 57,057,635 of record NC_089585.1, read on the forward strand.
GATGTTTGAGTGAGTGGCGAAAATAGTTTTTCTCAACTTTTCATTTAGGCTCCCTTGGGAGGTTTTTCTTGAAAAAGCTTGTCCATAGGGTAGCCTATGAGAAGGCCAAATTCAAGGATGGCATAGATATGGAAATCTAGGTGAACCTCATTTTCATGAATTGTGATTGTCATGGCCCTGGCAATCCCACAACACTCAAAAAATGGTCCTAAAGGACTATTGAAGAGTTTATTTGATAGGACTAGTGGCATGTTACCCAAAAGGTTTTTCACTTGGAATTTAGACATGATACTAGTCCTAACTATGGGGTTGTGTAGGGCTTCTATATTTTTCCCCATAATGAGCAAGGTATGGTCATGGAAGGTGAAAGAATCTGAATTGCTTTAGAAGAACGTTTCACTTCCATCAACCATTCCTTTGATTGTTTAGCTTTTGGGGAGGCTTCCTCAAAAGGACATGTTAGCTCTTTGTGCCAAGAATATTTTGAGGTATTGTCATAATCCTTGAATTCAATAGCGAACTCCAAAGGGTGAATCACTCTTTCCTTCAGTGTTTGTGGTTCGGGTGAGGGCTCAGTAGACGAATCTAAGGATGGAACGAGTTTGGATTCAGCTTATGAGGGCTCCTCAAAGCTTGACATGCCCTTCTTTTGGAGGGGTCTGGGTTCTACGATGGAAGAAGCATGTTTTCCTAGGACGTGAGCAAGGATTTTCTTGTGTTCCATCATAGTTTTATGCTTAAATGACCCTCCAATGGTCACGTCAAGGTATATGATAGCTTTTATGTCGAGACCCAAACAAAAGAGATGCAACAACATGCTATCGGGTAAAGATAAGTCTTGGCTGGCATGTATTTTTTGACACCAAAAATTGGCTCGAGATAAGAAGGCCTTAAAGATAGAAATTATCAAGGAAAGCCAAAATGTTCAACCAAATCGGCTAACCAAATTGCCAGCAACATCAACTAAAAGATGACATCATCAATCCAAGGAAGTAGTGTTGACAAAGAAATTTGGTTCAAGAAAGAAAGTCCTTGATTATCAAGGAAGGCCGAGTCCTCCAATCGAATTAGCTAAACAGACTGCCAGATCAGCTAGCGAAATGACGACATTAAGGGAATAAGCCCTACCGGTAGAGGCAGCAAGACATGATGTAAGAAGTCACGTCGGGCTCAATAGAAAGGAAAGATTGGGTCCGAGTTATCTTAAATTAGGAAGTTTTGTTTTCTTTTCCAAGTTTAGCCTTGGGTATAAATATTGAACCCTGGCTATTGTAATGGACATCTCCAATGATCAACACAAACTAGTACCTTTACTTTTTGGCTTACGCCACCCCTTAGGAGTAGGAGTAGAGTTGATTTCGAAGAGTTCTTTGGCAAGCAGGGCTGCCCTCGATTAGGTTCGATCTCTGGTTTGTTAGTGAGTATCTATCATGACTTATATTGTGTTTGTAAGGCTACCCTCAGTTAAGTCTGATCTCTTAGAAGCTCGGTATAAGTTAGTTATTGTTAGTTAATTGTAAGGCTACCCTCAGTTAAGCCTGATCTCTTACAATTGCTGATAGTTATCCCTAGTTCTTATCAAAATCTGCATGGCTGCCCTCGGTTAACTCTGATCTCATAAGAATTTTGATTAGAACCCCTTGCTGGGTTAAGATTGAATTAGATCGGCTTTGTATCCTTTTTGAATCATCATCTTATCGCATCACATTTTTTACATCTTGCTTTGATGATGGTTCTTGCTAGTCTATCCATTCTGTTCTTATCTTGATCGAACATAGCACGTGGTCAAGGCATGTTTAGCCCTAGGTAAGGCTTCATGGTTGATGAGATCCAGTCTAGAAGTGCTTTTATGACTGCATCGATTAGGTCTGACCCCCACTGCTAGCTAGCATAATAGATAGGAAATTGTTAGGTAGTAAGTCTTGCTTATGGCCAAGCATAGTCTTCATTGCATGCTATATCTGCATTGGCTATTTAGCCAATCACCTAAGCTTTCACGATCATAGCATGTTCCCACGATCTTGGTAAGTATTTATAGATCTATATGCTCTGAAGGTTTAATTTGTCATCTTTATCATGGCTGTATTGGTTAGGTTTGACCCCCACTATTAAAGATAGTAGATTGGATCTGATAGGCGTATGGGTTTATACACATCTAATGGTTGAGTGGTTGCATGCTATGACCCTCATTTCACTAGAATCAGCTATTTAGCTGATAGCCTATCTTTTTGAGAATATATATTGGTTGTTTACAAGCTTTTTACTTGTTTTTGCCCTGGTTAAAAGCTAGTATGTTTCTCAATCAAATCATATGCTTTCACACCTATCTTTTGTACACCTTTTTGTGTGCTTTCATGATAATCGGTAGGTTAGATCTATATAATTGAATATCTGATGATTGTCGATATGCTTGTTTTACTTATCATGCATCATGAACATGCTAGATATCGACTCTCTAGTCGATAGCCTTGTCTCACTGGCCACTTAGCCACACATTTGAAACTATCTAGACACATGACCGGCATGTTCCACATTAAATTACTAATCAATCTTGCTCCCTTGTCAATTGCAGGTCAAATTGACTGGCACACCCCTAGGGTCATGACTGTCCAGTCCGGTGGTGCCCTTGCAAAGCTCGAAAAGAGCTCGGGTTCTGCTCTGTGTGGTCTCTCCATGGCATTAATCACTATGTTCTCAACATCGATTTTTTGGTGTCGACACAGGTCAGGCACGCCTAGTAGGAGAACAATCATCTGATCAGAAGTCGACCATAATCATCAGCATGGAAAACAATAATGCCATCCTCAAGGTCCACCTTGAGGACTTGCCTAACGACCAGAAGGCACTCATCGAGTAGGTAGTGAAAGAATTAAAAGAGAAGTGCCTGTTGTCTTACAGCAGGACATGCGAATTGGTTGTTCAGAAGACCCCGCTACCAAGAGTTCTCCTGCATGGACAGAGCGATCTAGATGAAGAAGCTAAAGCTAGACTTACTGCCCAAATGATCCACAAGACTATCAATGAAGACATTACAAATCACAATTAGACACTTAGCAATATAGTTAGCAATGTTATGAAGATAGTTTTCTTTGGGGCACTAGTTGACAAAATGGGACCAGCATATTTTAGTGGCTTCAACCCTTCACATGTGGGAAGCAATGTGACTAGCTCTAGTCAATAGCCAAATGGTGGGGAATATTAGTAGCCACTAGCACAACAGCCTCAAGGAAGATAAGCCCCAAACCCTCAAGTTCAGTTAACCGTAGGGGGCAAGTACCGACCCCACTAGTAGCAGGGGCAAGGTCAAGGTCAAGTGATAGGGGGAACCACTAGCTCAGCAATCTCCAAGTGCCCCTATCACACAGACAAATCTACTTCGAATTGGGTAAAACCAAGCTTATTTAGTCCAGCAGCCAACCTCGCTGATCAGTCAATAGGTTGAGCAATGGCCGTCTCAAGGAAAGTTCACTACTTCCTATCAAACACCTCAGTCAACCCATAAAATTGCTCCATCAGTACAATGGATCACCAAGGATGTTGTTGGTGTTTTGGACCGGCGGGCCTTCAACCAACTAGTGAAAATGTACTGCGTGCCTCTAATCCCAGATGGTGATGCAAAGAGACATAAGGTTTATACTGGTTTAGGCAATAGGTGCCCTATGTTCA